>NW_020664587.1:8942704-8961485 GCF_002925995.2 Terrapene triunguis
GGGGGGGGGGTCAGTCCCAGAGTGGGGAGGAAATCAGTGGCTGGGGTCCGGGGGATCCCGGGGCTCGGTGGCTGGGAGGGTCCCGCCCGGAGAAGGGGGAGGTCCCCGGGGGGAGACAGAGGCTGGGTGCAGGGCACAGGAGCTCAGTCCCTGGGCCCTCGTCCGCGGAGGGGAGGGGAGAGGAGCTTCGCCTCTCCGAGAACCGTGTCCCTTGCGGCAGCCCGTAGCGGCAGGTCACATGGTCTCACCTGGCCCAGGTGAGGGAGGGGCCGGACGCCGTTCACCTGGCTCGGCACAGGTAACTCCAGGACCGGGCCTGGCCACCGACCCCCGGCGGGAGGGACCCGCTTGGGGAGCCGCCCCCCCCCCCCCGCGCCCGGCGGGAGCAGGCCCCGCCCTGCCCGGGTCGCTCCCCCCCGAACACGCTGTGGGGGGGCGGACCCCGCGGGGGGGGCAGCTCCAGGGGTTCAGCCCCACCCCGGGGGACACTCCCGCGGGCTGGGTGCTGGGGGGAGCGCGGGTCCCTTGGAGCTGGGGCTTTCTCCCACACCTGCTCGGTGGCTACTGATTTGTTTGCCTGGGGCAGTGGGGTTCATTTGCGGACCCCTTTGGAAATCTTAGTGTGCAGAGCCCCCAGGGGTGCGCGGACCAGAGGTTGTAAACCACTGGCCTAGTGAGCGCCAAAGCAGCGGATTCCTTCCTGCCTTGAGGCGTGGGGACCTCTCCTTCCACCTCCCCACTGAATCAGTCTCACCTACTTGTGACAACCCTCCTCCTCCAACATCTCCCCCCCCCCCCCATCAGGCTCCCTTTTTAATAATATGACATTCACCTAAACACTCTGTATCCCCCTCCCCGCCTACCTGCTTGCTCTTGGGGGACGGGGGGGGGTGACATGTATGTTGTGCTACTTTTGTGTTGCTGGGCTTGGGAGGGTTCTGAGCTGCATGTGGGACGACACATCGGGTGTGTGTTCAAGAAATTTGATCAGCTTTCTAGGAAACATGTGATTGACTGGAACCACAAACTCCAGTGCAGCCTTTGCCACTTCATGCCCTGTGCTCTGAAAGAGCTGCTGCAGACACAATCCCTACAGATCCATCGCTACACTAGATGCACGTCTGTTACTCTTTCCTTGGAAAATACTTTTAGTTAAGTTTTAAAAAAGTATCAGTATGCTGTGTTATTGGGAATGCCCAAGGTGTTTGTGTCAGAGGTAGATGTACCTCCGTTTATGTGAAAATAACTTTGTAGTGAATCTTCAGGAGAATGAACAGTTTATTATGATTTGTACAATAGTGGTGTCTAGGATTGCCAACTGAGATTGGCAGCTACATTGTGCTAATGTACAAACGCATAGTGAGAGACGAGCTTATGAGCTAAATAGACAAGACAGATGTGAGGTGAGCGGGGAAACTGAGGCACAGAGCAGCAAGGTGACTTGCCCCAAGTCACCCAGCAAATAAGTGGTAGAGCTGGGAATAGAACCTGGATATCCTGAGACCCAATCTACTGTCAGCAAAACCACTGTAAAGCAGGTTTGAACCATGGCAGCAGAGTGGTTTTTGAATAAACTGTAAAAGCTATTGAGGGTTCCGTGTGTTTGGATGCAGGTCACGTTAGAAATCAAGAAAGGATTAAATTTGAAATACAGTGGTTTGGAGGTTCTGAAAGGCCCCCTTTAATCCAGTGTTTCCAAATCCTCCGGTACTAGATAGGGAGGAGTCAAGGCTGTGGCCAGCCTGGTTATTGGTTTACTGATGTAGATAATTCAGCTCGTTCTTATAACTCCGTAGTTCTCAAACTTGTCCTGGTGACCCCTTTCACTTAGCAAGCCTCTGAGTGCAACCCTCCCTTATAAATTAAAAATACTTTTTTATATATTTAACACCATTATAAATGTGGAGGCAAAGCAGGGTTTGGGGTGGAGGCTGACAGCTCGCAACCCCCCATGAAATAACCTCATGACCCCCTGAGGGGTCCTGATCCCCAGTTTGAGAACCTCTGTTATAACTGATCTCAAAGGAGCTCTCCTCTCCCTCTCAACAAGGAAGATCTTAAACCCTGGATAATTAGATGTTCCAACTACTCACAAATACCATTCTTCTGAAATGGACGCTTAACCTCTTTAGAAGGACCGTGTTGGTTCAAATAAGACTGATGCTTGAGGAGGAAGAAGGTTACCAACTTCATTGTCAGTGTCAATTTGGCAAGTGGGTTTTAACCCAAATATTTATTTGCCATTGTTAGGCAGCTGGTTACAATGTAGCATCTGGGCTTACAGTCAAAGGGAACACGTCTCTGGAATCCTGGTAGTTGGGCTTTGATCATAGTTCGATATCTGTGTTGGTTGAGAAGTCTTTATAGTCTTAAACTTGTGATCTTGTGGTGAATACAGTGTGCAGCTGTGATCTAATGGACTGAGCACAGGGTGTGAGCCGGAGATAGGTTCTATCCCTGACACTGCATTTTGCACAACCTTAGATAAGTCATTTAACCGCTGTGCCTCAGATTTTTTTCTTCTACAGGGGAGATAATACCCACTTTATAAGGCACTTTGAAACCTCAGGATACTAAGCGCTATATAAATGACCATTACTTTATGGGCTTTGGATATATGTCATTCTTTTAACATGACCTCTGTATTATGAGTAATCTGTCTTCCTGCTGACCAGTAATGGCTCTCCACTTGGAGAGTTTGATCAGCTCAGATGGGTTTTTTGGTGCGTGAAAACTTGATGAAATTGAGCAAAAGCTGATGGCCTGACTCAAAAGTGCCGAGCACCCACAGCTCCCGGTGAAGGCAATGCGAGCTGGGGGTGCTTATCCTGATTTTCAAAAGGTGCTATCTGAGTTTTTATATTTAAAATGTCTAGGAGTAAGGGAAGGGGAACTCTCAGGGTATGTGTTAATCTTATAAAATACATAAGTGAGACCAGATTGTCTGAAGAAGAGCTCTGTGTAGCTCAAAAGCTCGTCTCTCACCAACAGAAGATGGTCCAGTAAAAGATATTGCCTCCCCCACCTTGTCTCTCTAATATCCTGGGGCCAACCCGGCTACAACACTGCAAAATACATAAGTATCAGCCAAGGCTAATGTCCATGAAGCCAAAATGTCCATGGAAAACAGCGGAACAAAGGCTAGGGAAGCTTATCTCCAATGTATAAATATCTGCCAAGCACTCCCAGTCCCCATGTCTGTTACTTTGGCAGAACAACTTTAAAAAGTGGCAGTTGGTCATCCTAGTTAGGGTAGGAGTAGGGAGGTTATATTACCTTTGTATTTGACACTGGTATGACCACTGTTGGAATACTGTGTCCAGTTCTGGTGTCCACATTTTAAGAAGGATGTTGATACATAGGAGAGGGTTCTGAAGAGATCCGCAAAAACGATTAAAGGATTGAAAAGCATGCCTTATAGCGATAGACTCATGCAGCTCAATCCGTTTAGCTTAACAAAGAGAAGCTAAGGGGTGACTTGATCCCAGTACCTATAGGGAGCAAATATTTGATAGTAGAATCATAGAAATGTAGGGCTGGAAGGGACCTCGAGAAGGCATTAAGTCCATCCCCCTGCACTGAGGCGGGACCAAGTAAACCTAGTCCATCCCTGACAGGTGTTTGTCCAACTTGTTTTTAAAAGCTTTCAAAGATGAGTACTCCACAGCCTCCCTTGAAAGCTTATTCCAGAGCTTAACTCCCTTATAGTTAGAAAGTTTTTCCTAATATCTGACCTTGCTGCAGATTAAGCCCCTTATTTCATGTCCTACCTTCAGTGGACTTGGAGAATACAATAATTGATCACCCTCCTCCTTTATAGCAGCTCTTAACATATTGGAAGAGTGATCCGGTCGCCCCTCAGTCTTCTTTCCTCAAGACTAAACATGCACAGTTTTTTCTACCTTTCCTCACAGCTCAGGTTTTCTAAACCTCTTATCATTTTTGTTGCTCTCCTCAGGACTCTTTCCAATTTGTCCCCATCCTTCCTAATCTGTGGTATTCAGAATGAGACACGGTACTCCACCTGGGGCGTCACCAGTGCTGAATAGAGCAGGGCAATTGCCGCCCGTGTTTTACATAAACACCCCCTTTTGATACATCCCAGAATCATAATTGCCTTTTTTGCAGCTGAATCACATTGACAACTCATTTAGTTTGTGGTCCATTATAGTCCCCAGATCTTTTTCAGCAATTTTGTAGTTGAGCATCTGATTATTCCTTCCTAAATGAAGTACTTTACACTTGTCTTTACTGAATTTCATCTTGTTGAATTCAGACCAATTTACCAGTTTGTCAAGATCATTTTGAATTTTAAACCTGTCCTCCAAAGTGCTTACAACCCCTCCTAGTTTGGTGTCATCTGCAAATTTTATAAGCATGCTCTCTACTCCATTATCCAAGTCATTAATGAAAATATTGAATAGTACAGAACCCAGGACTAACCCCTGTGGGACTCCCAATTTGACATCAAAACATTGATAACTATTCAAGTACAGTCTTTCAATCAGTTGTACACCCACCTTATAGTCATTTCACTTAGACCATATTTCCCTAGTTTGCTTATGAGACTGTCATGTGGAACTGTGTCAGAAGCCTTACTACAATCAAGGTATATCACATCTACTGCTTCCCCCTAGGTCAGTAATCCTATCAAAGAAGGAAATTAAGTTGGTTTGGCATGATTTGTTCTTGACAAATCCATGCTGGCCATTCCTTATAAACCTTTTATCCTCCAGGTGCTTACAAATTATTTAATAATTTGCTTCAGTATCTTTTCAGGTATTGAAATTAAGCTGACTGGTCTGTAATTCCCCAGATCCTCCTGGTTTCCCTTTTGAAAGATAGGTACTATTTTCAGCCTTCTCTTGGTCTGGAACCTCTCCCATCCTGCAGGAGTTCTCAAAGATAATTGCTAATGGCTCCAAGATTGCTTCAGCTAGTTCCTAAAGCACCCTAGCATGAACTTCATGAGGCCCTGCTGACTTGAATACATCTAACATATTTAAATATTCTTTAACCTGTTCTCTCTCTGTTTTGGCTTGTGTTCCTTCAATGTTAATTGTGTTGAGTATCTGGTCATCATTAACCTTTTTAGTGAAGACTGAAGCAAAATAGGGATTAAGCACCTCAGCTTTCTTGATGTCACCAGTTATTAGTTCTCCTTCCCCACTAAGTAGAGGACCTCCACTTTCTTTCATCTTTCTCTTGCTCCTAATGTAATTAAAGAACCTCCTCTTCTTGCCTGTTATGCCCCTGGCTAGGTGTAACTCATTTTGTGCCTTAGTCTGTCTGTTTTTGTCCCTACGTACTTGTGCTGTTCTTTTCTACCCCTCCTGAGCAATTTGACAATGTTTCCACATTTTGTAGGATTCCTTTTTGATTTTCAAGTCATTTAAAGAGCTCACCATGGAGCTATATTGGCTTCTAACTATTCTTCCGATCTTTCCTTTGCTTCGGAATAGGTTGCAGTTGTGCCTTTAATATTGTCTCCTTGAGGAACTGCCAGCTCTCTTGAACTCCCTTTTCCCTTAGATTTTCTTCCCATGGGACCTACCTACCAGTTCTCTGAGTTAGTTGAAGTCTGCTTTTTTGCAGTCCATTATCCTCATTTTGCTGCTCTCACTCCTTTTCTTTAGAGTCGTGAAATCTATCACTTCATGTTCACTGTCACCCACGTTGCCTTTCGCTTTCAGATTCACTACCAATTCCTCCCTGTTGGTCAGAATTAAGTCTAAAATGGCTGTCCTCCTGGTTACTTCCTCCACTTTCTGGAACAAAAAATTGGGCTCTTCAATCTAGCAGACAAAGGTATAACAAGATCCAGTGGCTGGGAGTTGATATCTACGGGACAGCTTTGGAACCCAAAGAGAGTGGGACAAAGTAGCTACAATAACAGAATCATAGAATATCAGGGTTGGAAGGGACCTCAGGAGGTCATCTAGTCCAACCCCCTGCTCAAAGCAGGGCCAATCCCTAGACAGATTTTTACCCCTGTTCCCTAAATGGCCCCCTCAAGGATTGAGCTCACAACCCTGGGTTTAGCAGGCCAATGCTCAAACCACTGAGCTATCCCTCCCCCTCAACAGCACAGAGAGGGAGAGACTGACATACCTTGGTTCAAGCATGGGGCTGCATGAATTTATTTTTCCTCATAACACATGGTGACTTATATATTCAACTCTCATTTGGTAAATTCAAGGATCTAAATTTAAGCATATTGCATTCGAAGGGGGTGTGTGGAGATCAGGGAGTGGTGGAAAGTTGTACCCTTTAAGGCTGTTTGTTTTTCATTTGCCACGGTGGTAGCCACTGCTAGCCCAGGCCTCAAGGATAGAGCAATGTAATGGTCACATGCAGCGTGACATTGAACTTGTATGTAAAAGCCACATCAAAAGCTTTACTCCGGAGGTCTGATATGAGACTAATTTGGCATCTACATTCAGTTCCCTGAAAACATCTGCAATCGAAATGAAAAGAGAAGCAAAATCAGTTTTTCCTTCAGTGCTTTTTGCATAGGACATGACACTGATTGCCAACCACAATCAGCAACAGCTGTGCCACCATTGCCAAATCCCCTGAATTTGCTTTAGCACCAAGTAGCTTAGAGCTCACTGTCTTGGCCAGCTCTTGTCTAATGATCAGTTAGTTGTCATCTCCTCCTAGGCACGATGTGTTTTGAAATGGATATGGCTTATTCTTAGAGCCTCGTTTAAGCCCAAAGAATGCAAGACGAAAGGGAAATTGTTCAAAAGAAGGTAGAATGTGTAAAGGGAAACTGCCAACTGCCACCACCCGCCTTCTGAACAACTTCAGAGTCTGAATCTCCTTCCATTTGGGCTGGGGAAGCTCTTCTGAAGGTTATAGTGACTCTGATGCCACTAAAAGGAGCATTTTAAAAAATAAGTGGCTTTTCTGACTTGCTGCTTCCTTTTGGAAGGCACTTAAAACTCGATGATTAAAGCATGAGTACAGGTACTGCAGGGAACGTTGTCCTGGTCAGGGGTTGGGCAGCGGTTCTCAAACTTCATTGCACCGTGACCCCCTTCTGACAACAAAAATTACTACATGACCCCGGGAGGGGGGACCGAAGCCTGAGCCTGCCTGAGTCCCGCTGCCCGGGATGGTATGGCCAAAGCCAAAGCCCGAGGGCTTCAGCCCTGGGTAGGGGGCCTGTAACCTGAGCCCTGTCACCACGGGCCAAAGCCTGAGCCTTGCCACCCAGGGCTTGAAGCCCTCGGGCTTCAGCTTTAGCCCCAGCAAGTCTAACGCCAGCCCTGGTGACCCCATTAAAACAGGGTCACGACCCACTTTGGGGTCCCCACCCACAGTTTGAGAACCGCTGGGCTAGATGATCCAGGTCTCGTCCTTCTCTGAGGATTCTTAGACGCGGGCTGGAGACAAAGTTACTGTGACAATGGCTCTACATTTGACATGAGACCTTCCTGTTCTTCAGGTGCCTGATGTGGTGAGCCATGCTGGGCAGGAGAACAAGACACCCCCAAGAAGTAATCAGCAAGCACCGGATGAACCTGTCCCACCAGGATGCTGTGCCCCAAAGGATCAGCCCATCCAAAGAGTGTGACATCAGCCTGGAGGTGTTCAGCAAATCCACACCTGAACTCAAACAGAGCCGCAAGCTGGCACAGCAAGCCCGGGACAGGAGAGCCCGCAAAGCTGACCTCAAAGACTCCAACGGGAGGGAGGCAGAAACAATTACCTTTATTTCTGGCACAGCAGAGGCTCCCCAGACCCAGAGCTTGTGCTGTCTTTCTTTGTCTCAGGCCTGGAATGCCTCCAAGGCTGTTCTCTGCTGTATAGTGACCTGTGGGGGCTGCTTTAAGAATTGCAGCATTCACATCCCCTGCCTGGGTCACACTGAGACTTCGATTGATGATGGAAGAAACAGAGAGCAAAATGGACGGGTGCCTAGCAACAGCCCTGCCAACATCTCCCCCATTGAAAAGAATGGGAACCAGATCAAAAAGAACACTATGGGGAGCAGCTTCAGTTACCCAGATGTGAAACTGAAGGGGATCCCTGTCTATCCGAACCGGAGCCCTGGCAACCATACAGATGCAGATTCGTGCTACAAAGAGCCCCTGCCAGAGAAGACCTGCAGGAACAGCATAGAAAAGCCACCACTCCCCAGCAGCCACCGGAGCTCGGAGGAATATTACTCCTTCCACGAGTCTGACCTGGACCTCAGTGAGTTGAGCAGCTCTATGTCCAGCAAAGAGATCGATGTCTTGATCTTCAAGAAACTGACCGAGCTCTTCAGCGTCCACCAGATCGATGAGCTGGCCAAGTGCACGTCAGACACTGTCTTCCTGGAGAAGACCAACAAGATCTCAGACCTGATCAATAGCATCACTCAGGACTACAACCTGGATGAGCAGGATGCTGAGTGCAGGCTAGTCCGAGGCATTATACGTATCAGCACCCGGAAGAGCAGGGTCCGGCCCCCCATTTCCATTCCTGCCACCAAGAGCCACGAGGAGAAGGCAAGCAGAGGAAACCCACCGGACAGCGGCAATGAAACCATGCTGGAGTCCCTAATCACCAGCCAAGACGGTACGTGCAAGTCCCTTGTCCACACTAGCTTTGCAGCTCAGTTCCCTGTGTTTGAGAGCTGGGTTCACCTTGGGATATGGAACCCCAGACTTGTGAGAGCTCCTGCTTTGGAGTTTGCAGGGAGTAGAGTTGGAAACTGAACTGTAGCGTCAAGGTTATTTTCCTGAGTTGGGGGAATCTCATTCCCCTTCTAAACCCTGAAGTTGGCCACTTAATACTACCCATGTCCCTGAGAACCCATTTTGCAGCTATTATCCTTCTGCATAACTCACCATACTTTACTCTGCCAGAGGGGTTTGCGCTGAGTGATATAAGGGGCTGGCCATACACTAGTCCTGGCTCGCCTCCCTAACCCCATCTTAGGAAGCAAAGCCATGAGTCAAACTCAGGTCACTGGGATGATCAGATCTGGCATATGCCAGAGCACTTCCACTACGGCTAGTAAGTTGGCCTTCTTAATTAAGCTTTGACCAATGTTGTTCTTAGATAATGTTCACCTCCTGATGCTTTCTTCCCCATGCCTCATTCTCAAGCCAAAGGAATCTTAGGCTTGGTCTACACTTACCCCCCAAGTCGAAGTAAGGTACGCAAATTCAGCTACGTGAATAACGTAGCTGAATTCGACATACCTTACTTCGAACTTACCGCGGTTCAGACGCGGTCCACACGCGGCAGGCAGGCTCCCCGTCGACTCCGCGGTACTCCTCTCGTTGAGCTGGAGTACCGCAGTCGACGGGGATCACTTCCTGGTTCGATTTATCGCGTCCAGACCAGACGCGATAAATCGAACTCGGAACTTCGATCCCCAGCCGCCGAACTAGCGTGGCAGTGTAGACCAGCCCTTAGTTTCTCTGCCTGTAGCATGAAGGAACTTTCCCAACCCAGTAACAACTCTGAAACAATGTTGTCTATCAACAACCTTGGAAAGCTGGCCGGGCTGGGGGGTGGTTTCACCATGTTAATTTTCTAATCTCTTTCATTTCGCTTCCGGAAAGCCTTTCCTTCCCCCACTCTCACCCTTAACTTAGACTCCAGTAACGTAACCTGATACACTTCCAGACTTCTGAACTGCACATTGAGGCCGGTCACTAGCTTGTCCCCTATCGTTCTTCTCTTAGGTGATAGTTACCTGCAAGTATCTCAAGTGCTGCCTAACCCTGAAAGAAAAGGGGGAAGCTGCTGACAGAGTGGGAGGGCCTCTTTCTTTGGAATGTGCACCCCTCCTTGTCCGAGTACCTGAAACTGCTCACCTGCAGGACATGCCACAAGGCGCGCTGTCTTAGGGCTCTTGAAGAAGCAAATATTGTTGGATGTGATGGGGAAAGAGTAAGACTATTCTATTTCTGGGCTGGCTGGTTATTTAGTGTTAGGGGTGCTGTTCCTTTATCGTATTTAAATAGTTGTCAGAGGCACAAGAATGTTTCTTAAACCTAAAGAATAAAGAAGTAGTGACTTAGCCCTGATAGCCAGCTGGATACGTGCAAATGATAGTGGCTATTGGGAGAGAGCGTCATATGATGCTGGCAGGTGTGTCTGCACATGGCACCATATACACCTTCAGTCTTTTCCCCTCTCAGCACTTCTGAATTTTCTTTCCAGATTTGGCTGTGCAGATATCCGAGGAAACCACAGCAGATGCGATAGCCAGGAACATGAGGCCGTTCAGCGCTGCAGGTAACACCTCCGTGTCTCTCTCAGTGAGAAAGCAAAGGCTCTTCCAACGTCCAGCTGTGACTTTGGGATGTGGCCCTTATTGAATAGAGGCCATTTCCTTCATGGGGAGGTCCCAGGATAGTCCCCAGATATACTGCAGTGGTGAGGGAGCTTCCCAAAGCCTCCCCTACTGCACATGGCCTCAGTTCCCGGTCTGTAACACAAGAATAGTACCCACCTCTCGGGGTGTTGTGAAGCTTACGGCTGGACTCTAGAAATGCAGTGTGGTGACGCTGAACCTGTGCTCGAGCCTCATGATGATCCTCATTTAGACCTTTACTGGTGCAAAAGGGAATGAAACAAAGATCAGAGTTTATACAACTCCCTCCCCCCTACACACACACACATACACACACACATACACACACTTCTGGGGCCTGACACCAAGCCTGAGGGTTTTCAGTCCCCAAACCTTTTGACAAAGTTTGAAGGGAAGTGAAAGCATAGTTAGGATGGGATTTTGACTTCAGTCTGAGGGTAACTTGCAGTGAAGTGAAGCAGCAGGGGCGAATTATTTACCAGCAGATGCCTTGGGCTCTGTTCCTCTCCCATGTTGCTTTTAATGTTTTGCATCAGAGAGCAGCCTTAGGCTGAGCTGCCAGTTCCCCTGTGTGTGTGAAGTGACAGGATCTCTTCTGAAAGTTGCCTCTGATACTCTGGGCTATTCCTTGCCTGAGGGGGTCATGCTGCTTTCTCTTCCCTTGAGATACGCAAGACCCTTCGTATACGAGATACGTATTTGAGAACGCAAGACCCTTCGTGGCAGCTGTATCTGTCTAGCTCCTGAGGATTTTGCTGCTGAGTCTGTGCCATTTTATGTGAACTTATCCTTTCCCACCCTCTCCCCCCCTTTTTTTCTCTCAAGGGTCTCCAATGAGCAGAGCTTCCTCCTACCAGGACACAGAGACTGATTCGTCTGGAGCACCGCTGCTTCAGGTTTACTGTTAGGATAATGGACCAAGGCAGCGCTCTGTGGCGGGAGAGGTCGCTTGGCCTTGCGGCACACAGAGCTCCTCATCTCTTTTAATATAAAATGTGCTATGCCACTTTATTTTCTTCAGTTCTCTTTTTCCCTTGTTAAAGTTCAACTTGCCCCTCAATCTGTGGGGCGCATTGGATTTTTTTTGTGTGGGGGATTATAACAGAACCTTGAGGAAATGGACCATGAATCTAGTGAACTTACTCAGACGGTGGGACGTGAGTTCTGGGAACAGAAGATGGACCAGGAGATCCTGACAAAGGGAATTTGTTCTGCCTTTGTGGGAACGTGCTGTTCTACTTCCACTCTTGGAGTGCAGTTTTAGTACCCAACCAGACGTCAGCCATCCAGCTGTTGCCCAGCTCCACGAGTCAGCTGTACAGTTTTTGCCCTTCCGGCACTGTAGATGTTAATGTATGTTGTGTAGCTTTGTTGATGATCTTTCCCCCACCCCAGGAATGTCTTTCCATTGTAGCAATTCTGTTGAGGGGAACGCCAAGGCTGTAAGAACACCCAGCTGTTTAAGATCCCAGATCTCTACTTACTGTTGCTGGTCTTGATGGTCCTAGGGGCTGAGTCCTCTATGCACAGTAGCCAGACAAGCTTTCTTGACAAAGTGCCTTACACCTGTCCTGGAGGGAACACCTCAGAAAAGAGAGGGTAGTTCAGCCTCCGGGGTTCGTTTAATCCTTGGCCTCTTTGTAGTGGCTGCCAACAAAGCAACCAAGCCAATTAGTGCTAGTTGCAATGTGGACAACTTGTTGATGAGACTAACTGGACTGAGACCCAACTCTGGTCTCTCAGGTTATCATGCAACCACTGAATAACAACTTTAAATCACTGCCAGTCTGGTGAGAATCACTGACATGAGGTATTAAATAGACACAGGTGTTGATTTATAACTCGTTTGCCAATCAGCTTTTCCCTCACTCATCTGCCGAGGCTCACGTAGCCCTTGGTGGTCATGTTAACTGTTGGAGAAAGCCCTGAACTTGGGTCTTGGCAGGTAAGCGAAAGACCAGACTTCTTTTAAAATTACAAATCAGTCCTCCCTGTCACTCTGCCTGTGTGTTTGGGATCTTAAATGCTCCTTAGAAATGCTCCCTGGAAAACTTCGCTGTTGCCTTTAAAGGGAGGGAGAAGGGCTTTGTGGGGGAACTCTCCATGAAGTGTATGTAGGGAACTGATTATTCCTGTGTAAATGTGACTCTCACTCCCCTTCGCCCAGGGGTGTTCAGCATGCTCAACCTCTCTCCTAGGAGTGGTGCCCTCCCTCCTGCATCCCGTTACAAAAGAACAGGTAGTGTCGCCACCCTAAAGGCACCAAACTGGGTGACCTTGAGAGCTGCAGCTTTGCAGAAGCCTGAGGGCTGCACCTCACTGGCATCTCCACTGGCTCGTTTATCAGGAAGTGAACACACCCAGCCATGAGATTTGTTTATACACTTCAGTGCCTTAGCAGGGGAATAGGGAATGCTCGTTGGTGGCATTAACCAGCAATGAAACCGAAGTGTCCAGTGCTGCTAGAGACAGAGTGGCAAAGGTGGGCTCTGGCCCTGGTGTAGGCCGCACTTCTGTGCTTAAGCTAAGGGAAGGTGTCTTGAGCTTGTAGGTTGGGACTCTGCAGCCTGTGTTTGCTTCCTGTGCTTTTCAAAGATTTGGAGCTTTTAGTTCCTCACTTCACTAAGTAGGGCTTATATAGCTGCCAGTTGTGGACACAGCCCCTGTGAAACACGCCATTCGCCTGAGCCACATTTAAGTCCCACTCAGACCTACTTGCTGTTCTTGTAAATCACTTGCTTTTAAAAAATACAGATTCAATCATATCACTTGAAACATCAGAAACACTGGCTCACGAATCGGTGCTGACTTGGCAGTGATATTTAGGCTAAATAACCGATCCCACAGCACTTTGAAGCTTCTCCCACATTTGGCTGTGTTTTCGTGTGGCTCTGTGTTCCACGTTCGGGCCTTTGACGGGCTCAGGGATGGTCTGGCAATGCAGGAGCCACTGAAATTTTGGTGAGTTGATTGTTTTTCCTTAGGCTTTGTTTTTAAAGCAATGAAATGTAAATTTGAAAAAAAAGCCCTCCCTCTTGTTCATGACCCAAAGTAGTGGCTAGGACTCCTGGCAAACAGAGATTGACTGTAAATACGTAATATTTTGCGTACTACATTTGATGGGCCTTGCTGACTCCTGGCTTCTGAACTAGTTTGTAAATATGTACTCGGATAAGTTTACTTTTTAAAATGGACATTTATGTGACAAGGTAGCCTGGTGCCTACTGCTGGGACAAACTGGGCAGTAGGTTGCATATAGCACCTATGACAAGGCAGTTTCAGGAAGAGCTGCCAATGGCTGCTGCCCAGATGCAATAGCAGACTTTTACAACTGTTTATACAGCCACTTGTGCCAATAGTGCCTGACGATGTATGTGGATTAAAACGCCGAGTGAAAAAAAGGTGGGTGTTGGAGGTGTAAAACTATCCCTGAAACTGGCAAACCTGGTGTATGTTACGTTTGACTCTGTCTTTCTCGGTTTTTTGTTTTTTTAATTGCTCCCTATTTAATTACGCTTTAAATTTCAACCCGAAGCAGATTTTAAGCACACCCTTTGCTGAAGGGTCTGGGAGGGAAGGGAGTGTGTAGTGCCCTGCAGCTGGCAGACAGCCGTGCTCCAGCTAGAAGTTTCTTGTGTGGTTGACCGTCGTGTTAAGTCTGTGTCCCCCTTTTTCCCCCCCCCCAGTTAATTTAATGCAGCCTGGTGTCTGGGGAGCAATGAGCGTCTGTGTAAATAAAGTAGCCTCTTGGGGAGCTGTCTGTGTGCAGGGAAATGTGTGTAGGGGGGGTTAATAAAGGGCAGCCTGTCAATGACAATTCTACAGAACCGAGGCCAAAGTGGGGACAATCTTTTCTACAGTGTGTCTCTTCCCCCCTCCCCACCCAAATCTTGTACTGATTTAATCCATCTGGAGGAGCCACACCCTCATGAAGGGTGTGGGGATGGGGGGGGAGGGAGGTCAGAGCTTTTCGTTCTCTTGACCCTCTGACTTGAAGGACCAGTTTTGCCTTTTTAAAGTCAGTTACTCAACTAGCAGCTAGTTTGCAAAGTCCTGCTCCTGCACCTGCTGTCACTCTCCTTTTTTGGGGTGGGGAGGAAGATAGTCAATCAAAGGAACTCCCTGGTCTCTCTAGCCCCGTCATTAGACGAGGGAGTGTGGCTGCTTATAGGGTAACTACCTTGTAATAAACTTTTTCAAAGGTATGGGGGCGTGGTAAGAATTGGTGCCAGACCCTTCTTTCTCCTCTTTGCAAGGCCCTTCCAAGTGGCAATGGGGCTCCATTGAGTGAGACCCGATTGTTGGCTTGGAAGGTGGTTGGTTTTGGGGATGGTGGGGGTGTGTGTGTAATCCCCTTTGCTGGGTCAGGGGTTGCTGGGAGCCTTTCAGTCTGATCTGAGATCTGGAGCTTTCTGCTTCTAAGTTGCCGTTTGGATGGTGCTGCTGGCAGTCATGATTGAAAACTCCCCACTGTTGCATGGCTGGTGTGAAACAAGCTGGTTGGTGTCAAGCCAGTGATTCCCTGCACAACCCCCCCCCCCCCCCCCCCCCGTTCCATTTGGGAGCCACGGTTCTCTGTCTAGAGAGGCAAAAGAGTGAGCCCAAACTCCCCACTTGCTCCTGCAGATAGGCCCTCCATGTGGAGGTCCAGGGAAAGACGTTTGCACTGCTGCATTTACTGGCATGGTTCCTGTTGGGCTAAGTAGAGGACATCAGACAGTAGGCTTGTCAAGCTGCCATCTTCCACCAGCACTAAATAGCCTGTCAGACCCCTGCAGGGAGACAGCCTTCCTTTTTAAGGTTCTTCATTTTCATTTAAAAAATATAAAGGGAGGAAAAAATCCTTGTACTAGGCTGGCGGTGGGTCTTGGCTGGAAGGGCTCTGCCAGGGAAGAACCTTGGCTTGTGAACAGAGCTGTTTTACTGGTGAACCAGGGCAACAGGTATATAGAACTAATACGGCCAGCTCCACTTGAGCGGCAGTAACTTAAGCTGCCTTTCAGCCAGCTTTCCGAATAGCCTTCTCATCCGGGTCCTGCAACTGGGCTCTGGCCACAGAATGTCTTCTCCACTATGCCAGTCTGTTTGGAAGCAGCTTTGGAAGAGGGTCCGACAGCTTGCAGCCAGCTAATCACAGGGCAGCCCCCTCACAAAAAGCTGCTCTAGGACGAGCCATTTAATCATAGAATCTCAGGGTTGGAAGGGACCTCAGGAGGTATCTAGTCCAACCCCCTGCTCAAAGCAGGACCAATCCCCAACTAACTCATCCCAGCCAGGGCTTTGTCAAGCCGGGCCTTAAAAACCTCCAAGGAAGGAGATTCCACCACCTCCCTAGGGAACCCATTCCAGTGCTTCACCACCCTCCTAGTGAAAAAGTTTTTCCTAATATCCAACCTAAACCTCCCCTACTGTAACTTGAGACCATTGCTCCTTGTTCTGTCATCAGGTACCACTGAGAACAGTCTAGATCCATCCTCTTTGGAACCCCCTTTCAGGTAGTTGAAAGCAGCTATCAAATTCCCCCTCATTCTTCTCTTCTGCAGACTAAACAATCCCAGTTCCCTCAGCCTCTCCTCATAAATCATGTGCTCCAGACCCCTAATCATTTTTGTTGCCCTCCGCTGGACTCTTTCCAATTTTTCCACATCCTTCTTGTAGTGTGGAGCCCAAAACTGGACACAGTACTCCAGATGACGCCTCACCAATGTCGAATAGAGGGGAACGATCACGTCCCTCGATCTGCTGGCAATGCCCCTACTTATACAGCCCAGAATGCCGTTAGCCTTCTTGGCAACAAGGGCATACTGTTGACTCGTATCCAGCTTCTCGTCCACTGTAACCCCTAGGTCCTTTTCTGCAGAACTGCTTCCTAGCCATTCGGTCCCTAGTCTGTAACAGTGCATGGGATTCTTCCGTCCTAAGTGCAGGACTCTGCACTTGTCCTTGTTGAACCTCATCAGGTTTCTTTTGGCCCAATCCTCTAATTTGTCTAGGTCCCTCTGTATCCTGTCCCTACCCTCCAGCATATCTACCACTCCTCCCAGTTTAGTGTCATCTGCAAACTTGATGAGAGTGCAGTCCACGCCATCCTCCAGATCATTAATGATCATTAATTTACTCCTCTTTTCCAGCTGCTTTATGGGACCCAAGTAGGTTTCCCTTCTGTTTTGCCAGCTTCCTGACTGGGGTTAGCTTATTTTGAATTAGTGGTGGGGAATGGCTGAGTGCTACAGAATTGCTCAGTTTGTTTTGTACTAGTGATCAGGCATATTTTTGACACACCAGGCCACCCTAAAAGCTGTGACTCAAGTTATTACTTATTTGTACTGCAGTCGTGACTAGAGGCCTCACCCACAATTGGGGGAGCCCATCAAGTTACCCACTGTGTACACACATGGTGAAAAATGTCCCTGCCCCAAAGAGCCATGTAATCAGACTGAGCTGGCCCTGGGTTCCAAACCCTCATTAATTGCTGTTCTAAGACTATTTCTAGGGAGTAACTAGGATGTCTACTGCCACCTTAGACTGTTTAAAATAAAGATCTGACAATGCATCCATCTCACTTCTTGGTTCCTTGTAGAATAGCCGTGAAAGTGCTTTAAATTCTCACTCCCAAGCCTGTGTGTTACTTTGTTTTTTGTCTGCTGTGTTCTCCACATTCATGCCTGGGTCCTGAATGACTTTGCAACATCTTTTTGCTATCGGAAGAGTTGTCATGTTTGTCAGTCCAGCAATTTCTTAGGTTGTGTCTATACTACACAGCTTTTAGCGACATGGCTGTGTCACTACAGCCGTGCTGCTAAAAGTCGGGCAGTGTAGCCGCTGTTTGTCGGCTCTCCTGCCGACAAACTTCCACCCCCAACGAGCGGCGTTCGCGTTGTCGGCAGGAGAGCGCTCCTGCCAACAACACGCTGTTCACACTGGTGCTTGTTGCGGCAAAACGTTTGTCTTGCCCGGTTGTGTCTTTGGTTTTTTTTAACACCTCTGAAAGACACAAGTTTTGTCATTCAATTGTCAGTGTCGACCTAGCCTTAGTTGCTGCATCTGGCTCCACTCTGAGTTTCAGTATTGGGCGTGGTACTGAATGGGGCAAGTGATCTTGGGAAGAATATGGTGACTAGGGAACTAGTACTATAACACTACAAGAGACCAAGAGCTGAGCAACACAGGAGGAAGGGGATTTTTAGGCAGACTGGTTTTAACATACATTTATCTCCAATGTCTAAATGAACACTCATGAGAGAGGATTTCCGCCCTCCCACCCCTCAGTTGAGAGCTCACACAACCCTCAACTTATGGGTGTTTCCTTAAAAGAGAGTCTGATTCATGATGAATCGAAGTATTAGTGCGATCCCATTGTCTCACACCTGTTAGTTACATCAATATCTGTGGATTTAACAGGAACCGGTCTTCATGATGAACATGCATGCAGCTAAAATCAACAGGAGTAGGACTGAGGTTATGTTGAGAAACCACCTGTGAATTTACTTCCTTTTGGGAGCTTGAGTCAGCATCTTTATTTCACCGTTGACATTTTGATTTTTTGGTTAAGTTTTCAATTAAATAAATAGCAAGTCTCCGCTGAGCATTTGTCTTAATCACCATTGGAAAACCAACTAATGGTGCTCTTCAGAGATTTTATGATCTGTCACATGACTATGCCCTTAGCAGAAACCTAGTACCATGCAGGTCATTGACCTGAGCAACCATGGTAGCACCTTCATCCTGGCTGTGTTCCTCTGCATACATGTGACTCTAGAACATCCTTGTGCAAAAATCAACTTCATATGCACAGGCCCCTGCTTTCAAACCTCGTGACAGTGATTCAGTTTTATTTTGTTAAAGTTAGCAAAAAGCGACTGATCTTCCTATGGCTGAACAGACTCTGGTTAGGGGTGGCAATTTTGATTGAATGTATTTCCAGAGGTTTCATCACATGACATCTTTAATTAAAGATTAATCTTTAATTGCTGGAGACTCCGGGACAATCCTGGAGGGTTGGCAACCCTAACTCAGGTCTGTGTTTTTTAATTACGGTTTGGAGCATGCAAAGAAAAGCAAATAAACGCCATGTTCCTCCCCCCCCACCCACCTCTTGAAAATGACTGAATAGTTTCTTTCCAGGTGGTCAAAAAGTGATGCTGGAAAATGGACTGTTCTACCTTGATTCTTTCACAGCCCAGTCCGTATTCGCTTCCCCCCTTAAAGTGGGAGCTGCAGCCTCTGTTCAAGGTTAAAAAGCAACGATTTTAAATGCCTAGTACTTGTTCTTTCTCCTGCGGGGCTTTGCTCTTTAATAGTTTGTTTATAAAGTAGTACCATTGCCTGGGCTGCTTCTCGGACTGTTTAAACGTGTAGCCAGGGCCGGCTCTGGCTTTTTGGCCGCCCCAAGCAAAAAACAAAAACAAAAAGAACGGGGCAGCCAGAACGGCAAAGCAAAAAAAAACGGAGCGCGGG
>NW_020664587.1:8961585-9079566 GCF_002925995.2 Terrapene triunguis
AAAAAAAAAAAAAAAAAAAAAAAAAAACGGAGCGCGGGTGCAGGGGGACCGGCTGGGGGAGGGAGCGGGCGGGAGAAAGAGAGAAGGGGGCGGCCAGGGTTACAGCAGGGGCGCTGCCACGCGGCCCCTCCCGCTGCGCTGCCGCCTGCCGCGAGGGCTCCGCTCCGGTCGGCGGGGAGGGAAGGAAGAGGACTGCCCTGCAGGGCGCTCTGGTTCTCCGCGCCACCGCCCCCTACAGGGCGGCCGGAGCGGAACAAAAAAGAAAAAAAAAAGTGTCCGTGCCTCCCTAGGATTGGGCAGAATGCCGCCTCAAGCACCAGCTTGCTTAGCTGGTGCCTGGAGCCAGCCCTGCGTGTAGCTTAAAAAGCTAAGCCAGGGGCTGATGTTAGAAAAAGGAAAGTGGGAGGAGGAGAGAATTGTATTTCAGTCTGGAAACGCCTCTACAGTCTCTTCAGGGCTTTGCCTAAATCTGTGGGGAGGGAAGAGCTGAGGATGGCAGCTGAGAGCGAGCCTCCCAGCCCAGGCAGCCAGACTCGAGCAGGGCCGGAGCTAGCGCAGTAGTAGCACGGACGTTGCAGCTTGGGCTGGAGTTCAGGCTCTGAAGCTTAGGAAGTCAAGTGGGTTTGAGAGTCAGAGCTGCAATGGTTACATGGCTATTGTTAGTGCCCTGCTAGGAAGTGTCTCTACCCTCGCTCCCAGCTGCAGTGTAGACACAGCCGAAGAGGTGCAGGACCCCTCCAAAGGCATGGTCAATTGCGGACCTAAGGAACCATTGTTGAACCATGAACCCAAAGGCTTGAGTAGATCTTTCATGGGTCTTGGGCTGCTTCTGTTGTTCCTGCTCTTATCTGTCACCTATGCACAGCCAGCTCCCCCGGCTGCTTTCTGTAGAGTTCTATTGCTTGGAGGCACGCTTGTCTTAGGCAACTCCAGCTCCTGCCATAGGATGATTGATTTTGTTGTGCTTCCTGCATGCAGTCTGAGTGGCCACAGCAGGGCACAGAGCCCGGGGGATATTGCCCCTATCTTGAAAACCACCTTTCAAGTTAAACCTGCTTGGGAATGGTGACTAGTATTAACATATTTGTGCGCTGAATGCTCCTTTCTTTGCCAAGGGGTGGCAGCACTGACCCAGGTGATTAATTGCTTTTGTAGCAAAGCAGTTGAAAGGTTAGGTGCCCCTCTCCAGATTCTCTCACCCTGTACTGGTGGAGATCTAAAGCTTTCGCCATTACCAGGCATTGCTAGCAATTTAGCTATGGAAATGTTTTTCAGCTGATGTAACAGGGCTTTGGGGAGCCTACTTGCATCATGTGAAGTATGACTCCTAGTCACAGGAAGTGTCTACAACGTGTGTAACTAGACCACTTGGGGTCTGCAATTGTGGATCCACCTTCACAGCTGCTTGGAACCAGAAACCCCCTTTCCCTGCTTTGGTTTATTTCACTCCAGCATGACACTCAGTTGGGGGTGTTGTTTTTATTGACCTTTCCCTGGCGGGAGTCAATGACACGCCGGTAGTGGCACAGGACAAGGTCAGCAGGGAGAAACACCTTCCATTCCGCTGGCTGGAAGGGTTGAAGTCCAGGGGTTTAGGCCTAAAGCCAAGCTTTGATTCACAAACACAACCTAGGATGTTAGCCTCTGCATTCTATTCCCATAATTTGAGCAGGTTCATTCTTATGAGGGGGTAAATTTCCCTGCACACATGAATAATAAAGCAGAACTATTCCCCTGAATCAACAGCACCCACCTGTAAGATGGCATCTGTTTCTGCCACTGCGGTCTTCCTTCAACCATATTTGGTCTGCTTTGATGGAGTGCTGCTGTAGCTAGTTGGCACTTATAAAATGGGAATTCTAGTGCCAGATTGGACTAGAAAATTGAGATATAATATCTTAAGAGTATGGTTGAGGTTAACCACCATCATGTGCTGTATAAGATGGGTTTTGTACCCCAACAGTCATGCAGTGAACAAGAACAGTGACTAAGTTCAGTATCAGGAATTGTCTCAATCAAAACAAGAGGAAGGCTCTATATTTAAAAAAATTTTTAGTGTAGGTGCTTGTCTAAAGGTTTCTCACTTCAGTTCTAGAGACAATTACATCCCAATGACTTTTGCTACCTTTGATCTTATTTTCATTGCTGGGTTAGCAATAAATATTCTTATGTCTGCATGTGGATGTTAGAGCCCTGCTTGCTGTGGACCGAATCCTGCTCTCATGTGGGGTTTGCACTATCTGAAGCAAGAGGTGCAGTTTGCTCATCTATCTTCCTCCTCCTCACCTGGGATCTGACCCTACTTCCCTCAACAAAACAGGGTGACAGAACTAGATTTCTCCAGCAAGGGATGAAGTGGTGCTGGTGAACCGAGGACATGGTTCGAGGAGGGTGGTGCTACAGGCAGGTCTGGCCTCAGCCTCTGCAACTGCCCCTGCCTGTACTTGACTCATTAGGAGGGGCTCACAGCTGGAAGCTAAGCCTAGTGCAAGCATGGAGGCTAGCCTTGTCTTTACCATTACTCCTGTTCTCCCACCTCAAGGGACAGACAGAACCAGACAGGCACCTGCCCTCAGTGACACACACTCTACACTGCAGTTCAGAATCAGGGTAGGCTCTCAATCCACCTGCCCCAGAGCAGCCTGAAGAGCTGCAGATATACTGACCCGATTTTTTTGCCTGCTGTACTCCAGGAACAGAACTGGGCAGAAGAGTTGGCATATATAAACCATACATTCCAGGAACTTAACATAGTTACTCAGCCTGCACAAGAGAGAGAAATAATGCTTATATGTGTCATGTCAGTGGCTGGCCCAGTCAGTTTTAATATAAGACCCTGAACTACTTTTTTTCCTATATGTCTGCACACTTAACTTCAGTGAGGGTAGAAAGGAAGAGAACTGGTTGTGAAGCGACAGCATAGCCTGGCCAGCAGGGTTTGAAGGTTAGGCAGAGCGTAAGGAAGCAGCCCGGCAGAGTGGCAGTTGTAGGGCAGCTGCCCAGCTCCACGTTCTTGGTTACAAGGCTGCCGCTGTAGGGGATTGTGCAGGCAGCACTGACGTGTAGGGCCAAAATGTACAAGAGCTGAGACAGAACAGACTGGCCTTGGCTCAGCTGAGTGCAAATAAGCCACTGTGTCCCACTGCTTTAAACTGAAAACAAACAGCCCAGGCACAGGGGCAGAGGGGACTTTACCCCTTTGCCCAACCTGCCCCTTCTGTCAGTTTGACTAGCCTCCTCCAGTGATACCAAAAGGCAACTTTTCCACTCCATCTGATATAGGGGGGAAGTCATAGAGGCAGCAGATGTGATCAATAGAGACCTGCTTTCACTCCATAACCACAGCAGTGTGTGTGGTGAAAAGAAGCCTCCACGCCATATTATGCACCAAGGCTCCTTTTCACAAGCGCAGCACTGATCAGGCAGGGGGCAGCTACTTCAGATCAAGCACAAGGGCTGCTACAGGCAGAGGGTAGGCCAAAGAATAGGGCCTTTGGCCAGCCCGGACTAAAGTGTACAAGCTGGGCCCAGGCTCAATCACACCCCAGTTGTGTGCTTCAGTTAGTGGCAAGTCAGAGGTGGCTTCCCAGCCTTAGGCAAGCTGATCCCAGATCAGCAGTGCAGCAGCCTCTTCTTCCAGCAGACCCCACCTCCTTATTGCTTTCAAATGTTTCATTCTGGGGAGCCTCAGGCAGGGCGCTGCATCTCACAGTTGGTCCAGGCACAGTTTGAGACTCCCTGGCCTAAACCCTCATCAGGCCAGCCCCTAGTATTCTCCATTTCCACCTTCTACTGCTTTCAGACCAGGTGCTGCCCCATTATCAACCCACACAATTACACATGCACGTCACTCTATTTCCTTTATTTTACAAGTGCAGCTTTAACAATGATATGAACATGCAGAAAACAAGTTACTCGAGTCAGCAGCACCCTAGAGAGGAGAGAATGCAGGGGATGCTTGTTGACCAATCAACAGATGGAAGAGAGGAGGCCTCTTGGCAAACACTAACTTGAAATAGGTGGAGAGATCAAACCTCCAGCAAGAGCTGTCACTGCCCAGAGGGCTCTCTCCTGCCTACCATCCACCCCTCCCTTTGCAACAGCTGGAGAGCCTCAGTGCTGCTCATTCACAGGATAGCAGAATTTCAACACCCACACACCCACCCACCCCACTTTAGTGGCCTCTCCCCTGAAGTCTGTAGCCATCCACTTGTCCCATTTTCACCAAGCCCAACAACAGCACTGAGCCAATCCCACGCAGTGGGCAAATCAGCCACTGACCCCTCCTCGCTCCCCAGGCACGATTCAGCTCTAGCGCCTCCCCCAAGTTAGAAAGGCCACAAAGCCCCTTCCCAGCTCATTTGAGCAGCAGTGTGGTGACTAGTGGAGCAATGTCCTCCGATAACTGAAATAGATTTGTACCAGTGTGGACTGGGAGGAGTAAAATCCTTCTCTGTTGTAGATAAAATGGTGTTTAATTGGCACATTAGCCTCTAATCCAAAGACCAAGGGTGAAGGCAGGCCTTATTGGGGAGCGCCCCCTACGGCAAACAGAGGAAGGCTAGGAAAGCGTTACAAAACAAGCCAACTGTTCCTACAGGAGAGCAGAGCAGTCATGCAGGAAGAGTTAAGGGACTTACCCACTGTGAACAGTGCTGTATTACTGAAGGTAGGACCAATACCCCAAATGCCACAGCTGATCCACCCTCTGGGTCAATTTGCCTAATAAACACAGGGGCATGGGTCCTAGCCAGGGTGCTGTGTCCTGTAAGAGTTTTACAGGTGCAGCTTGCTTTGGAGCAGGTACATCGGGGAGGGAGGGTCAGGGGGAGACAGAAGATGGAATTTTGCTCATAAAGGCTCCAACTGCTCAGTTTCAAAGCAGGAGTTGGGAGGACAGCTCCACTCCTGTCACAACTAGACTGGTTCTTAACCAAGGACTGGGGTTAGGGGGTCCTCAAGAGGCAAGTGACAGTCCCAGGAGATGTTCAAACATTGCTTTAGCCTGACTTGCGTAGCCTTTTTTGCTTTACTCCCTCCTCTCTGCCAAGCAAGGTCCTCACGGTCTATATCAATGTGAGCCAGCTGGCTACATGTCTGGCAGGTGCTACTGCTGCAAACTGATACAAGGACCTTGCATTGTGCTGGACTGGCAACAGCGGGGATGCCAGTCATGAAGCTGCTTCCATGGCAAGTTCACTTGGGGATGACAGGAGTGTTTACTCGCCCAAGGTCAGGAGATGACCCTTCCCTCCCCCCGACCCATGCACATCCTGCCCCATTCCATGGCCTGTCTGAAGGGAGTAGAGGGGGAAAAAAGAGGGGCTCAGTTGAATTTAGCCTTTGAAAAGTCCATTTCTGGATGCTGCTCCATGAACCTGCAAGAAAGAAAGGTGCACAAGTGAACGAGCTAGGCAGGCTGCATGCTACTTAATGCTATTCTGCAACATTTTACACACACACAGTAGAGAGCTTGACATTTCCTAGGCACTGTTCAATCTATCCTCACAACAGCTCCTGTATAGTGGGGACGCATTAATCCCCTCTTCTACATAGGAAGGGGATAGCAATGCCCTCTCTGCTGTCACTTTCACTTGCTACCATGATGGCTGCTGCGCTCCCCTTCCCCAGGCCTGCAGGTCTCACATTAGCCATGTTGATTTGCAGAGCTTCCCGTGCAAGGAACCCTGGACACCACCTCACTCCTTCCTGCTCCTGTTAATAATATCAGTAACGTTACCCAGTCATCAAGGCCAACAGGCGTAAACGAGCAACGGTTATTAATGGGACACACCCTTGGGAACTGTTACCTTCAAGCCAGACACGTAGCAGCTGCGATGTTGATAATCGGGGTGAGGGGATTCTGATCTAAATTTAGACATATTACTTAGTCAGACATATTACTGGGGTTGTCGGAGATGTCTCCGCTACTGTGGTAGTGAGAACAGTAGCAAGAGAAGGATGGCACAGAAACCCAGCTCCAGTAAGCTGTATGTCAGCAGAGAGGACTTTGTTGGCAGAGAGAAGGAATCTAACTGGGCCAGACAGTCTAAACTTCATGCCCATTCTCCACCAGTCAAAGAACACTGGGACTAAGCTTATGGAGAACATTCAACAAGTGATCTTGTGTACAAGAGATCCTGTCTACACTGCTCAGGGAAGCAAGGGCAAGCCCAGATTCTTCCTAAGGGGTGAGGGGAGACAGTCTCAGTTTAGGGTCTGATGTACGTTTTGGAACGACAAGTCATCTCACTAGAAGCGCACAGCACATAAACCTGATGGACCTTTAGCTTGAACAAGCCCCTATGGTGCTGATCAAAAAAACATCAGTCAAGTCTGCATCTGTGCGGAAAAACCAAGGAAGGGGAGATGGTAGCAGGAGAAACTGTCCTGCTACACTAATCCTTGTTTCACCCCAGGGAAAAGAGGCAGTTTTGCATTTACAAGGGGAAGCTGCATGACCCACAGTTACCCTTCCTCTCATCCCCAGCAGATGTGGGCACTGACCCCACATGGCCTTGGCAGGAAAGTTACTCACAGGAACTCCAAGGTGCAGTTACGCCAAACAGAGCTATAAAGATATAAACGTGCTATTGGCTTGGAGACAGCTGTCTAATGTAGGATGTGTGGGGGAGGAAAAGTTATCTGGGCTACTAGGTTGAGAGAGATTAATGAGCTTTTACATGATCTCAGTGGCTCCATAGAGATAATACCTCCAGCCCAGACACCACCTGCTGTGTCTTACTCCCTGCACTTGAAGCTAGCCCTAGAGCGGGGCTGTACAACACAGCACAATTCAGTATGTTCCCATCCCAACGCTGAGGGTCAATGTCTAAAACATTTCAACTGAATTCTGCAAGTGAATGCAGACAGGCTCCAAGGCCAAACCCGTCTCAGGCGCCGTCAGTCACTCTTCCCCCTCCTATTACTCCATGACATATGGCTGACACACAAAATTGCTCAAGGGAGGTGGGGAAGAAAGTACCCATGGATGAATTCTCTCTACGCACTTTTTCAGTATATCCTGCTTCTTCTGTTCATCAGACGTGGGGAGCCCCATGGATTTCTGACGTTGATCATACATCATTTTCTCCACCATGCTGCGAGTTTCACTGTCCAGGTCTGACAACTAAAACCCAAGGAGATTCTGTTATAGATGGAGGAACAAGCCACAGGCCCCATGGCCTACATACAGAACCTCTGCTTACAGTGAACTAAGACAGAGTAAAATTTCAGTGCACCATAGCATGCAAGCTACAGACCTACTTATATAGCAACTGACCTGTAAATCCAACTGCACTCACTGCAATAAGGTTTTGCTGGATTCAGATTGCATGGTAGGGTAGCTTTCAAGTAGCCAACACAATCTCATGCTTTTGAATGATTTAACTTGCTAGATCACCTCTTTCTAGTTATGCCAGCCATACCCCCAGTCAGGGAATACACTCACAAAGTCTCTCACAAATATTCCGTTACAGTCATACTCTGATCCAAAAACTGTTCCATGAGAAGGCTCCTCATGTTTCTTTGAACAGGCTCCCTACACCCCTCTCCAGGTGAACACTCACTGGATTCTATAGGAGTAAACGTCTCTGGAGTAACATTGAACGCATGGTATATGAAGTCAGGGGAAGGGGTTTTCCTTATTCAGAGCAGAGGTTTCTTCTCAGACTAATGCAACACTGTCACCATGGGCAGTGACAAATTTACACCTTGTTTTCCCTGGACACAAGAAATTCTGCAGTCCCACTTCTAATTCAGACCAGGTCTCTCATGGGGCAGTGTGAAGAGTTGCCTGCCACGCTTCTTATAGTTCCATAGATCAATATTTCTCCCAAGTCTTCATCCCCTTTGGATTCTGTGTCCTTTGGCCCCATTTACTTTGCTTGCAGAGTGAATACATGGTAGAGGCCAAAAGGTTTAAGACGGCTGTGATCAACTTGTGATCAAGTTCACAGCCCCTCTTCACTATGGCTAATGGGGTGACAAACAGATATTACCTTTGAGTTCTCTGGGTTAATTTTCTTGGTGTTGATTTCTGGGTCCGTGGGGACTAGCTTGCTCCACCATTCCATCTTGTTAATCTAAGGAGGAGAGGCAGCAGTAAAGAACACTTCGCAAACAGCAGGTTCTCTGGAAATGCTCATATGGGATATTTAGGGGGGGTTACTTTTTTGTTACAAAGAAACAGTCGCTGGAATCAAACCCAGCTTGTGTAGCCCTTAACTGACAATGCCCATCAGAAGATAAAACCTGGATATAAAAGGCAGATTTCCCATTCTCAGCCACCTCAGTTTAATCCCAAATGGCAGGAATTACCCCTGGCAGGAACAAGCTGCAAGGAGACAGCGTCCAGAATGGGCAAACCCATGTTCCTATTATTAAATCAACTCCAACTGAAATGGCATAAAAGGAACAGTGCCACACTGAAACCTGCCAGCACATGACACCAGCTGTGCCCAGATGTTCACATACCGCAGGTGAAAGACAGACCAGCCCTTCACTCCGATAATGCACTCCACTTTAAAAGAAAAGCTGACTCCATTCTCAAAGAGTGAGTGACCAATCCAGGAGCATGGATCAATTAAAAGTTACAGCTGAAAATCTGGTCAGACTCTGGTCCTCAAAAATCTGATGTGCCTAAGTGGAGTAGTATATAGGCTCAAGAAATACTGTACCAAAGAACAGGAGTGAAAATACAACCTTAACTCTCAAGGTTCCTGGCTCTGCGGGATGTATAACAGACATGAGCCTGAATGCTATCACTGATTCACCCTGCTGTACCTTGTACAGGATGTGAGAGAAAGTTCCAGACCAGAGCCGTTCTTTTTAGGTGACAAAACTGAGGCCTGGTCTACGCTAGGAAATTAGGTCAGTATAACTATGTCACAGTAAAAAATCCACACCCTGAGCAACACGATTAAACTAACCTAACCCGTGTAGACAATGCTAGATCCATGGGAGAATTCTCCTGTTGACCTAGCTACCTCCTCTCGGGGAGGTGGAGTACCCACTGCTGCACCATTTTAAGTGTAGACAAGCCATGAAGAACTGTCCCAGATTGAGGTGTCAAAATACTGTGTAGATGGATCACTGGTCTGACCCAGTATGGCGTTTATAGTCTTACCTTCTCCAGGTGCACGGTGACTATTTTACCATCCTCAATCAGCCAGGAGCTCTCCTCCACCTTCACTTCATTGTATAGGTCTCCTTCAATCACTGGGGGGTGACCCTTCAGCCCCACTTTCAGGTGCCGTCTCTGAATGTCCACCACCACATCCTTCCCCTTCAGCCGGAAGTTCACCTTGAATGGTATGGCCAGCTGGACAGGAGAGAGAGAGAGAGGAGGGATCAGAGAGCTCTCTCACTTCCCCTTGTGTTACTGCTCCAAGACTCTCTACCTTGAGTTCATCTGAGCTACAAGGTATATGCCAGTGCAGGACATGCTCTTTGTGCATTAAATATATGGATTCTGTGGGGGCTGAAGCAGAAATCTGGCAAGATGATGCCTGACAGCTCTCAAGTGGGTCACACAGGATGAGCAAAATATGAGTGCGGTCTCACTTCAACAAGGTCAAGATTGAGGCAGGATGACAAAAGGGCCTCAAAGCATCTTACCTGCCAAGCTCTCTCCCATTATTGGTGTGCTACAGCTAAACACTGTTAACTGTTATCTTCTTGGACAACCAGAATACAAAGCATATCATTGAGCTAGCTGACCTTGTTACTGATCAACAGCTGCACAGTTCATAGCAGTGCCTGCCCTCAAGTTTCAAGGCTAGAAATCCTCGCATCCCCAGTCAAAGGCAGCACTTACATCCAGTTCAGAAAGGGTCTGTGTCCACCTATAGTTGGGAAGATCAGCCCCATTCCCAGAGTTTGGTTTAAGTTTTCCTTTATCCTTCTCATCTTCTTCCTCGTCATCTGTCTCCTAAACAAACAATTTAAGCATCAGTAAAGAGGTTTTCAAGCCTGCATATACATTTCACTAGTAAGAATGGCTCTTTAAATTCATATGGGATCTTCCAGTTAATTATGTGTTTGATGGCCAAGGCACTCCACGTAGATCCAGTCCAGAATTAGAAGGCAGAGATTTCCCTTTCAAAGCATCATATTTTTAAAAAATTAGGGAATGTCTTTGAGAATCTGTTGCATTCTCCAAATGGGCAGGGAGTACAGATGGCAGAAGCACTGAAGACCTCCAGTGCACGCTCTCACAGAGGACACTCCACACCGTTCAGATGGCACACTCCCCCACATACTGAGAGGCCACCTCCATGTTGTTCAGATGCACACTTCCCCCTCCCCAGATCTGAGGAAGACTCTGGGAACACATTACCTGTTTACTGGGCTCTGGAGATTCCGTTTGATTCTCACAGGGTTTCACTGAGACATCTTTGGGCTCATCTTGTTTTTGCTCTTTTTTCTGTTAAAAACCCAAACATCCCAGACTGATTATCTGATGTCTGTGAAACTCTGACAAATGAAATGTACTAATACAGCACTAGGTGGCCCCATTTCCTTCTTTAGATAAAGCTGCAGGCCTGTGCATGACTCAGAACTACAGGAAACTTGGGGGGGGGGGGGAAGGGGGGAAATTTCCAGCTCTACTGCACCATGTAACAGGAAAGCCCCACTGTCCAAGAGGCAGACTGGCATGGCATCAGCCCGCCTCTGCTCCTTTCCCCAGTGTAACTGCAGAGAGAGTTACTCAGAGACCGTGCCAGAGCGCTCTGTTGCAATAAGAGCGCTTGCTGAGGGCACTGGGGCAAAGTAACTTGTAAGAGAACCAAGGAGAAGGAAGATTGGGCAGGCTTAGATTAACTTGGAAATGCAACAGCTGCTCCAGTCTGGTATTCTGGATATTTGAACAAGCACCAAGCTTCTAACTGAATTATACCAGTCACTACTGATTGGGTTGCACACAAGCCAACCAAGAAGGCTGGCTCTAGCCCCATACAGTCTCCCTTTAAAAGGCACATAGTGCGCACACAAATGCTCACCATACTGAGCTCTCACCTGGTCAATTTCCTGTTGCAACCTTTCCGCCTCTTCCTCTGTAAG
The DNA here is from genome assembly GCF_002925995.2 of Terrapene triunguis. Taxonomy (NCBI): domain Eukaryota; kingdom Metazoa; phylum Chordata; order Testudines; family Emydidae; genus Terrapene; species Terrapene triunguis. The sequence goes on from NW_020664587.1 coordinate 8,972,650, forward strand.
CTCCTTGATCCTTGGCTCATTATCTTCCTGCTTCTTTTCTTTAGCGAGTTTGGCAGCTCGCTCTGTCTTTTCACGCCGTTCTGCCTCTTGCCGGGCCTTTTTCTCCTTCCGCTCTTTCTGAGCCAGCTTGTTGTGGTGGTTGAACGTCTCTGTGATTAACTGAAAGAAAGGAGCCCAATGATGGATGAGTTTTAAGAATTCACCACGAACCTGGGTGGCAGCAGCTGAAGGGAGACTCCACCTCCCTCATAAGTCTACTGCAGAGCACACATGTTCCTCAAAAGCACTGACCTAGGGATATTTCCCTCTCTTTTCATCCCATGATTTGAGGTGGTGTCTGACAGGATATCTGGGAAAGTTCAGAATACTTTCCAAGTCCCTGCGCATAGAAGAAAAGTACTCCTTGAGCCGGATTCTCCATTGCCCTGTACCTTGTGTAGTGTAAAATCCTACCATTTGATTTGGCAGTGTTTAACAGCTACTTTGCAGAGGCAAAAGTGCAATGGAGATTCAGGACCCTAGTTTGTATACCCAGCTCTGTGCCAAGGATTTGTAGTCTCACCTTAAACGATTCATGTAGTCTCTGTGCCTTACTCATCTGTAAAGTGAGAATACCGACCAGGAGGCTCTGATAACTAGTGTTTGTCAGTGCTTTGAGATCCCCCCGTGGAAGAAGTTATAGGTGTATAATATGTTATAACTGGATCCGGATGCTTTCCAGGTGGAGTACACAGAAGGCCTTTCCCATCTGAAGTGTCCCCGTATACTAGATGGATAATTATCCAATTTAATATTTAGATAGTAAGCTATTTAGGGTGGAGACCTTGCATTCATACTATTCTTTGTAAACACCTTGCATTGTTGGCAGAATAGGGAAAAAGAAATAACAATGAATACTTAAAAACCTAAAAGCATCAATTTTTACCTGAAAGCTACAGTTTGTCGGAGAGAGCTTTGAAAACCAAATTATATCGCTTGGGAACAAGTTACCATATAACCCTGCTCCAGGAGCACTCAAGAAAGGCAGAATATCGAGGTCTGTGATGTAAATGGCTGCACTGCTTGGCGGGAGAGTTGAGTAAACAGGCAGGAAGCCAGAGGAATAACCCAGCTGTTGATAATGCCAGAGGTACTGTGCGAGGCAGCACGTAGTGAAAACACAGTTCTGCTATGGAAGACACACTAGCTCTTCAGACAGGAAAGAGAACATCTGGGGAGAATGTGATGCAAGGCAGGTGGGAGCAATGCTGGGTACCCCTGGCAACCGTCACAGACAGGAATCAAAGGGAGGAAGAGATTCCTTATATCAAAGGGTACGAGTTTAACCAGAGGAAGTCCCAAGGATGTGATCGGCACTTATCAGGGTGAACTGGCCCAAAGCAGCTCAGAGATTCTGGACCTCAGCTAATTATACAACTGACTGCAAACCAGTACAGGGGGAGAAGGATACAATTATTATTAAATCTTTATGTACACAGCAGAAGTGCAGTACTCTGTTCCCTCTAAGCAGCCCGGCCACCCAGGAGTGAATCACGCACTTGATTAGCTGAGCCAGAGCAGCATGTGCTCAGGTGCCCCTCCCCCCGCTGCTCTGCAGCCACGTTGCTCTTGCCCTCTACCTTGGAGCCTCTGGCCAGCTGCTCCTGGTACCCTCCTGTTTGCTGTGGGGGGCAGAGAGGGTGCTTATATCAGGGTGTCCCCCTTCCCCTGCCTCCCCTTGCCCATGTACCCCATCTCCACGGGGGGGGGGGGGCAGCACAGGGCTCAGGAGCAGGAGAGCTGCTGTGGTCTGAATGAGCCTTCTGGTGAGTGAGTGCCTTAAAGAGACAATGCATGGTCTCTTGACTTCCCCAGCAGCCAGCTTGCACACACTGACTCTGTGTCTCACACACACAGTCTCTGACACATTCATCTCCCAACACATACTTGTGTTGTTGGTGGTCTTCCTGCAATGCACATATATTCTCTGTAATTTTATTCTTTCAAAGTGCTGTTATTTTTTGTTTCTGGACTGGTCTGCGCATTTCATAATTTTATTTCTCTCTTATGCTTAAAATGTAATTCTTTGAGTAGTGAGCTCTAAAATGCCTAACCTGTCCTGGCTGGAGTAATTATCCCTATGGTAATTTTTTCATTAGGTTTTTTGTTTCTACTAGTGACGCAGATCTGCACATTACCTCAATAGTGGTGCACATAGCAAAATTCATTTCGCACATGGATGGAAAAAATTAGAGGGAACACTGGCCTGCAGTACCTTCTTTGATATGATATTCAAAACACACCCCCTCTGTTGCATACATAGAAGTGGAATTGAGTCTCCAAAAAGCCAAAAGAGTGCTACTACTAAAATACCATTCTAATTCATTTTGGGGAGGGGAAGTGAAAAGGAGGCAGATGTGTCACAGGGTAACACTGGCACTTTAAAAGGGAAGAGGCCAGTGCACCTGCAAGTGGTCAGTTGACCCCAAATTAGGCTTAAGAGAGGGCATCTGGGCACTAGAGGGCAGGAGATCGTGAGAATCAGAACAGGTGAATGGTGGCTGAACCTCAGAGAGACAGACAGGAAGCAGCAAGGAAGAGGTTACAGGAGTTGCTTGGAAGAGAGCTGAATTCAGATAAGAGCTAGAACAGAACTGCTGGTGAGAACTCACTGAAGTGGGGGATCCTAGATGAGTGGAAGGCGTGGGCAGTGGCTCCTAGGAAAAAGGGGATGATACAGCTTGGTCAGAGGAAGCCTAAGCCTAGAAGAAAGAGGGTTGATGCAGGAATTTGATCCCCTGCCAAGGGGAAGGACTTACAGGTAGGAAGGCCTGGAGGAACACTGCAGGAGGGAGAGCTCTTGGGGCAAAGACCTGAGTGAAGGGCTGCAAGAAGACTGGTTACCCACAGGCAGGAAAAAGGGATTCTAGATTGGTGTAAAAAGAATTTGGAACAGAGTGCTGCTAGTGATGTGGCAGAGCTAAACCTGAAGAGGGGAATAGGGGAAAAAAAAAACACACTATCTTCATACATTTACTGTGGAAACTGCAGAATGGTTTTATTATAAGGTTTTTGGGGAATTACTGCACTGGTGTATACCAATTATGCCCAGGGGCAACTATGTATCAGAGACAGACTATTGTTCCCTTCATGTGTGGATAAAAAGGGGAAACTGAGGCTGGGAGAACCTGACAGGCCACAGCCTGTTGCAGGGGTGCTGCTCGAGGTGAAGCTGCCTTATGAAAAAGGTTTTCTCCAGGATCTTTCTCCATCCACAAAAGAGGAATCAACATTATGGTTTCCCTGCCTCTACAGCTAGTCAAATTCCAAGCTCTGATCCCAAAGAGCTGTGTGAAAGAGGCTCAGTGTTCTTTCCCAAATGGAGGTGGGAGAAGCATGCTATTTCTGTCCACCGTATGCCTAACCCATATCTCAGGAGAGTCAGGGATTGAGATCAGGGCACTGACGCATGCCCGGCAGCAAGTGGCAGGGTGTTATGAAACCATTTGACTGTGAAATTGGCTCTGTTTCAAGTGTCTTTGCTGTTGGAAGACCCTTAAAGTTGCTTCAGCATTCGAATAGCCATGAACAGAAGCACAAAATCTGTATTTGCATGTAGTATAGTTTACTGTCTGTATAGTGACTTGTCAAAGACTTGCCCTTACTGAGGAATGAATCCCTAGTGAGGATTGATTTAGTTGGGGATTGGTCCTGCTTTGAGCAGGGGGTTGGACTAGATGACATCCTGAGGTCCCTTCCAACCCTGATATTCTATGATGATTTTAAAAACAAACCCTCAGTTAGTCAAGCACAAGAAAGTCCTTAAAAAAAAAAAAAAGGGGGGGGGGGGGGAGCATGTATTCTCACCTCCCATGTCAGCATAATTCCCCTTACCCCGCCACCACAAAAGCTTCACCTTGGTGATGAGACCACACACAATAGTAACTAGTAATAGTAATAGTCGTGCTAGTAACAATAACAGGGCTCAGATGTTCTTAGACGTACTAGCAGATGAATTCCTTCATCAAGTAGTAAGTGAACCAACGAGGGGGGATGCCATTTTAGATTTAGTGCTGGTGAGTAGTGAGGACCTCGTTGAAGAAATGGTTGTAGGGGACAACCTTGGCTCGAGTGACCATGAGCTAATTCGGTTTAAACTTAATGGAAGGATTAACAGAAATGATACTGTAACTAAGGTTTACAATTTCAAAAAGGCCAACTTTAATAAATTAAGGCAACTACTTAGGGAAGTGGATTGGGCTAACATACTTAGGGATCTAAAGGCAGATGACGCCTGGGATTATTTCAAGCAGAAGTTGCATGAGATGTCTGAGGCCTGTATCCCAAGAAAGGGAAAACGATTAGTGGGCAGGACATTTAGACCTAGCTGGATGAGCGGGAGTCTCAAAGGGGCGATTAAGAAAAAACAGAAAGCGTACAGAAAATGGAAGAAGGGAGGGATCAGCAAGGAAACCTACCTTAGTGAGTTTAGAGCATGTAGGGATGCGGTGAGAAAGGCCAAAAGCCGTGTAGAGTTGGACCTTGCGAGGGGAATTAAATCCAATAGTAAGAGGTTTTATAGCCATATAAATAGGAAGAAAACAAAGAAAGAGGAAGTGGGACCGCTGAAGAATGTGGATGGAGTGGAAATTAACAGTAATCTAGGCATGGCACAATATCTAAATGAATATTTTGCTTCGGTCTTTAATAAGGCTAATGAAGGGTTTAGGAATAGAGGGAGTAGGACAGAGGGGAATAGAGGAGGGGGGATAGACATTACAGTATCAGAGGTGGAAGCCAAACTTGACCAGCTAAACGGGACTAAATCGGGCGGACCGGATGATCTTCATCCTAGAATACTGAAGGAACTGGCGCGAGAAATTGCGAGCCCCTTGGCGACAATTTTTAATGAATCTGTAAACTCGGGGGTGGTACCGTTGGACTGGAGAATAGCTAATGTGGTTCCTATTTTCAAGAAGGGGAAAAAAAGTGACCCGGGTAACTACAGGCCTGTTAGTTTAACTTCTGTAGTATGTAAGGTCTTGGAAAAAATTTTGAAGGAGAAAGTAGTTAAGGGCCTTGAGGTGAATGGCAATGGGGACAAATTACAACATGGGTTTACGAAAGGCAGGTCGTGCCAAACCAACCTGATCTCCTTCTTTGAGAAAGTAACAGACCTTCTAGATAAAGGAAATGCGGTGGATCTAATATACCTCGATTTTAGTAAAGCGTTTGATACGGTTCCGCATGAGGAATTATTGGTTAAATTGGATAAGATGGGGATCGATAGGAAAATCCAGAGGTGGATAAGGAACTGGTTAAGGGGGAGACTGCAGAGGGTAGTACTGAAAGGTGAACTGTCAGATTGGAGGGAGGTCACCAGTGGGGTTCCTCAAGGTTCGGTTCTGGGTCCGATTTTATTTAATCTATTCGTTACTGACCTCGGAACCAAATGTAGGAGTGGGCTGATAAAGTTTGCGGATGACACAAAGTTGGGAGGCATTGCCAACTCGGAGAAGGATCGGGATATTCTGCAGGGAGACTTGGATGACCTTGTAAATTGGAGTATTAGTAATAGGATGAGATTTAATAGTGAGAAGTGTAAGGTGATGCATTTAGGGATGACTAATAAGAATTTTAGTTATAAGCTAGGGACGCATAGGTTAGAAGTGACTGAGGAGGAGAAGGACCTCGGAGTCCTGGTTGATCGCAGGATGACTATGAGTCGGCAATGCGACGTGGCTGCGAAAAAAGCTAATGCGATCTTGGGATGCATAAGGCGAGGTATTTCTAGTAGGGACAGGGAGGTGCTGCTTCCGTTATACAAGGCGCTGGTGAGACCTCACTTGGAGTACTGTGTGCAGTTCTGGTCTCCTATGTTTAAAAGGGATGAACTGAAACTGGAACGGGTACAGAGAAGGGCAACTAGGATGATCCGAGGAATGGAAAACCTTTCCTATGAAAGGAGACTCGAGGAGCTTGGTTTGTTTAGCCTAACCAAAAGAAGGCTGAGGGGGGATATGATTGCTCTCTTCAAATATATCAAAGGGATAAATACCAGGGAGGGGGAGGAATTATTTCAGCTCAGTGCTAATGTGGACACGAGAACGAATGGATATAAACTGGCCGTGGGGAAATTTAGGCTTGAAATTAGACGAAGGTTTCTAACCGTCAGAGGGGTGAAATTTTGGAACAGCCTTCCGAGGGAAACGGTGGGGGCGAAAGACCTCTCTGGCTTCAAGATTAGGCTAGATAAGTTTATGGAGGGAATGGTTTGATGGGATTACGTGATTCTAATCAATTAGGCAATAACGGACATCGCTGGTAAAATGAGGGTCTGGCTAGAGATTCTTGCCTGTATGCTCGGGGTTCTGCTGATCGCCATATTTGGGGTCGGGAAGGAATTTTCCTCCAGGGTGGATTGGCAGTGGCCCTGGAGGTTTTTCGCCTTCCTCCGCAGCATAGGGCAGGGGTCGCAAGCTGGAAGATTCACTGCAACTTGAAGTCTTTAGATCACGATCTGGAGACTTCAACAGCAGAGTTAAGGGAAAGTGGGGGGGTCAGCTTTTGTGGCCTGCATCATGCAGGAGGTCAGACTAGATGACCATATTGGTCCCTTCTGACCTTAAAGTCTATGAGTCTATGAGTCTATGAGACAAGACATTTCAGTCCCAAAGGAAACTTCAGCATAAGGATGGGTAGTGGGAGAATGGGATAGAGCAGTCTGGCTTCTTCAAACCTTTGTTGGGGGGCACTATGTCGTGAAAGGCAGAGGAAGTCCTGTTTTGTATGCAATGTCTTTCAGAGGATCACAAAGCACTTGACAAGAGAATTAAGTCTTATCTTTCTCTTACAGGTGGGGAAACTAAGGTACGGCTGCTAAGTGATTTGACTTGCTATGTAACTTTCGACAGTACAGCATAGAAGCCAGGAGTCTTAACTTTTAGTTCCCAACTCTAGCCACTACAGGTGTCAGTCATTTGAAAATCTATTCAGAGTGCTAATCACATTTTCTTTCTATAACTATATGCCCATCCCTTTGCGATCTTGAAGATTTCTAGTCCCTCTCTCCCCAGACTGAGGGGGAAAGAGGAGTTAATCTTTTGCATCATTTTCATCCTAAAGTTTCTTTTTCCATTTCACAGATTAGGCAGCATGTATACATTATGCAGCATTGACAAAGCCATATGGCAGTGGTTCCTAAACTCTGGCCTGCAGATCAGCAGTGGTTGGTAGAGCACTTAATGGTGGCACACAGAGAATTTGTTCCTCATCTCCACTTGCTAAACTGCATTAAAGCATCGACAAATCTATTTAATAATTTCCCAATACTGATTTTTTTTTCCCCATGCAAGAATTGCTGTAGTTGCCTGCCACAGATGTTATCCAGTAGCCAGTAGGAGGGGATGTGGTCTGTATGGAAATTAATGTTTCCATGAGATGCTACTAAAACATAGTCCACACTGTGAAGAAGTTTAGAACTCCTGCTATGTAGCTAACTACAGAAGCCATTCAGAAAATTTGGGTACTTCATATTTGAGCACTTAGGTCTATTGTGAGATTAAATATGAAATGCAGTACTCTGCAGTAGGGTCAGGAATGCCAGCCTGCTGGAATCTGAAGGGTCCAATTCTCCCACACCCACATAGCAACCACCAGCCTCACACCAACACTGTCGTACCCTGCAGCTCAGAGACAAAGTGGCAATTGCATATGCTGTGAGACGGACTTTGTGCTTTTTCTGAAATGAACAAACAAGGTAACCTGGGGTTATCAATCCTGCGGTGTCTGTCACAGTTAAATCAGTATGTCTGGCAGGCTTGCTTTCCAAACAAGCCTTTGGCCAGAGCATAGGCAAAAAAAACAACCACCTTTCACCACTGATGCCACTTGCACAAGCAAACATGCTCAGCTGTGGATGGGGCAGTTTATTATTACCTTGTTTCCTTAATATGTTTCAGCAGTTTCATAAAAAGTCAGGCCCATAGAGCAGTGAAAAAGAATCAGATGGCAACAGGAGAGCACACTGAGGCGCAGTAACTGGAGAATATGGAGAACTCAGTCTCCACAGAAATGAGTGTTTCCAGATAGGGCATAGCTTGCTCTAAGTATGTCAGAAATCAATCATGAACACATGAGGTGAGTTACCTTCTCTGCTACTCCCTCTTCTCCTCCTATGAAGAAATCAGTTTTACGTCTGAGGAAACTGAAGAATGTGTTCACAAGCTGAAAGACAAAAGACGGGCAGTTTCAGGAGACTTGAAATAAAGATTTCAACCTACCCAAGAAAAAACAAACAAAGTAACTTTGTTCTTGGCCTGCCAGGACATCAAACTGCCGCCAGATCAACAGGCGACGCTAGTTCCCATCAGTACTTCTCGCCTCAGCAAGGAGAGATTTTTTGATGTTCTGTACTGTAATCCCCAGCCAAGTCTACCTGGAGATCTGTTTAAAGCATGACATCAAACTCCTGTACCTATTTCTCAGATAAACAACAACTAGCGTATTCTGCAAAGATACGCCTTCTGGGTTCTCTACCTTTGAGATCTTCATGAGATTATACAATGGGCGAGGACTGAAAAATTCCTTTTGAAGTCACCTTCCCTCAGAACCACCATGACTACTATTGTTACAGTGGTGGCTTCTAGAATTATAACCTTAAAACTATCTGGTGTGAGGATTGGTTTGTTTTTTGTTTTTAATAATAACTCTCATAAGCTTAGGTCTCTTTGCTCGTGTAAAAACCCAGTAATTTTTTTTCACACACCCCCCCCCCCCCCAAATCATTCCTCAGCTCTGAGCAACGTTGTAGTAGCCATAGGAGACCTTATGTGATCAAGTCTTATTTATTTTTACAAGAGAGACTACAGCACACTTACTTAAATATGAAGAATTATAAACTGCAGCTACACTTGTAAGAAGTAAAGCACACATGACTCAGTATCCTGGACTTCACTAAATAAATGAAGAAAATTAATCTGTAAAATTCTGTAATTCACAGTGGCCAACAATGCAAACTAGGGGCTTAACGTCTACTATGCTGGTTTAATAAAGCCAGGCTGGTGCACAGCTGCAATAAAAGTCTGTAGGTCTTGAAATACAGTTGTTACAATCCCTTATCACTTTTTCCTAATCTTAGTAGTATCACAGTGAGCAAATTTTTAATCAACAGTCTGGTGAATGACAGAACTATTTGAGCAAGTATCCTCATTTCCAGGCCATACACCAAGCAAAGTTCTCCCTGTCCAAGGAAAAGATAAGTGGACTCAATAGAAGCAGAGACAAATAGCTGCTCTAATATGGCACAGCTAAAGGATAGCATTGCATAATGGTCCGGATGCAAAAAGAAGGAATTGCTTCTGTAGGGCCCTACTAAATTCATGGCCATGAAAAATGCATCATGGACTGTGAAATCTGGCCTCCCCCCACGAAATTTGGTCTGTTGTGTGCTTTTACCCTATACTATACAGATTTCACACGGGAGATTAGCTTCCTCACATTGGGGGTCCTGATCCAAAAGGGAATTGCAAAGGGGGGGTAGCAAGGTTATTTGGGGAGGGGGGGTGTCACAGAATTGCCACCCTTACTTCTGCGCTGCCTTCAGATCTGGGCGGATGGAGAGAGGTGGCTGTTAGCTCAGCTCTGAAAGATGCACACTCCCAGCAGCAGTGCAGAAGTAAGGGTGGCAATACCATGCCATCCACCCTTACTTCTGTGCTGCTGCCTTCAAAGCTGGGCAGCCGGAGAGTGGCGGCTGCTGACTGAGGGCCCTGTTCTGCAGGCAGCAGCGCAGAAGTAAGGGTGACTATACCATCCTTACTTCTGTGTTGCTGCTGGCGGTGGCTCTGCCTTCAAAGCTAGGCTCCCAGCCAGTAGCCACCACTCTCCAGCTGCCCAGAAGGGTAGTAGTACCCCCCTCCACTACAATAACCTTGCAACCCCCCAACTCCTTTATGGGCGAGGACCCCTAAAATTACAACACTGATTTAAATAGCTGAAATCATGAAATTTACTATTTTAAAAATCCTATGAATGTGAAATTAACCAAAATGGACCATGAATTTGGTAGGGCCATAGACATCTCACACATGAGAAGACTAGACTATATAGGTATGTTTCAGCATGGCCATTTCTACAAGAAATTTAAAATTCCCGTGAGATGGGAGAGGAAAGGAAAATTGTGCTCACTGAGACTAAATCCTTGCCACACCTCAGGTGAAAGCTATGCTATGTCAGTAGGGAGTGCTGTTGCTACTACAGTTTCCCTGACTGATGTGGGCCTGAAAGCCATGGTAAACTAACCATCCTATTTATCTTCCTAGGTCATTTGAAATACCATGTAACAGTCATCACAACATTTTGGGATGATTGTCAGTAAATAAATCTCTGTCGACAGTGGCCAAAGAAACTGCTCATGTTTAAACAATTTTGTTTGTATCAGGGTTGCAACACTCGAAGCTGGGACTGGATGTCAGGGGATAGATTACTTGATAAATTGCCTTGTTCTATTCACTCCATCTGAAGTACCTGGCACCAGTCACTGTTGGAAAATAGGATACTGGGCTAGATGAACCATAGGTCTGACTCAATATGGTTGTTCTTAGGGTCACAGCTCACCAGGGATAGGGCTCAATGACATGAGTGACAAACAAGGAACCTGCCATACAGCTACTAATAAATGTAATGTAGCTGCGTTGGTCCCAAGATATTAGTGAGACAAAGTGGGAGAGGTAATATCTTTTACTGAACTTGGAGAATCATTTCCAGACCCGAAGAAGAGGTCTGTGTGGCTCCAGAGCTTGTTTCTCTCACTAACAGAAGCTGGCCCAATAAGAGAGATTCCCTCACCCACCTTGTCTCTCTAATATAGCTACTCAGTCAACTTACTTTTATATATTACATCCTTTGCTTATATTTTGTCTATTGAAATTGTAACATGAGTGTGGATTTTGTCTTCTTGGCTGTCTATGAAAGCCATGTGTGTCAATGGCACCATATTAATAATAAATACAAGAGACATACATTCAAGTCAATGTCTTCCAGCCATTACCACAGGCACCCTATTTCCTGAGGACCAACAGAGGACTCTAGTGGAAGCAAGACCAACGTGGGTGGAGGCTGCTGGCAAACATCCTATCTCATAGAGCTGGAAGGGACCCTGTAGGGTCATCGAGTCCAGCCCCCTGCCTTCACTAGCAGGACCAAATACTGATTTTGCCCCAGATCCCTAAGTGGCCCCCTCAAGGATTGAACTCACAACCCTGGGTTTAGCAGGCCAATGCTCAAACCACTGAGCTATGCCCCCCCATCAACATGGCAACCTCTGGGTCACCAACAGCAGCATTCAGCGCTTCGGAAACGGCCAGGACACAAGCACCAGACCGACCCCTTCCTCTTTATGGAGAATCACCGTTTCCCTGCCGAAGGAGCCAAGCCCGTGGGCTGGAGGGGAACAGGCACCTCAGATCCAGGGGAGAGACCACGTGGTTTAACGCAGCCGCCGGCGCACGTGCGCAGGAGCTGGGGGGGGGGGAATCACAGCCCTGAAGCCCCGCCCCCGTTCCCATTTCACGCGGGCCCGGAACAGAGTCAGGGGCTCGGGGGGGAGGGGCGGCCTGACGAGCGCGTCCGTCCGGGCGTTACCTCGCGCACGCCGCCCTGGTGCTGCTGGGCCATGGCCAACAGCATCCCGTCGAAGCGCTCCTCCTGCTCCGCCGCGTCCGCCGCGCTCGGCCCCATCATTATCCCGCTCCCGCTGCTGCCTCAGCCCCTCACCCCGGAACCGGAATCCTCGCCGCTAAACCCGCCAGCCAATCCTCGCGCCCAATCCCCCCCCGACCGCTAGTTGATTGGCTGTCGCCGCGGCCAATCAACGGAGAAGAGGCGGGAGCCCCGGCCCAGGTTCGGCGCCTGGCGTTGGTTGCTATGGTTACTGACAACGTCCGGGGCCTTCCAGAAAAATCTGCGCAAGGGCCGCGTGGTCCCCAGAGGGAGGGGTCAAAGGTCAGGGGCTATAGGGGCATGATGGGAGTAAAGGGTCCTAGTTTTGGGGTGGGAGCCCTGGGGTGTCCGGGGAGCGGGGGCGGCTCCTGTATTAGGGTCAAAGGGAGAGTCATGGTGCCAGATGCCTGTGATGGGGTCAAAGGGGGGGAGTCATGTGCCTTGGTGTCCAAAAGGGAAGGGTTATGGGAATCTATGTTCCTGGCAGTGGGAGGGAGTCATGGGGGTTGGGAGGGGGGGATCCTGTCTACCCTGGGAGGGCGGTGGGGGGAGAGCACCACACTTCCTGCTCATTCCACTTGGGTAGTGATTGGAGGAGCTCGTTTCCTTTTTCTCTCCTCGCACGCCAGGCGGCCTCGATGTCTGGGTTGCAAACGCTGTGAGGGAATGTTTAAACCAGGGCTTCTCAGACTCCTTCAAAGAGTAGGTCAGCCTCACGCGTGGAACCAAGGGCATCCAAACAAAACCAAGGAAGACGGCTCTCTGTTGCTTGAGGGCAGGCAGATTGCTGATGACAAGCTTGCGCGCTGACGGAAGGAAGGAACGTGTTCCCGTCTCTAATCACAATGAAAAACATCAGGAGCAGCAAACACAGGTCCCAGCTGATGCACCCGCTTCAATGGTCAAACAGGCTGCTGTAGAGAAATGAAGATATCGCTATAGTCACAAGAGGAAATGGCTCCTAACCCTTGCCATGCTGCTATGAGTAGCCCTGACCAATTTCATGACTGAGGCTGGAAAGATGGATCATTCTCTTAAGCAGCACCCGATGTGTCACACTTTATATGGACCAGTTTCTCTCTGTTTTCACCCTTTCTGGGTTGCTCTGCTTGTTGCTAAGGAGCCAACACAATTTTGTGATTAAACAGCTTGGGTCTTTTTGACCAGTGTGAATTTATCAATTTCCCCTTTTCTTGTGTGCTGGAATGGGAAGGCAAAATATGGGCTCTTTTTAGATCTGTGCAAAACAGTGGGGTGGAACAAGAGATAAATGCCAGGTCAGTTTGTTCTGAGTGCAATACATCTGATCAAAACAAAGCACCTCGTTTTCACTCTGCTCTGCTTCAGAGAGATCTCCGTGCTTTCCGACGTTAGTGGTACAAAGAGGCTATCTTGAGGAGATGTTTGTTTAATGGTCTAAGCATCAGTTTTGGGATTCCTTGGAACTGCAGGTACTAAGAATTAGGCTCCATTCAGCCCTTTCTTCAGAAGAAGAAGTTAAATGTATTTCCATGCAGTTTCCTGCACGTGGGTTTTTCAGACAAGATCTTCAAAATCCAGTGGGCTGATTTTCAGAGGTGCTCCCCTTGACTTCACTGAGTGCTCAGCCCCTCTGAAAATCCGGTCATAAGGCCCTTTCAAGTTGCACTTTTGGTAAGAACTGTGGATTTGTCTCACTGTCCTTGGCCAAAATCTCCATTCCACTCACTGTTGAATATAATATGTGCTGACTATCCACTGCTGTGGGAGCCTTCAGCATGAAAGCTGCTGTAAAAATGACATCCAATAATATGCTGTAAGAGCAGTTCAAATAAAGATTAGGAGAAGTTTGGAAATGTGGAGGTACTCCTTTGGGTGAAGTTTGTGTTTGTGTTTCCTCATCTTGTTGGTTGCTCAGATTTTGGAGGGGAGAGAAAAGCAGAAATAGTAGTTGGTTAAGTAGGTTCTTATATTTTCACTCCCAAATCCATTGCTATTCGACCTGCTAAATCCAGGGCTGAAAAAATTAAGCAGCATGTATGTATCATATGAAGAGAAAATATCTACGTTAGGGCTACCTGGAGATGATGTGGAAATTCGGGATTCTTAGTGGTGATTGTGATTCAGAAGATGGAGCTCTTCCTTCTGAAGCAGTTCTGAACAAATGCTCCAGTATGGTATTAGGAGGTCTTGTGCTGCTGGAAGTGCCATCTTTAGGACAAAATGTAAAACTGAGGTCCTGACCATTTGTGTTCACTAACAGTTCCATGGCACATTTTGCAAAGGTGGCCCAGTGTCCTGTATTTATTTATTTATTTATTTATTTATTTATTTTTATTATATAAAATGCCACAATCCTAACTCAGACAAAGACCTACTGACTTCAGTGGGAATTCTGCATAATTCAAAACAGTGAATCTAACTAACCTCTCTCTGTCCAGGTTCTTATAACGTGCTCACCATCATAGTGTCTGAGTCCCTCTGCAGGAGAAGGTGAGAGGTTCTGCCATTAAGTTATTTCCTCCTGTGACGCTGGTAGATCAGGTGCCAGCTTTTGCCAAGGCTGAAGATGTCAGCTGAGCACTGACAAATAGATAGCTGGAAGGAAATCAAACTAACTCACCTGTATGTTAGTATTATTCAAGATAGGTGTTAGACTTGTAAAGACGTGTTTAGTTTCTATAAAATGCTTGTAAGTTGCTGTATGCATTAATCTTACTTGAAATGTCTGTATCCCATTCTATAAGGTAATATGTCAGTTTTGCTTTATAGCTGTAAAATGTTGCTCTGAATTTGTGGACCCAGCAGGAGGAGTGGTTCCCCCGCCCATCAAGAAGGGCTATCAAAACTAAGTGGACCATTGTGAAACATCACGATACAAAGCCTGGATTAATGGTCCTCCCCCACTATGTGCAAGGAAGCTCATCTCATCGTCTTGGATTATGGAAGGAAATATAGATAGCTGGCATGAAAATTCGTCATCTCTTTGCTGTTTGGACTCTCAAAGGGCTGGAGCTAGGAAATTAGCAGAGATCCTCAGGGTCAACTTAGGTTAGCCCTAAACGACATTTGGTGCTGACAGGATTATTACATCTCTGTCACCTTTTGAAACCATAGACTGTAACTCATTTCTGTATATATGTTGCCTGCTTTAACCTGCAAATAACTTTTATTTCTTTTTCCTAGTTAATGAATCCTTAGTTTACTATAGGATTGGCTACAAGTGTTATCTTTGGTGTAAGATCTGAAGTACAAATTGACCTGGGGTAAGCGACTGGTCTCTTGGGACTGGAAACAACCTGAATCTTTTGTGATCTTTGGTGTATGGCAACCATCTATCACTCAGTCCAGCTTGCCTGGGTGGCAAGATAGACTGGAATGTCCAAGGGGACTGTCTGGGACTCCATGGTAAGACTGTTATAGTGCTTCAGGAGTTCACATTTGTTACTGAGTTGGTGACATTTAATTATAGAACATACAACCGGTTTGGGGTGTTTGTCTGCTTTTTGACAGTCTGCCCTGAGGTTGGCACTCACGGCCGTGAAGCACTCCAGACAGCATGACACCTCCCCTCTGATCCTGCTGCTAGAGGTAGAGAGTTATAGAGCTTGCCTGGGATGCAGGACTCCTGAAAGAGCAGTCAGTTTTCCTTTCTTTTGCTAAATGCTAATTCTGGTCACAGAGCATCTTATTAGGCAGGTTTGCCGCCCTTTCTCCAATGATATGCCATCTTAGATGGCTTTCTCTTCAGTTCTGCCTAATCTGATCATAATAGCTCATATGTAACCCAGACCTTCCTCTAGCTTTCTTATCCTGGTTTTAATTCCACACTGAGATATGTAGATTCTGGCACTGATCATGTAGCAAGACATCTGGGAACAGAAGTGCTGATCTTCTTTTATTCTAATTTCATGCAGAGAGTAAATCAGTGAGAGCTCAAATCAACTCTTTACTACTTACAATGCTCGTCTGGTGGACACATGCCCATGACTCAACCTGTCTAAATGAACCTATTAACATTATGAAAATTACACCGTTTACCATTGGGAGAAGGGGTCCAGTAGTCATTATTTTCCTAAGACTTTTCATAGTTTGGTGATCTCCACTGGGCACCTCTAGTGACAAAAAGTTCCACTCTGCCCTGCACTGGGTAAACGGGTGTCTTCTTCTCCCTTGTAAACATGTCACCTACCTCTTTCTTCACTCCATTAGGTCCCCCTCTGTATTCCCACCTAGCTTTCCCAACTTCTTCCCTCCCACTCACTAAGGCAAGGAACTAGATAGCATGGCTCTTCCTTCCTTCATGTTCTTTAGGATTGGGCTTCAGGATCCTGGATGCGGAGGGGTTTCAATTAAGGGACTTCTTCCTGCTCTAGAAATTCCTCTGAGTCATGGCACTCCTTGAAATGTGAAGACATACACATCCATGTATCTAACCTGTGTCTAACACAATTTCTGTCTATAAACTGATGAAATCTCCTGGGAAATCAAGACAGAAAGTAAAAAGACCCTCATACTCCCCAGTATTTCCTCCCTTCCTGAAACACACAAGATACCTTAGGCCCCAGCCTTCCTCTAAGTACTAGAGATGCCCTTTGTAGTTCGTTGGGTTTCTTTTCTTTATCTGCAACAACGGCAGCCTGTTGTCAACAAGGTTAAACAAACAACCTGCTGATAAAATGACTTCCAGGTTGCTCTTTCCAAGGCCAGAGTTTACAGGCTGTTTTGCTACTGGTCTCTTGCTCCAGACAAGGGCTGTGTGTGAACTCTTTGGCAATGACACCTGTCATATAGCATTGCCTGATTACACACCTGGGGCCTTGGTGCCATGGTACGGGCTAGGTTAATGACTTTATTTATACTGTTTGGGTAATCCAGATAAGAAGGCCACTCATCTGCCATCCCGATCCTGTCCCATCCTCCTGGCCCCAACTGGCACTTTCATTGAGAAAACGCTTATCGGCACCACGTGGAGGCCCCACTTCCCTAGCCAATCAGTCCAGGGTCGAGTTGTTTTTCAATGAATGCTGCTCAGTCAGAGAGAGGTCAAGGCTGCTAAGGGGGTGTTTCACTCATCACAGAGCCTTATAAATAGAGCCAGGAATAACAGCCAAGGAGGTGAGAGGGGCTACTGAGCTGGGAGAAGCAGGCTGCAGTCAGAGAGCTTTGACTGATACAGCAGCATTTGCAAGGGACCAGTCGTGCTCACAGATCCATCCGGCCAGGTGCACAAGAGTTTCATCCTTGGGACCTGACGGGATCCACTTGCCAGGCTCAGCAATGACGACGTGCAGCATGGACCTGGACTGTGAGAGATGCCAGTGCCACAGTGAGGAGAATCGAAACGCCATCCTCTATACCCTCCTGAGCCAGAACCTGAACCACAAATGGGGCAGCCATAGCCCATCCCAGCAGCGCTGCCTGTGCCAGAAGCGTCGCACCGTCTGCCTCCAAACACCTGAGGTCACCTGCCAGGCAGCCTCTGATGTGCTTGTGAAAACGGTCAGCTTCATGAAGAACCTGCCCTCCTTCCAGCTGCTGCCCCGGGGAGACCAGCGGCTGCTTTTGGACAGCTGCTGGGCTCCCCTCTTCATTCTGGGGCTGGTTCAGGAGATGGTGACATTCGAGGTGATGGAAACCCCAGCCCCTAGCATGCTCAAGAGGATTCTCCTCGATGGCCAGAGTAAGAGACAGGAGCCTGAGAGGACACAGCCCACCCTAGCCGGGGTGCAGCGGCTGCAGTGCTGCCTGAACACATTCTGGAGCCTGGACCTGAGCCCTAAGGAGTATGCTTATCTGAAAGGAGCCATTCTCTTTAACCCTGGTGAGTGCCTTATCCTCACACACCTTTCCATCGGCAGGGAGAGAAGGCATGGCACACAATAGCATCTAGCAATGAATATCTATCTGTCTGTCCATCCATCCAGGGAGCTCAAATCACTTTATAAGCTGGAAGGAATATCCCCATTTTACAGACAGGTAAACTGAGGCACAGGGCATTTTAGGGGCTAATTTTCAGAGGTGCTGAGCATCTCCAGCTCCCATTGACTTCTGGAATTCAGACTGTAAGTGACTTTCTCCACTCAGTCACCTGCTTTAACTCATAGACCTCGGAGCCAACTATGCTGATCGGGATGGCTCATTAGATTTGCAGTCTCTCAAATCCTAACAGGGTTGATTCAGTTCTTCATCTTTCTGAGGCAGATAAACTGAGTCCTATGCAGTTTACTGTGGGTGAAGAGGGAAGGGAATATTTTAAATAAGACTTTAAAATGGAGTTCTTGCATATCCTTCAGGGACAATAGGATTTTAGGGCATGTTTTGCTAGAGCTGGGGTTTGCCCTGGCTTCGTTGATCAATATTTCACCTCCCTTGTTGTGTTACACACTATTAAAGAACTGATGCTCTCCACCCCAGAAGTGGCTGCATATCAGTGGTGCTGCATGTATGAGTTAGTGACCTCAACGTTACAATATTCCAACAACAAAAATTCAAAAACAGACTCCAACTGTTGAGAAATTGCAGAATTGGAATTAATTTGCAAACTGGACACCATTAAATTAGGCTTGAATAAAGACTGGGAGTGGATGGGTCATTACACAAAGTAAAAACTATTTCCCCATGCTAATTTCCCCCCCTACTGTTACTCACACCTTCTTGTCAACTGTTGGAAATGGGCCATCCTAATTATCACTACAAAAGTTTTTTTTTCTCCTGCTGATTATAGCCCACCTTAATTGATTACTCTCATTATAGTTGGTATGGCAACACCCATTTTTTCATGTTCGCTGTGTATATATGTCTTTCTACTGTATTTTCCACTGCATGCATCCGATGAAGTGAGTTTTAGCCCACGAAAGCTTATGCTCAAATAAATTTGTTAGTCTCTAAGGTGCCACAAGTACTCTTCGTTCTTTTTGAAGTACTTTAGAATCCCTTGGTGCTATGGAAGGCATGTATACATGCTAAGGAGGCATGTATATTTCTCTGTGTGCCTGCCTGTGCCTCTGCCTGCCTGTGCAGTAGAAAGAAGTCAGATTTGATTGTGAATCACTAGCAATAGTGCCTAACAAGCCTTCAGCAGAGGCACATGCATGGTAAGAAACTGGGACTTAGCTTGGGAAGCAGAGCCTAACTTTCATTTGTATTTCTTGTTGTTTCTCTCTTCATAGATGTCCCAGGTCTCAGGGCCTCTTTGTACATCGAGAGCCTCCAACGGGAAGCACAGAGAGTGCTCCGAGAAGTCCTAGTGCCCCTCCACCCAGAGGACCAGGGCCGCTTTGCCCGCATCTTGCTGATTGCCTCCACCTTGCGGTCCATTCCTCCTGCACTTATCACAGACCTCTTCTTTCGACCGATCATTGGCAATGCAGACATTATTGAGGTGATCACTGAAATGCTGTATGAAATAACCTGCAGGCGACTGACTCTTTCATCACACACAGCCTCCTGAGAGATCAGATTCAGCGGCCACTCTCACATGCACCTCCTGAGCATTGAGCTGAGTTTCAAGGGACAGTAACGTTAATCTGGGAATGGGGATTTAGTGGGAAAGATACTGTGGACTTGCAGACACCTGGATTTGTGTTTGTATTTCAGTTGGGCTCAGGCAACAGCTTGAGCGGTTGAAAATCTCAACTAAGGCACAAAACATTTAAGAATGTAACTCTTATTTAGCATTTGTTTACAGCAGACATCAGCCCCTGTACATACTGAACTCATAAAGCCAAGTCGTTTCTGAAGTATGTGTGATGTTACTATTTCACTGCACAGTAACATGAAAAAAGCATGGCCAATGTCCTTAAAACATTCCATACAAAATAATCCTCTGGGCTGACATTTCCCCTGGGAAATATTCAGGTCAGAGAAGCACTTATCTGAGAAAGAAGGGGATTGAAAGCAGGGCTTTGAACCAAATGGAGTCTTACCGTTTTAAAGGATAAAATTGCCATAGAAAGCCTCTGTTACACACACATAACCTGATTTTTAGATGTGCTCAGCACTCACTCTGCCTGCCGTGCTCAATGGATTCAGTGGGTACTCAGCACCTCTGAAAACAGGCCTGCAATACACAACGCATTGGATTAGAGCATGATCCACATTTTGTGATTCAGGGTCAAATCTCAGCCCCACTGAAGTCTATGGGAGCTCTGCCATTGATTTCAGTGAGGCCAGGATTTCACCTTCTCAGTCGATCCATACACAAGGGCCTAATTCCGCAAACTCTAATCACACTGAGCAGTACTGAGAGTGAATGGAATCACTCATATGAGTGATAACAAGTATTGTGGAATCAGGCCCTTATATAGTACCTGTGTGTGTGTGTATTGTGTGACTGGTTAACTAAGTGCCTTGGAATCTTAGAGAAGTAGCCATAAAACATCTATCCCTGTTTCAAACACGGACAGGGCAAGGGCCAGACAGTATTAAAGCTAAAAGAGTTCACAGAGAGCCACATTTTGCCACCCTTACTCAAATTGAGTAGACATGTGGAAGAAAATGGGACTACTCTGAGTAATGTTCCACTTAATGTTTGTACCACTAATGTTAGGGTGGCGGAATCTAATACCCCTTAGTTAATGTATGAGCTTAAGTGACTAAGAGCTCCATTTTAGCTAAATGTTATGAAGGTGTTTGCAGTGATATTAAGAACAGGTAGGGCTGGTGAGCTTAAGTCCATTTGTGTAACAGTGAGTGATATTACCTAGATGGTACACGCTATAGAGAAGGAGCTGTAGTGGTTGCACAGACCTGCAGATTCTGCAGCTGAGCATCTGCTTCCTAGACTACTGACTGGTTGCTCCCATTCCTCCATACTAGGTACTGATCTACACAAAGAAAACAGCCTTTGTACAGAGTTCAGAGGTCAGTGTTTTGTGAGTGGATGTTAGTCTGTGATTTGTATATAAAATGCAGTAAATTATTTTTTTTAAATAAAATGTATTACATTTTGGAAAATGGTGGTTCTGTTTTGGAAAGGGTCTACATTGGTGCATGTTGCATTTTACTGAAATTTAGGAAATCCTGCCACAGGTTTGAGAACCCAAAGATGATTTGAATGGGATGAGGCACAGTCTCCAGAAAATCCCCTCAAAAATGCATCCTATCTTGACAGCATTTGTCATCTTAAACTGCAAAACAAAATTAATGTTGTACATAAACATTGCTGAGGAAAGGTGTCTGATTAATAGCCATGGAGACTGAACAGGAAAATCACAGTCAGCGGAATTGCAACATTCCCCTACGGCACTTCCCTTCACCAACCGTACCTCAATCCCACCCTGAAGGCATTGGGCCAGATTCAGAAATGATGTGTAAACGAGACTCCCTGACACTCACTGAGGGTGTCTACATTAGAAATGCTATAGTGACGCAGCTGCAACACTAGACTCCCTTAGCCTGGTCTACACTTAAAACTTAGGTCGACCTAGTTACTTTGCACAGGATTTGAAAAACGTTGTGCCCTAAGCACCATAGTTAGCCGCGCCTACGTCGGGGTAAGGTCTACCTATGTTGACAAAAGGATTCTTCTCTTGACCTAGCTCCTGCCTCTCGGAAAGATAGATTACCTACATTGACTGAAAAACCCTTCCCCTCTATGTAGGAAGCATCTACGCTATGGTGCTACAGACATACTGCTCCAGTGCCCTAGCTGTGCCAATGTAGCAGCTGTAGTATAGACATGGCCTGTGTACTGTGGGCCAGATTCAGAACTGATGTGGAAGAGTTGGGTGTAAGTGGGTATTAGTCTCAGGGAGCCTTAGTTGGTGTAACATAATGTGGGTGGGTCTAGAAAAAGGTGTTTGTTGCAACATAGACACACCTCAAAATTTAGCCCCTAGGCACTAGCGGTGAAAATAAAGTTCAGGCTCCATGTCCATTCAGTCTTTGGCCTCTCTGCTGAGCTTGCCAATTAACTGGGCCAATTTGTGCCAGTTGTGCTGGTGGCTTAGTGTTGTGGCCACGTTCCACTGGGAACTGAGCTGAGATCCATTAAGTGATTTCACACAGTCCACACCAGTCGTCAGATGATTGTTTTATTATTATTTTATTGAGCATGTAAGGAAATGATGAATGCTTGAGTTATAGCATAGGTCAGTGGTTTTCAAGCTTTTTTCATTTGCAGATCCCTAAAAAATTTCAAAAGGAGGTGCAGATCACTTTGGAAACTAGACATAGTCTGGAGACGTCCAGGGGTCCATGTACCACAGGTGGAAAGCCACTGTTCTATGGCAATGACACCCTTTCACGGACCCCTTAGACATGGTCTGCAGAACCCCTGAGAGTCCGCAGACCACAGGTTGAAAACCACTGGCATAGGACATAATAAACAATGTCATTACCACAGAGACACCTGCTAATACAGGGCCCATTTTGTCAAAGGTCTAAAAAAGCATCCGCACCCTCTGCTGTGTGTTCACAACAGGGGTTGCCACAAGGCTCCGTTTCTGGGTTGCTCCCTGTTTTGTCTGGTCATTTTTTCTTTACTTGCAGCTCCCAGTACTGCCAACCTCAAGCTTTCGAAAAAATGAGTCATGACCCCAAAGTCATGAGATCAGCTTAAATACAAGATTTTAAAATAATCCATTTGGGTCCTTTTTATTGACTTGTTGTGTTTTTAAGCTTTAGGTTGCACCCAGGTCATGCTGTCAAGCTTTTTTCTGCAACCACAAGGGCTAGTTGCTTTGTTTTTTGTTTCAAGAAAGCTGACAGCCTCACATGACTCCAGGCGCTGGGGCTTTAAGAAAAACACCAATTACCATGAGTCTTGCAATCAAAATCACCAGTGTTGGAAACACGGTGACTGAGACACAGGCACAGATCCTAAAAACACGATGTTCTAGGCCCCCCGGGCTCCCGTGACGATGTGATGTTCATGTGCTGGGCCATGCCCTGTCACTGTGTGCCTGGGCAATGCTGGGGCACATTCCTAAAGGGAGGCTGAGGTCATACCCCTGGGCCGTTGGGTCACCCATCTGTGTGGCCACCCTGGCACCCAGCTGTGCCACTGTTGTGACATCATCAATGTGCGCCAGGGGAAATGAATCCCTATCCCTGCCCCCTTGCCATAGGTGACGTCGCCCCTTCTAGTGACGTCGCCACTCAATCTCGCGAGATGCGTGTCTGCGTCGACCACCCCCGGCGCTGCTCACGTGACCGCGGCCCAGAGGGTTGAAGATGGCGTCGCCCGGGAGCTCCGAGCCCGGCTGGGGCCCTGCCCGCTACTGCCTGGTGAGCCGCATCCCGGCCGAGCTCCGCTCCGCCCAGCTCCGCTCCTACTTCAGCCAGTTCGCCGAGGCCGGCGGCTTCCTCTGCTTCCACTACCGGCACCGGCCCGAGCGCAGCGGGCCCCCGGGGCAGGGCCCGGGCCCGGCCACTTGCTGCTGCCTGGTAGCGGTGCGGCCCGGCCAGGCCCGGCGGCTGGTCCGCATGTATTCGGGCAAGCGCTGGCTGGATGCCCAGGGCGACGGGCTGCCCGGCCGCTGCGTGATCCGCAGGGTCCGAGTCTCCCCGGACACAGGTACGGGGCGGGGTAACAGAGTGGGGAGGAGATGGCTTGAAAGGACAATAGGGACGGGGGGCGGTGTGGGCAGGGAGGGGTTGCTAATGATAGCGGGGGGGAGTCTGTGAAGCAGTGGCTCCTACTGATGGAAGAGGAAGCAGCTACAAGGCCCCTCTCTACCTTCTTACATTTCTTCCCCTCCTCCCCAGAAAGTAGTTTACTTCCTAGGCTTGCAGGAGCCTGGGTGGCTTAGAGGTGGTGGGTTCAACCCCTGGGGGAAATTGTTTATGTAGCCCACTGTTTCTCCCCTCTGAATGGCCAGCGATCTTCCTTGTGAAGCTCAAGGGGTTCCATCCAGTTCTTTGTCGGTTGGAAGGATGGCGTTCACAATAAAGATATCAGTGGGAAGTAAAATGGGTAGAAGTAGGACAGAAGTTTTGCTGAGCTGCAGTTGCAAAATTCACCCACCCGCCAGGGGCAAAAAGTAGTCTCGACATAACTTTGTTGGGTGAAGTGTTTTTCTGGGGGGAAGCACTTCAGGTTTGTTATGTGTAAATACAGCTAGCGTGTGTTCTGGCTGCAAAGTATGAAAGCTCATCTGGCAGACCAGAGCTCTGAACTGTAGATACCTGGTATAATTGGACTTGGCGGTTCCAGAAGTAGATCACTTCACAAAAGCAATTGCACACTTCAAAATATGATATATTGATTATGCCTTGAGTAGCTGAAGACCAGAAACAACTCTGTCTTGCCTGCTGCAGAAAGGAATGCTACCTTGCTATGGGTATGGACTTATAAAGGCTTGAAACCAAAGGCTGATGAAATTCTCAGTTAACTTTTTCATAGCTTGATTTTTCAAACTAGAACAGCCCTCTGACATATCATCTCATGCAACTCTTTGGTAAAATCTGTATCACGGGCTCCCTTTCTCAGTCTGCCTTCTATCTCAGAGTGGCTTGGTGAAACTGCACTCTTTATCAAATCTGCGATTCTGTCTCAATCTATTATTTATTTCTCTTAGGTTTGGGCATGTTCCAGTATAAAACTAAAAAGGAGCTTCATAATAAGACCCAGAGTGAAATGTTTACTCAGGCAGACTTAAAGTGGCTGCCTGAACTGAACCCCCCTGTGTTTATGCCCCATGGGAATGTGGGAACCCCTCTGAGAGTCTTCCTGGAGCTGATCAAGGCCTGCAGGCTGCCTCCCCGAGTTATTAAGAAACTGCAGCTACGATTCCCCAAGACAGGATCCTCTCGCAGGTATGGGAATGTGCCCTTTAAATATCGGGACACTGAGACTGTTGAACAAGAAGACCTGGTTTATACAGACACGGGGGAGGAGATCACAATGGAAAAGGGACCCCTGGCAAGAACTGGGATGACTCAAACTAGTGATGAGGAAGACTGGGAAGGACCAGGAAAGGAGGAAGCAGAAGAGTCTCACTCAGATGATGTAAGTGGCTTTCTCCTGTCAAATTGCAAGACTAACCATATACCTGTAAACCGCAGGGAGAGAATGCTGCTGCTCCCTGGGGAGCTGATATCTACCTGTGTAACAGTATCATACAGATAGTATCTTGTATCTGAGAATTGTATTCTAAAGCATGAATATGCACTTATCTGTATATGCTAAGCTCTGGCTGTAAGGCTTTTGGTGGTATTTCACGTTGGCTTAGATAGCAAAACTTGTTTTACCATAACCAAAACTGGTTCTCCATGGTAAGCTGATTATGGAGTGGCAGTGCACTCATTCGGATGGGCTTGGCATGGAGTTCTGAGCACAGGATCAGGAGGCTGGAACTTTAAACACCCACCTCTGCTTTGATGCACTTGCCATGTGGCAAGTCACCTTGCTGCTTTGCTTCCATTTCCTTACTCATAAAATGGTGTATGAATGGGGATAGGGCGGAAAGGGAATTAAGCTCTTTCACCAGCTCGCCTGGTAATTGACTCTGAAAAGCCTTGCTCAGTGGGGGAGTGAGGGGACTGGCACTGATAATGCCAGTGATTGGAAATTGCAGGTGATGTGCCCACAATAGAGTGTGTTGACCAAAATGCCTCTGTTCTATAGAGAACATATTCAGCAGGGCAACGGGAGTGTGGGTGATAGGATGGAATGATGGGCGATGGGGAAGGCTGGGTCTGGGCAAGTGCCCTTGCTTTATTGGTGTCAACCCTTTTCCTTGTTCCTTTGCAGGATGATGATAGGTGCGAGGAGTGGGAACGACATGAGGCTCTGCATGAGGATGTAACCAATCAGGAACGCGCAGAGGAGCGGCTGTATGAAGAGGAGATTGAGCTGAAGTGGGAGAAGGGAGGCTCTGGGCTGGTCTTCTACACAGATGCTCAGTACTGGCAGGAAGAGCAAGGAGGTGATATTGCTCATGCTCTCCTGGGAGGAGGGGGGGGCGCGTTTTTTGCACAATAGTTATCTAAGTATGACCATCTTTTACCAAGGGCTCAGTTGTGTGAACCTTTGCAAGTTGTCCGATAATCCAGTGTTCTGTGAAAGGATTTGATCACAAATTATAGCAATAAATCTGGAGAAGCCCTGGGGATGTTTTATAGGAATCAAGTTAGACCAACTTCTAAACAGATTGGAGAGAAGTTGTAATTTGTAGGAAAGACTTCTTCCTTTTATCTGGTTGGTCATCTACATGGTCAGCAACTGGTCCACAGTACCTCCTGTGGAAGATCTTATATTTTAAAGAGTTTATAGGAGCCAGGCACTCGAAGTATCCTTCAAAAGTCCTGAGTCTTTCAAGTATTCAGTAAACTTAGGGTACGTCTATATTTACCTCCGGGTTCGGCGGTAAGCAATCGATCTTCTGGGATCGATTTATCGCATCTTGTCTAGACGCGATAAATCGATCCAGAAGTGCTCGCCGTCGACACCGGTACTCCTGCTCCGCGAGAGGAGTACGCGGAGTCGACGGGGGAGCCTGCCTGCCGCGTGTGGACCCGCGGTAAGTACCTAGTAGTTCGAATTAAGATACTTCGACTTCAGCTACGGTATTCACGTAGCTGAAGTTGCGTATCTTAGTTCGAACTGGGGGGTTAGTGTGGACCAGCCCTTAGTGTTGGTGTGTTGAGGCCATGTTGGCAGCCCTGGAGATAGTCTCCAGCATGGATCAAAGCAATACAGGTTTCCTCCCATCCAAATGTTCTGCTAATGGTCATCCTCCCTGAGCTGGAGGGTGACTGCTAGGGATGAGAGGGTGGCTTGTTTTCAGCGTCCATTCAGAATTCTTGGTCTGAGATAACTATCACTCTTGCTGGCAGTGGTGGGTGTTTTTTGGATGTGAATGTGTGTCCCCTGGGACCGTGGCTGAGCGCTAACTCTGATTACATAAGCCACAGACTAAGCACTAGGGTGTAACAAGACTTGGGGCTGAATTTTCAGAAGTGGGCCTGGCAGGTATAACCACATAGTGATCGATGAGCACTGTACCATCCCTGAGCAAACTCCTCTGTGGATATAAGCACTGCGCCCCTGTTTGGAAAACGTACCCCTCAGACACCACAAATCTGGGCTGTTTTTGATCCAGTGACTGGAGACGAGGCTCATTATGCTATCACCAATCCCTATGGCAGCTCTTTCTGTAGACTCCCCAAATGTTGTATATTAACACAGACACGGTAGGGGAGATAATATTGGACCCACTTCTGTTGGTGAGAGACAAGCTTTGGAGCTCTTCCTCAGGTCAGGTATGAAGAAGCTCTTGTGACCCAAACAAGAGCTCTGGGTAAGCTCCAAAGCTTGTCTCTCACCAACAGAGGTGGGTCCAATAAAAGATATTACTTCATCCACCTTGTCTCTAATCCTCAGATCAACAGGGCTACAACAACCCTGCATATGGCTATTAACACACTTATTCTACTGTGCTGGGAAAAACACTGTGCTGGATGGAGGGCTATGCCCCTGACAGAAAAGCTGCTCCCGTGACACGGATCCTTGATCTAATTCCACAATTGTTTTTCTCTTGACAGACTTTGACGAACAGACGGCAGATGACTGGGATGTGGACATGAGTATCTACTACGACAAAGGTATCTGAGCTGTATCCCATATGAACAGGTAGTGGTGACAGCACAACAGCAAGACTCATTGCACTCCCATTGGGGCTGCAGTTAAACTGAGACGTACTCCAAAGGTCTAGCATCTCCAGAACCAGGAATGCAAAGAAGCATGGCTGCCTCTCCACCAGGCTCTTTTAGGGCTCAAGGGATCTGAACGTAAAGTGGAGTTGGGAGCCATAGCGAGTTCAAATAGGCAGGGATCTTTGAACAGAAGTCTGTGTAGTGTGGCTCTAGTTTGGTAAGAGGGAGATATTTAATGCTTTGTATAAAACCTCCTGTTTCTCCCTCTCTGCTACAGGGAGATGTTAAATCTCATAATGACTTTTCCTCGTGCCACTGCCAACTATAACATTCCAAGGCCTTGACTCTGAAGATTAGGGTTATAAAGGGACATAGTTAGTCAACAGTTCAGAACTGAAAAGTCTAATACTGTGTCTTATTGAGTGTCCTTAGAAGACAGGATGCTAAACCTTCCCAGGATTAGCACCTGAGAATATTGAAATAGGAAACTTTAAAACTCTGAGTATAATTGGCCACTTAGCAAGGCATTCTGCTTGGGACAGCCAAACTAGCGAACGGGCTTCACTCCTGTTTTGGTTTCTGTACTATAGAACAGTGGCTCTCAATCTTTCTAGACTACTGTACCCCTTTCAGAAGTCTGATTTGTCTTGCGTACCCCCAAGTTTCCCCTCACTTTAAAAATGGCTTGCTTACAAAATCAGACCTAAAAATACAAAGTGTCACAGCCACACTATTACTGGGGAAATTGCTGACTTTCATTTTTACCATATAATTATAAAATAAATCGATTGGAATATAAATATTGTACTTACATTTGGTGTATAGCAGTGGTTCTCAAACTTTTGTACTGGTGACCCCTTCACATACCAAGCCTCTGAGTGCAACCCCCCCTTATAAATTAAAAACACTTTTTTATATATTTAACACCATTAGAAATGCTGGAGGCAAAGCAGGGTTTAGGATGGAGGCTGACAGCTCACAACCCCCCATGTAATAACCTCGTGATCCCCTGCGGGGTCCCAACCCCCAGTTTGAGAACCCCTGGTGTATAGTATATAGAGCAATATAAACAAGTCGTATGAAATTTTAGCTTGTACTGACTTTGCTAGTGTTCTTTATGTAGCCTGTTGTAAAACTAGGCAAAAACCCAGATGAGTTGATGTACCACTTGGAAGACCTCTGTGTATCCCCAAGGGTACATGTACCCCTGGTTGAGCGTCACTGCTATAGAATGAAGCTGTTAGGTTTCCAGCATTGCAGGTGAATGCCCCAACTTCAAACAAATGAGATTCTTTGAAACCCTTTAATGAAATTCTCTTGTTCAAATCTGACTTTTTAAAACCTGCATTTGGAGCCAGGCGCCTTCCTCTCAAGGTGCTGCTGTGTAGCTTGTCTTTTAAAACTAGTTTAAATGAGAAATAAGAGGCCAACATAGTTGGATCATTCCTGACTTGGCAAAGGAAGCTGCCAGAAGCTACCTTGCTCACTGTGTTCTCTGGGGAAATGGCTGCAATATCCTATTTTTTCCCTTATAAATTCTGCTGTGTCATGTTTGTCCTCAGATGGAGGTGATAAGGATGCCCGCGATGCAGTACAGATGCGCTTGGAACAGAGACTCCGGGATGGTTTGGAGGATGGGTCTGTTTCAGGGCAACAGATTGGGACCTTTGAGAAATATACCAAGGTAACGCTAGAACATGTGCTGCTCGTGGTGTCTGGGCTGGAGGCAAGTGAGAGTTGGCCAGTGGAGGCTTGAAATGACAGAGAAATACAGGACTTGGACTAACTCGCAAACTTTTTTCTCTTCGGGTTGCTTTTCAAAGTTATTTATAAATCCCTGTAAAAGTGCAGGCATCATGGAGCTGGGTTTTAGTTAGGGGCATATTGGGGAGGTTGGGGGCTTTAGAAATGCATGTAACCGCTGCAGAAGACACTTGGCCAGGACTGACTAGCCCTCTTATTAAGGCTCTGCAACAGGGGCTATTGATGAAGCTTGATCCCTTGGTGTGTCACTGACCTCAGTGTAATAACTTGGCCCACTCACTCCCAGAATTGATGCTGGTTTACGTGGAGTGGTTTCTTCTCTTCCAGGGTATTGGCAGGAAGGTGTTGGAGAGGCAGGGCTGGATGGAGGGGCGAGGTCTGGGGAGCAGCAACTCTGGAATGGCTGAAGCGTTGGACAATGAGGGTCAGCATCCCAAGTGCAAGAGAGGATTGGGGTAAGTGCTACAAACTCCTGGCATTCTTTGCTTGTGCACAGTGCCACTCAAAGGCCCCATACCAAGAGGGAAAATGTAGTAGGTAATTGACAAAAGAACGTTCCTGAGCAGTCAAAACTGGAGGGATGTCCCAGGGATTCTGCAGCAGTCTCTATAGGCAGCATTGATGTGAGTATTGAGGATACAACTCGTGCCATCTAGAGGTGAATGGAATATGCTTCTGTCCTCGTGGCTGTGCCGCTCAAGTGAGATCAAGTCCTGAATCTTGGACCCTTGTTTTTGCTACTCGGCAGTCCTCCATCAATACATGGATTGTCCGTAATGGCTCCGGCTCTTGCTTTGTGAACTGTTTCTTTGCTTCCTTATAGGGGAGCTTGAAACAAACGTGGCTTGTGACATCAGTGATGCTGGTGATGGGGTGTGCAGAGTTTTGGAAACTAAACTGCTGCAGCAGAGCCAACAGGGGGTGGTACCTACAGTACTCTTTTGCTTGCAGATCCAGTGAGAGTGGAAACAACTGATCCATGTGCAGATGCTATGTGCAGACCTAGTAAACGTTATTAATTGTTCTGTCTCAGCTTTGAGTCCGCCAGCTCAGGCTTTATGCCTAAACTGCTTCGGATTCTCTGCACCTTCAGAGCTCCTTGCATTTATAGACCCTCAGATACTTTACAAACATGCCTCTTAACGGCCTGCAAAACAGAGATTCGCTCACTTTGGAGCCATGCTAGTGAAACTATACCTAGAGGTCGGTGCCAGTCAGGAACA
Source organism: Terrapene triunguis (assembly GCF_002925995.2). Classification (NCBI taxonomy): domain Eukaryota; kingdom Metazoa; phylum Chordata; order Testudines; family Emydidae; genus Terrapene; species Terrapene triunguis. The sequence goes on from NW_020664587.1 coordinate 9,002,919, forward strand.
GGACCTAGGAGCCGTGATTCCTAGTCCCCATGCTCTAACCAGGGGCCTGGCCCTTCCTTTTATTAGCATTTGGTAAATATGGGCTAGTGTAGAGTGATTTTTCGTGTCCTAAACAACAATGCACTGAAACACTGCTCTCTGCCCACACCTCTCTAGGTACCATGGAGAGAAACTGCAGACTTTCAGCAAGCCGAAAAAACCTCGCCGGGATGGCCCCATCCTCATCTCCACAATCTACGATGAGCCCCAGCCTGTAGACAGTGGGGACCAGCTACTCCGGCGCCAGCTGCCCACTGCCATGAAGTACAGACAAGACATGGCATTTGTCCGAGCGACTCAGAGTGCTCACCAGAGGCCCGGTGCCTCATGAGAGTTGCTGCTGAACAGAGACTTGGGGACTCATTCATTAGAGCAATAGCAGAACCTTTATATTAGAACAGCCTCTTCTGTGCTCCTTTGTTACCTGGAGGCTGACTTCTCCTGCTGTCTGATCCTAAGCAAAATGTTAATATATTTTCTGGACTCTTTTGTAGCACGCAAGTCTTTCTGTTTTAACAATTGCTGTATTAGGAGGGGGTCCCAGTATCCCTGCCACCAGCTGAGGTCTTTGATCCTGTTTGTTTGGCAGGGGGAAGGTTAAGCTTCTAATGAGTGTTAACACGAATGCTGTAAGCAAGGCTGCTGTGCGTTTTGTTTAGGCTCCTGCAGTGAGATGTTTTCAGGTGAACTGTCTGCAAGCAGGCTTGAGCTCATCTCTTAATCTCAGGAAGAAATGTAACTGTCTTCTAGAAAACTTACTACTGGTCCAGAGCATCATTCAGTCAATGGCATTTACACTGCACTCAAATGAAAACTTCCTGAGGCCAAATGACCCTTTTGGTGGCCTTCACTGGACTAAGTGCTGAAGATAAAATGAAGACTTTTCTATAGGAGTAGTGAGACTAGCTGTGCTTCCTCTGTGTCAGGTGCTGCACAAAGTGGGTAAAACCACAGGCTACGATGTGCACCTCAAGCTCTGCTACCTTCTCCAGTGACTAGCACTTGTGCTTTTTTTACCCCCCATGTACTTAGCTACACACTTCTCCACTACACACTACCTTCTCCCTCAGGGCTTTGCACTGCAGCATGAAGAACTAATTAGCAGCAGGATCTGCTCAGGAAGCCTGTAGCCTGTGCCTGTTGACATGGCCAGTTTATGCCACAGCCATAGACTGTGACTATGTGGTGAGAGGAATGCAGAGTTCAGGTTTCTGTTCTCTCTTTACAGTTTTAGTTAGCATGAGCTCTGTGTTTAGAAAGCTCAGTGCTCACCTAGACATCACCTCCTAACTAGTTTAGCACAGGCTACAACTATAGTTTCTCTTCCTTCAATCAAATGTGCTTGTTAAAACAACACATGCTAAACCTTGTACCTTCCTCTTTGGCTTGACAACTGCTTTACCCCTGGAATACCATGGCAGAAAAGTACCAGCTGTGGGCTGAGCCCTTTGTAAACAAGGTTTAGAAACAGCCTGTGGGAAAGAGTTTGATCTAATTATCTACTCCTACGGTGGCACTAAAATTAGTTTAAGGATGTACAGTAACTTCCATTTGTCACAAACCTCTGAGAGCCTCCTCGGCTAGAAGGCCTAGTCTGCATCATCCATAGCCTGGCTCTGGGGAATCATCCACTGAGACTAGATGCCAGTTTCTCACACAGAATGAACACACGGAAACTCATGCCTATTAATTTTTAACAATAGCTGGGCAAATTCCTTTTAGGGTTTACTAATCTAAGGCCTGATCAAGAAGTTTAACTCCATTTTCCAGATTTTAAAAATCTATCTGAACAGCATGTAGCCCAATGGAGTCTGGCTGATGAGTGCTAATCCTAGGCCCCCTCATACAAAAATTTTAAACATGTAACACCCAACTATTTATTAGGGATGGGGCAGAGCTCCTTTCTCAGGTAAATCTCTATTACTAAAGAAGCTTCTTGCTCTCCTGTAGAAATAAAGGGGTTAATCTGTAAATAAAAGCTTTGTCACTGCATGACATGCCCCTGGCTAGCAGTGACTGAGTGCTGTGTGAATGCTCCCCTCTTTTCAGCTGGACCAACCTGTGACGAAGGCCACCCAGCTGCCTCTTACTCACTACCGGAGCTGTTACTTACAATGGCATGGGTTCCCTCTGTGAGGGGGCTGAGGTCTCGCCTTAAGGCTGGGGGTGGATTATTGTTAATGGTGTTTCACACCAGTGTGGTGGCTCTGCCTTAATTTTAAATTAATTAGCTTAGGGCTGTGGGGGTGGGAATGGAGCCCCACAGTGTTTATGGTCCTGGATAAATAATTTCTTTTTTGGGGGGGGTCCTCTGTCCTGCACTTGGGCCCTTGGGCAGGCCGGGAAGCTATAAACAGCAAAACCAACTTTAGTGCTTGGCCGCATCGGGGCAGGCTGCCTGTTTCCCCCCCCCCCCCAAGGCTGTATGGGGCGGGGGGGGCTCTCCCTAGGGCAAGGGGTGAAGCTGTGCTGTGCTAGCTCCTATGGCACCAGAGCCCCTGGGATTTCCCTGTCTGCTTCAGTTTCCTACCTTCCCCGTGTGGCCGCCAGGGGGCGCTAATCTCCTAGCTCAGCCCTGCCCGGCGGGGGCAGCGCCTCATGAATATTCATTACGTTATTATAATGAGGCTGTAGCGCTGAAGATCCTGCGGCTCCCGGAACCTTCCCGCTCGCTTCCGCCCAGGCAGCCGGACCCGAGTAGCTGGGACACGCGCCGGAAGTGGCGGGCCGGGGAAGAGGGAGGGTCCGGGCGGAGCCGCGGAGGTGAGGCTGCTCGGGGCCGGGGGTCGTTGAGGGGGTTTCGGGCTCCGCCCGCCCGCTGCTCACACGGGGCCTGGCGGGGCGGGGGCAGCGCGGCCCCCCCTTCCCTTCTCCCCCCCCCAGTGCCTCAGGGACAGGCTGGGAGCCGGGCGGGGGTGGGCGGGCAACTCCCCCGGGACGGGCCCCAGGCCCCTCAGCGACCCCCCCCCCACTGAGTGGGGCTGCGCCCCTCAGCCTCAGAGACCCCCGCCCCACTGACGGCCACTGCACCCCCCCAGTCCCAGAGAGACCCCCAGAGACCCCCCCAACCCCACTGAACCCCCAGAGACACCCCACGTTCACAGGGTGTATTTAATTTGAATAATGTGTACGAGGCTTTGTTGTTTCATTCATAAACAGTAACGATAAATAGCGTAATGCGCTAAACATTGCATGTGATCATGTCAGAGATGCATAAAAGAACTGGTGAATTGCCTGTTTCAAATGATTTGAACATTTACTTGGCCTGGGGTTATGATTGACACCCCCCCCCCTCCACACACACACACACCCACACTTTTTTCGGACTACTTTATGCACTGGCTTTAACCCTATTGGACCCCTGGGCACCTGCTCCTTTCGGCCATCCAACCCCCTGCCCAGCCTTCCCCAGACCCTCATCTCTCTAAGCTTCTCCAGATCTCCCAGACATCTCATAATGGCCCTTGCTCTTTACCCTCAGTGGTCTAACCTCCCTCAGGTTCCCTCCCCAGGGGCCAAACCTCCCTTACCCACCTGCTTCCCCCTGGCCTCGCCACCCCAGTCTCTCATCCCTCTCCATTATCTCCCAGATCTCCTCCCCAGCCATGCTCCCATCAGTGACCCCACAAAGCTGAGCCTGGCCGTGAGGAGGTGTTACAGGCTCCAGGGTCTTAAATAATTGTGCTTCCTGTGGTTTCTAAGCTTTCTGCCCAGGGATTTTTCTCTTGGGTTTGATATTATTATTTTTACTAGCTTGAGAACCCTCTACACTGACTTGACTTTGTGTCCCAAAATGAGATTGACCTCTGAATTATAACATCAACCGAAAGCCATCTTCATCCAGTGGAAAAATAAATTCCTCTGAACATCCACGTGCAGGAATCCCTGTCATATTGCAAGGGTGACCGTAATGCGTGTGTCTGAAAGTAACAGTCCTAGACAGGCTGAAAGAACTTCAAAGGCACTCAACATCTTATCAGCAAGAATCTGAATCTCCTCCCTTCAGTGGCGTAGCCCTGTGTATTGTGGTTATTTTCTGCAGCTGGTTTGGGCCTGTGGACAGGCTGAGATATTGCCTACTCCAGTGCCTGGAAGGGACTGGAGACTGTCCAGACTGGAAGGATAAAATGAGGTTTACTCCCCTGTCTTGGCATGGTCCCTCCATCTCGCTCAGGAGGTGGAAGGGGGGTTTCACATGATAGGCCCTCCCAGGTCTGAGAATTACTTGTCAACTTCAGTTTTCAATGCATAATATTCCTATAAACACGAATAAAGGGCACCGTCTTAACCTTTTCCTTTCTCTTTCTAGGAGGAGAAAGAAATGAGCTGACATGTCAGAAAACCATGTGTCTTCCCTGGCCTTTGGCCAGGCAGTGATTGGGCCACCTGGCTCGGGGAAGACCACTTACTGCTTTGGCATGCAGGAATTCATGTCCAAGATTGGGCGGAAGGTGGCTGTGGTGAATTTGGACCCAGCCAATGAAGGGACTCCCTATCAGTGTGCTGTGGACATCTCAGAGCTTATCACCCTGGCTGATGTGATGGATAATCTGAAGCTGGGGCCCAATGGCGGTTTGATCTATTGCATGGAGTACCTGGAAGCCAATTTTGACTGGCTGCAGGAAAAGCTGGCTAAACTCAAGGGTCATTACTTTTTGTTTGACTGCCCAGGGCAGGTAGAACTCTGCACCCACCATGGCGCATTGAAAAACGTCTTTGCACAGTTAGCTAAGTGGAACTTCAGGGTATGTTTTGGGTTTTATTATAGTAATAAGATGGTTCAGCTCCCGTAGCTCTCGCATGTTTGCTGAATCATGTTTAAAAGTGTTAAACGTCTTGCAGATAGGCCTTATGAATCTGTGGACTGTCTGTAATAATTAATGATATGCTTTTGCTGTGTATTGGTCCATTCAGCCAAGTATATCAAAGCACTTTACAAAGGTAGGAAAGTATTTTGTGGGGAACAAGGCACAAAGAGGACTTGCCCAAGGCCACCCAGCAAGTCAAAAGAATAGAATCCAGGGCTCTTCCCTCCCAGTCCTTTGTAGAAAGACACCAGGAGTAGAGCAAAGCTTACACATTTTAACCCAGTGAACGTTGTAGCTTGAGATAGGGAGGAATGTTTGTATGCCAGATTATTAGGGACCTGTAGGATTCTATCCCAAGAAATTCAAATGATCTTTCAAGATGTGTAACTCAGATCTCATTCAGTTAACAAAAATTGTGGTGCAAATTGTATTTTAATGTTTGATGCAAACATTTACATTAATTCAACATTCTTGTACATTGAAACACACAAGCCAGCAAATGAACAAGTGAAGGTTTCCATAATAAAACTAGCTTGCTCACATTACATATATCTCATACTTTGGATTACTGGCTAGACCATTAATGTATAACCAGTATACAGGACAATCAAGGAAGGTAAGGTAATTTTACTTGAGAACCTTATTTAGAATCTTAACTTTTGCATTTGTGTGTGTGTTCGAATAAACAAATGTGACGTTGCATTCACATAGTTTTTGTATTTAATTTTTATCCTTTTTTGGAAAAAGAAAAATCACTATAGAGTTGCGTAGTTGAGTTCTTGTGCAGGTCTCTAAGCTTCAGTACTCTATAGATACAGGAAAAAATGTAGCTGTTGACACAATTGAACTCTGTAATATGGAGCTATACATTTGTGCAATTTTGTAGTATGACAGGTAGTAACATAACTAAAATCCTAAACCAGTCTGTTTCATATGTATGAAAAATTATTAATCAAATTGTTTATAAATGTATTAACTCTTTCACAAACCACACTGACTGTTCATCCTACAGAAGTTTGATGTTCTAAAATTACTGTTGTTGAGTTATTTTGGGGGGTGAATTTTTCTATGGGAAAGGTAAAAAAATTGCATATAGTCCAGTAATTCAAAACTGGATTTAACACGGACTTCCATCACCTTTGGGCTGAGACCAAGCATGGAAAGTTTCATCCCCAAAGGAAAGAAATTCCAAGCAAGTGAATAGAGGGGCTGAAGTGGAAGAAGAGTTGCAACTTTAACAGTCTCTCTTGTTGTTGGTGAAAGTTTGGCACGTCTATAACATTTTTTCATTCTTAGATACTAAAGTACTTTATAAAAGTGGGTCAATATCATTATCCCCATTGTACAGATGAGGAAACTGAGTCATAGCAAAGTGATTTTCACAAGGTCATTCAGCAAATCAGTGACAAAGGTGGGAAAACAATCCAGGTCTTCCGACTCTTTGGTTAATATACTATACAGTGGATCATGTTTAGTGGTCACACGTATACAAATAAGTATATGAAACATCTAGGGAGAAGTTGGCTGACTTTTTTTTTTCTGCTTAGAACTGCTAAGGGCTGGATGCCTTTATCTTTCTCCTGTGTCACAGATTTGCCTTAGTGACTTCTGCATGTTTGCATAGGCAGATTCTGCCCTGCCTCTGATTTTGCACTATTTCTCTCTTGTTTCCATTTTGCAGTTGGCTGCAGTTCATTTGGTGGATTCTCACTACTGCACAGACCCTGGAAAGTTCATCTCAGTTCTTTGCACCTCCCTCTCAACCATGCTGCATGTGGAATTGCCCCACGTCAACGTCCTTTCTAAGATGGACCTGATAGAACAGTATGGCAAGCTGGGTAAGCGCCTTTGGGAAGGGGGCCTGGGTGGAAGGAAAATGAGGACCATGCAAAGGAGTTGTGGAGCTGACTCTTATCACAGAGAAACTAACCTCCTGATAATCAGCAACTTGGGGATGATGGAGAGGAAAAGTATATAACATCTCCCTGAGTTCTTGGTGAAATGTTCTGGCCTGTGCAGTTAGCTGTGTGCATGAGTACTCTCATAAGCACTTTCAAAGCCAGTCATTAAGAAAAAGGAGATCCTGAAGTGGCCCTAGGTTCCATTCACTGGCAGCACCCTAGACCTGTCTGTGCTTTCTTCTGCCTTTTCTGTTCCATCCAATCATCAGCTTCCTCTCTCTGCCATTTCACACAGGCTCACTGCTCTCGGGGCTAAATTCAGAGAGCTGAAGTGAGTCTAAGCTGGTGTAGCTTGCACCTTTGACATATATTTTAAACCAACTTAAACTCAGTGGGGCAAATTCAGCTGTGATGTGTGAGGTGGGGGTGTTCATTGTACATTGGCGGGTGGGTGCGAATCTGAACCTGTTGCAGTAACTTGTTTGCTGAGGTGTCTGGAAGTAGTTGCACCTGCCATCATTCTAGATGTGATTAGATTCACCTGCTCTCCCCTTTCCAGCCCCTGCCATCTGGAACAGCCTCACTCCATCTCTCCACCTCTCTTTACATCTCCTCTGAAGATGTATCTTCTCGCTCATCTTCACATCTCATTCCTTCCCTGCTCCATGTCACTTTGTATTTGACTCTAAAAGCAAACTGCAATATAGTTTGTGTGAGACGCTACACAAAATAGTCATATTGTACCTGTTGGGGAAACTCTCAGTGCTGGAGCCTCTCGTGCCAGTGGGATAGCTGGGGAGCTGACTGACTCAACCCTCTATGGGGGCAGAGACATGCTGTTCACCAGGCTTTGTTGCGTATTCTCATTTGATGGTAGGGTGGCATTGGAGCCTTTGAAGAGGGCGCTTGCCCTGCTAGCCACACAGAAGAGTTAATGTTGTCACAGAGCATGTTCAGATGGCAAAGAAAGGGGTGGGCCAGGACCCCCCACCTCCAAACCCATAGGAAAAATGCAGACCCTGGAAGCTAGTCCTGAAGCTGCTTCTCTTGTCTTTCCTTGTAGCCTTCAACCTGGATTATTACACCGAGGTTCTGGATCTCTCTTACCTAGTAGACCATTTAGCCACCGATCCATTCTTCAAGAACTACCGTCGCCTCAATGAGAAGTTGGTGGAGGTGATTGAGGACTACAGCCTGGTCTCCTTTGTTCCACTCAATGTCCAGGTAACCCAGCTTGAGGCGTGGGTGGGTTGGAAATGACAAGGAACGTTTTGCAGGTAGCTTTCTGATTCATTAACTGCCTAGATTAAGTTTGTGGGCTTCTAAAGGGAGCTCTATTCTCCCAATGAGCACTGTGAAAATAAAATCTCGTGTCACTGCCCATGGTTTTTTTTTTTCCCAGACTTTGGCTGTGTCGAGTAGAATAGTAATTTCACAGCTTGATTTCTGTAGCCTTGAATAAGCATATTTATATGGCTCTCATATTAAAAAAAACAACCCTGTATTACCCGTGCAGGTATAGGTATTAAGTCCAAGTTTATTGAGTGCCTTTGATAATGGTCTAGAAGAGGGCTTTGGGAGACTAATGAAACTCAAATGGCACTAAACTTAAAGGAATTGCAAACCCTGGTCAGGACACAGAAATAGAGAAGGGAGGTATAGAGAGTGAAAACTTGAGCAGAAAATAAAAAATGAGTCTCCTAGAAAAATACAGCTAATATATCAGAGTGGGGAGGGAATCCAAAATATCAGATACTCAGTAGTATGGAGAAAGCCAGGAGGCTATAATACTGAGAGAGACATAGGGGTGAAAATGGAGAGCAAATCAGGCCTGAATTTATAAATGCAGTGTGGCAGCAAAAATACAGCAAATGCAGTTTAGGGATGCATAGGCATTGTATCATGGAGCAGGGAATTAAGGATCCCCCTCTACACAGTTGGCTTGTAACTATATCTGGGGTTCTGCATTCATTGCTGGGCACTACATCACCTGAAATATGGCAATAAATTTGCAGCAAACGAAGAGCAACAAAAATAATGAGACAGGAGGAATAATTTTAGAAGGAAGGATTAAAAGGAGTTAATCCTTTGTTGACTAGAGTTGTTTAAGTGACAATAGGGGAAGATACAAATGTTTGGAGGGAGCGGGAGGAAGAGGAATTATTTCTATAGCATTTTGCCTGTTGAAAGCACTGTGCAGGCATTGGTATCACCCAGCACCACTTATAGGTTAAGTTTGTAGATATTGTTATCCCTATCTTATGGACAGACTGGGAAACTGAAGCACCGAGGGCCTGATGCAACTCTCATTGAAGTCAATGGAAAAACTCCCATTGACTTCTTTGGGCGCATAGGGTTGGACCTGGAGAGGGGAAGTAACTTGCCCAAGGCCACGCAGCAAGTCAGTGGCAAAGCCCAGTTTGCATCTTTGGACCTCTTGACCTTCAATCCTGCACTCGTTCCCCCAGATCACACTGCTTTGCAGCAAAACTCTCCTGACAGTGGGGTGTGGAAGGCTGTGGAGAACGCATCCCGTGACAGTGGTGGAAGCCTCATTACTTGGACTTTTAAAACTAGACTGAACAAATCCCTAATTATAGAGAATAGTTTTGTACTGGAAGGAGACAGTTCTTCAGGTCCCAAGATTGACACGTCTTTTTTCCCCTCTGATGTCTATGATACAGCACGTTACTTTCTTTAAAGTGTTTTCCGCCCATTAATCCTCATGCTCTGTGATGTAGGTCAGGGTAAGGGTCATTCACTGCATTTTAGAGATAGGGACGCTCAGGCAAGGTTAGGTTACTTGCAGGAGGGAGTCATTATTAGAGTTCTGACTGGAATTCAGGAGTTGCTGACATATAGTGCCCTGCTCTAGCCACTAAACCGCTTCCTGTAGATCACTGAAGTCTTCAGGGGAAATGGAGATTTTATTTCAAGTCTAGGCTGCAGAGCATCCTCAACGTAGGTCCAGAGCAACTGCCCTATTTAGGCCAGGTTCTCTTAAAGGATGGCCAAGTCCATCCGTTCTATTGTAAGCCCTTTGCTGCAGGGATCTGTCTGTTACGTTTTTTCTGTGAAACATTTGCTATGCGTTTGGGGGCTATTAAAATAACAGTTCATTAGTTCATGTTGGCATTTTGGCTGTTATGTGAGTCGAGCCAGCACCCAAGGGCTGGAATTCTGAGCCCTCGTATGCTGTTTCTCAAGTGAAAGAATACACAACGCAGCTGCTGCAATTTCCCCCATCTCGCTCTCTTTCCCCCCCCCCTCCCCCCCAAGAAGCCCTGAACCTCACATTCGCTGATGTTGGGAGCTGCGCACAGATCTCATTTCTTCATAAGAAAGAAATCACTTTCCAGGGAGAATTGTGAGGCTTTCCCTCTTCTCTCCCGAGGCTGAGCGTACGGCTATGGCATTGCACCCACCCCGGCTAGCTCAGGCTGCTTGGCTGTTTTTTCTTCTTAATGCTCTGTTAAATCTGCTGCTTCTCATTTTCACCCCCACCGTGTGTCACTCTTCCCAGGACAAGGAGAGTATGCGACGGGTGATGCAGGCAGTGGACAAAGCCAATGGCTACTCCTTCGGAGACTTGGAGCAGAGAAGCCTTGAAGTCCTGATGTCTGCAGCGGTGGGAGCTGATTTCCACTTCACATCGTATCCTTTCAGCTGCTCTTCTCTCCTGTATGGAGTCTTGAACTCGGATTTGTGGCTGTGGGGATTTCCTATAGGCCTGTCTTCTCAAGATCTGAATTCAGGCCAAGTTATTAGTACTGTTATCTGATGCTGTTTAATGGCATGTGTACAACGAGTTGTTAGGTCTCAACTCCAATCCTGTCGGACAAGTGTCCACATCAAACTCACCACAGCCACATTTGGCACTAATTGGGATCTTAATTGTGGGGATGTCACTGACTGCATCTCTGTAATTCATGCTCACTGGGCTCGTTCCTTCCACAGAGCGTCATTAATTAATTTGAATTAATGCCCACTTTGTTTGGAGCTTGTTTGGACCAGCAAGAACTACAAATGCATTTGAACGTTTCATCTTCTTACCAGTGCTGCTAGTTCCCATGTTAGCTTTCAGGCTAATGTTGAAGTCTATTCTCCGATGAGAAAGTTAGAGCTCCTCTGTCTCATAGGGTGCTTTGAACACCAGTCCTCCTTGCTGTCTTGTTTTCCTTGATTCCTGGATCATCAGTACACTTGCAGTCCAGGAGAAGTATGTGCAGCCTCAGGAGAAAACCGTGGAACAGGAAGCAATGGAAATATAGTGCTCCTGTATCTTTCAGCAGGCTCGTAGTGGAAGGAGCTCCCTTCCTGTTTTAAATGTGTCTCACCTCTTCCCATCAGGAGCATAAGGGACCCTCTGTGTAGTTTGACTCGGACCCGGTACTTTCTGGGCAGAAGGCCAGCTGTTAGGTTCCCTCTTTGTATGAATGCAGTCCTGCGTCTGGATCCCGCTGTGTACGAGCTATGTTTTTCTGGGTGACAATGAGATCAGGACCTCCATAGCTGAGTGCAGGACAAATTCAAGATCTCCTTACAGGAACCAGAGGGAATCTTCACCTGATCCGGGACGTCAGCAGCAGAAGAAAACAATCTCTCTGTACAGCAGACAAGACATAGGTGCCCACTTTTGCCAAGTCTCATCCCTCACCACCATGACCAAGGCTATGTCTCAAGTGAAAGACAAATCAGCATCTACTGCAGTGAATGAATGGAGCTCCTTCTTGTGGTATGAATTCTCCATGTATTGAATGGGACCTCTGTGCATTCTCACAGTGAGGGGTATCCACTCCTTAGAGAGCCAGCCACCTGTCCGTTCATCCCTGGGGGGAGGAGAGGTGTGAGGGTTTTTGTTTGTTTTTAATTATCAGCTCTTTCTTAACAAAAACACTTCTCCACCCCTTAGTTTCACCTGTACTTCTGAGTTTGCTACGAACTCCCCTGAAGTGGAGAAAATAAAATAAAATGCAACAGTGCTGCAAAGCATGAGGGACAAGAAGAGCTGTGAATAGGTTCCTTATTGCAGCTGCAGACGCTGCCACGTGTTTCTGTTAAAATCACTCTAGTCTCTGTTGTTTCCTTCTGTGACCTACCTGGAAGCAGAACAAGTATCTGCTCGGGATGGGGTGGAGGAAAGGAGGTCACTTCTTGTGCACTCTGTTCCAGTGGAGAAATTCTGTCTCTCTGCCCTGCATGATGAAACACTGCCAATGTTCTGTTGTGAGCTCCTGAAAGCTTTTCCCAAACTGTACTAACAGGAGTGTTCGTAGGCTTATGACGGGGGAAGAGCCTGTGTGGTTCAGCGGAAGAATGTAGCTCCACAAAGGTTGTAGCAAACCATAGAAGTTAGGTCTTTCCTTGTCTCTACTAGGTCCTTTACTATATCCTTCCTTTGCTATATCCCTCCATCTTTGTGGGATTGTTCCCTACAATTGATTGTCCAGTGCTTTACCCACTCGAGTTTTAAACGTCCCAAGCAACGGTGTGTCCACTACTTCCCTGAGGGAACCCTGAATAATTCTGCTCCTAGTTGCTGTTTACATCTTTGGATACTGAGAGACAGTTATGAGGCTAGTTAACTGCTGGTGTAAACACACCTCTCTCTGCTAGAATGGCATCTAATGATCTGAATCTGCCCTGAAGGCGGCTGCTTGAGACAGGTACATGTTGTTTTTTAAACTGATCATACCTGGCAATTAGCTTGTAATATTCAAAGCAATTTACACATGTGTTAATCCAAACAGCACCCTGGTGAGGCTCTTGAACAAGTTTTTATTCATAATGATTTACAGATGGCAAAACTGAGACACCAAAAGGTTAAGAGACTTAAAACCACAGAGGGCTTAAGTGGCAGAGCCAAAATTTTAATGTTCAGCAGTTCCTGGCTCCCAGTCCTGTGCTCAGACCAAGTTTTCCATCCCTTTTCGGCTGAAATATTGTAAAGAATAATATAGTTGCTTCTTGCTGTAGAATTTAGCAGGAGAGTTTCCCTCTCTTCCCCTATACCCTCCCCAATTGTAGACTAACGGTTAATAGAGAATATAAACGTGAGTGGTACTAAAGACTCACGGTAGAAGAGTGAGATCTGCATTTTCCTACATCTTATGGTGTCGTGGCCGTGGCTCAGAGAAGGAAACTTTCTACTATGTTGTTTGTTGGTGACGGAATGGGGATGCACATGACACACACACGGTTGGGTTGCCTCATATCAATCAAGTCATGAAGGCCACTCTGGAGTTTAGAATTGAAAAACCAAAGATCTGTCTGCTCTGTATGTTCAAAGTTTTCATGGCACTTTTTATAAGAGTAGGGTCATGCCTGCATTAAGCAGTGGGTGTTGTGCCTGCTGTTGGTATTCTCTACCACAGTGGTAGCTACATTTCAGTGATTATGTATATAGATTGAAGTGCTGTCTAATCATGTATTTAGATTGATACTCCCTCCTTGACTCACCCTGTTGCATGTAGGTATTGTAATCCATGTGGGATATAAACTTACCTGCTCTTCTGTTAGCCGTACAGTCGCTTGAGAGGGTGTTCGGAATGTGTTCAATCTTAAATGTGAATTTTACAGCTTGGAGAAATGTAGTGCTTTAAGAGGGCATTGTTAGGTCAAATTTGATATAAAATTGAAGACCAATAGAAACATTTCTATGTGGTTTGGCTTTTTTCAGTTTCCAAGGCAGAAGTACTTTTTTAAATTCACCTGTAGTGTTTGCCATTGCAGCACTATGCTAGTGCAGGAGAATGCAGAGTGTGAAACTGAGTAGTCCCTTTTCTTTTTCCAGGCAGAGAGAAATGCAAAAAACAAACAATATCAGTAGTGAAAAGTAAATGTTCAGAGTTCCAGCATTAAGCTATTCTTAGTAATAGGTCAGGAAATCCATTTCTAAGTCCCTCTAAATTTTAACCTTTTCAGTTTCTCTAATGTGAAGACACCTTGATAGCTGGAAGTATCTTCCTTTACTATTTTACTTCCCACTTTCTCTCCATTTCGTTCTGGCTAATGGTAGAAGTTGCTCTCTGTGCTATCTCGTCACTTCGGAACCTTAAAACCAAGTGTAGTGTGGAAATTCTGTCCCTGTGCTAGGAGGGTTTAGGACCCGGGGAGATGGAAGGAGCATAACCAGATGAAAGCAATGTCTCACTTGGGTATCAGAATTTCCTCGTTATGCGAACCCACAGAGATCATAGAGGAGAGAAGATAGCAATTGCCTGATCAGCAAACACAAGGCAGCAGACCACCGCGTATGGTAACAGACCCCTACGAAAGTAATAACGAGGCCTCTCCTGTTCGTGAACTAGGTGAGTCAGACAGAGTAATATAATTGTACCTCTGTATGAATTACTGCTGCTTAGTTATACGGTAGCTGTAAGTGTTGATATTACAACTGGCTTGACGTAATGGGACGATTGCTCCACTGAAAAACCCACAGGGAAATGTTGCTGTCTGCATCTCTCAGTGCAAGTGTTGCCTATTGGACACTCAGGCCCCAATGTACCTGCTGATACCCACATATTCGATGACAGACTCAACATGGGTGAAGAAGAAAAATGAAATGCAGGGTGTAGAAATGCAGTGGGACCAATTCCATTCCTGTTGATAACTGTTCCTCTCTGCTCAGTGGCCTTGAAATGGAGCTGGAAATGGAGAGCCTTAAAACTGAGGTGGTAGAAAAGTTGGTGATATAAGTGGGTTTACACCCACTGTGTTTATACATCCTGCATGGCTGTGTATCTGGGAGTTCCCAGAAGCAGGGAAGGGTTATGTTTTGGAGCATGCCTCTGGTTAACAAAGACATCATGTGGGGGTAAAGGACAGTAGTTATTTCTGAAATGTGAGTTAAATGCATGGCAAGCTTATGTGGCTCTGAAAGTCTCATGGAGCAGAGCTGATCTATCTGCAGGACTCCCCAACTCCCAATTGTAAGTCACTGCTTGAATCAGAAGCAGCAAATTCCTTCTGTTCCTCCACCTCTTTCCCGCAACCTCGCTTGGCCACATACCTCCAAGTTAGATATTTGTCGACAAATGACTCAGGCTAACCTTCTGCTGACACCAATGTGTGAAATAGCCGCACTCCTGGAACACCCAGGAGCCAAAGCCTCATTCCCGCTTCCCTGATTCATTTTCATTTCGGAGGGATCTCCAAAGCAGAGCTGGTCTGGGTATGTTTAGCAGTTAACTCTTGTAGAGAGCTTTCAGCCTTGAAATGCTCCATTGACCTGAAGTGAGAGCCTGGAATCCAGCTGGGATTTTTAATCCATTCTCCAGGAAGTGATTAAATATAGTGAGGGGTTTTCTTTTTTTTTAAATTATATTTGTTGGATGACATCTCACTGAGGCACAGTGTGTGTTCTCGCTCTTCCCCTTTCCTAAGGGGCATAGTAAAGTTTGACCCACCCTGAAATGGTGACTAGTATTTCTTACTATTCATGAAGATATCTTTTTATTCCAGTCACTTTATTACCTGTAGCTCTGGGTCTGTGACCGTAGGGGAAGAGGCAGGGAGTGGAGGGTGAAGTGAGTACAGCGGCACAGGATCACACTGACTAGAGGGGGCAAAGCCCTGTTGATTCGTGGAGCTCATGAGCCCCAGTAAGGACAGGATCTAGTTCCCTGGATGGACTCTTAAGCATTCTAAGCACTGCATTTTATGGCACTATATTGTTTTGTTGGGTGTTTGGTTGTTGGCCCCTCCCTCTCTCCCACTTGGTTTTCCAGTAGGATCCGGGAAGGATTTGAATCACAGGCTCATACGCATATTTTGAAGAGCTCTGAGAGCAGAGGTAGAGGAATCTGTAGAAGGAGGGGCTGTAATGATCAGTCACAATACGCCCATGACTGCTTATGGTGTGGATGAGGGTCTCTGTTAAAGTTTGAGGTTTGCCCTATAATTAGTCTTTGGGTACGTCTATACTTACCTCCCGGTCCGGCGGTAAGCAATCAATCTTCTGGGATCGATTTATCGCGTCTTGTCTAGACGCAATAAATCAATCCCGGATCGATCCCGGAAGTGCTCGCCGTCGACGCCGGTACTCCTGCTCCGCGAGAGGAGTACGCGGAGTCGACGGGGGAGCCTGCCTGCCGCGTTTGGACCCGCGGTAAGTTCGAACTAAGGTACTTCGACTTCAGCTACGTTATTAACGTAGCTGAAGTTGCGTATCTTAGTTCGAAGTGGGGGGTTAGTGTGGACCAGGCCTTAGTAGAGGGTTTGCCAAACTTCTAGGGAACAGCAATCGGTCGGCTGCTTGATTTGGAGGAACCATAGTCTTGGTATCCGAGATCTCCTTCCCTAAGGGAGGAGCAAGAAGGCGGTAAGTTGAGAGGGTCATTTACAGCCAGGATGCCCTCTTCTTATACCTGCTCCAAACCCCCTTATCAGCACTTACATCGGTAAGAACTCGGAGGGTTTCAGTCTTCAGCAAAAGGCAAACAACGCTTAGTTGTCAGAAAGGTTTATTTACAATGAAGCTCTATAAATAATACACAGCTTTTCAAGATCTTGGCCCACACGTGTTTGCAGATCTTATTGCCCTTGTTTGGGTCTCCTGTGTGCAAGTGATAACAAGGTCCAGCCAGCCAGCATGCTATGCTGGGACATGCGCTGTACAAGACAGCCCTCATTTGCTTCACCATCCTGAGAGTCAGACAGGTTGCATCTTTCTTCTTCGCTTTCCAAACTATGGGGGTAAAGCTAATTCTCTCCTTGGAGATATGCCCTGGTGCTGCGGAGCACAGATTACCACCTGTATCATCCTCTGCTTGCTCTATAAGAGTCCGTCTTCCATATTATCCCACAGCCTTTAAACAATGATGGAGGTTCTGAGATGTGTTCTCATCTTGTAGGACTATGCAATCAGCTACGTGCTGTGAGAGCAGAGAGGTTCGCACCATTGTTCAGTGCCCCTTTCCTTGCCCTCTGCCGGCGTCTCTCCAGTTATCTTTGAAGATGAACGAGGGCAGCTTCTCAGCATCAGTAAGTCTGAGTGACTGTTGCCCAAGTGGATGCCAGACGGGGAATAGCAGAGTCATACTGACCATCACTCGAGGGCACCTCTGCCAGGGCATTGTCATAGACTGGGGATGTGGAGGGAGCTGGGATAGCAGAGGCCAAGCTGCTGTAAGAGACCGAAGAGCCTCTCGGGAACTGGGGGTTGGAGCTGGACTGAGTAGCAGGACTGATAGAGTTGCTGGTGAGGGACCACAGGCTGGAATACTGACTGTAAAGTGAAAAGAGAGTTACCATCATGGCTTATCTCACTCACTTCCAGGAGTGCCGCCTTATTCTGATACACTTCTCCATGCTCAAAGTCACTCAGCTTTGTGGAAACAGGATGGGACTAGAGGGCTTGTGAGTGCACTTACAGCCCATCTGTAACTGCATCACAGTCTTGTCAGGAGACGGGTTAAAATGTGCAATATGGGCAGAACATAGCTGTGTTGTCACTAGGTCATGTAACCCCTCTGGAGACATGCCTAAGGCTGATGGCACAGATATAACATGGTTAGGGTCCATCCACACTACACATTTTAACTAGGCCCTTGATGAGGTAGTTCTTGTAGAGGAGACAAGCCCCTTCAGGGTGGGGGGTGCCCCTCCTGCAAAACTCCCTCCTCACATCTTTGGCAGTGGAGAGCAGGGAGCTCATCTCCTGCCTTTGTCCTTCCCTACAAGGCAAATTCCAGGTGGGGAGAAAAAAATTGTACCTCCCTAGGAACAGGCTGAGAGCTTAGCTTGCAACTTACCTGCTTTCTTGATTCTCCGTTCACCTGGTGCTCACTCCCCTAAATGCTGCGCAAACCTACCCCTGCAGACACAGCCCTGCTTGATTCAGCACCCCCAATTTCTGCATTGCTACCCGCTCTACGTGCACCACTCCATGCTACTCAAGCCATGAGCCCTCTTCCACCTATAAGTAAACCTCGGCCAATCTCTCCTGAATACCCGCCTCCCTCGATCACTGCCGTCCCCCAGGCACTGCCCAAGCTCCTCGGCTCTGAGCTGTCAGGCTTATTCTAACCCTAAACGTATAGAGAGGACAATCTGCTGAGTGTCCTGATACATGTAATGCTCAGCTAAGGACTAAACTAAGACCCCATGTTCCCCCCTCCATGTGGTTAAAATTGGGCTGCGAAACCAGCTCCTAGACCAGCTACCACTGGATATTTAACCCCACTTAGCTCCCTTCATTCTTTAGTCTAGGGATAAAAGCGCTCTCCTTCATTAAAGAAAGTATCCGCGTCTGTGCCGTACCTTGTGGGAGAGGCAGTGCTGGGTAGAACCCCCATAGAGCTGGAGAGACTCAGGCCAGGCCAGCTGTCAGGGGCAGGCACCAGGGAGAGGCCAGTGGAGTTATCTACATAATTCGCTAAAGCAAAAATAGATTATTTGGATGTAGAGCAAACGGTGAGACACAATAATCGTCGCAACTTACATTTATAAAGAGGAAGGATAGCCTAGTGGCTAGAGCACTAGCCTGGGACTCAGGAGACTTGGGTTAAATTCCTTGCTCTGCCACAGACTTCCCGTGTGACCTTTGGCAAGTCACTTAGCCTCTGTGTACCTCAGTTCCCCATCTGTGAACTGGGGCTAATTGCACTTCCCGAGTTGGGAGGATAAATACACTAAATATTGTGGGGTGCTCATCTGCTACAGTAATAGATGCCAGATAAGTACCATAGACAGAGATTAAAAGAGAAAGTTTTGTCTAAGCCCTTTACAAATTCTATATAGAAAGACTCCCCCCAGTACTGAACTCCAGCCTGGGTGGAGCGTAGCAGCCTGATTCTGTTTGGCACTGGACAGGACTCCATGGAGCAGGCCTGGGTGCTCACTCTCACCAGTGGAGATGGGCCTTTCTCCCCTGAGGGTATCCACGAGTGAAGGCAGCAATGAGGGGTCTGATATCCAGCGGGTGCTCAGCACCCACAGCTCCAGCTGAAGTCAGTTAGAGCTGTTGGGGCTCAGCACCTCTGAAAAGCTGACCCTAAGGGAACCATTTAATAATATGCTCCATCTGTTTAGAGGACACTTCTCCCTCCCCCTGCCCTGCTCTCTGCATTGAGTCGCTGCAGCGAACTTTACAGGCAGCCCAAGTCCTGGGCCAGTCCGGAGTTGGGAAGATGAATGTGGCTGGGGTGTCCTTACTTGGTGAGGCGTTGATCTGGCTGTATGGGCTCGGATAAGGTGAGGCCCTCTGGTTCCGCAGGCCGGAGTGTGTCTCGCAGTATGAGCTGTGGCCAGATGAGAGGCCAGGACTGCCTGAGAACGAAGACTGGGCAGGAGAGGAACAGAAAGAACTGGTGCCTGGCAGAAACCAACCCCCAACTGCGAAAGAAAAATAGTTAAAGGTAACTCAGGGCTCCTTAGGCAGCTACCCTGTCAGAGGTCTGTCCAATGGCATGGCACAGAGCTGGACTAGAAACGAGCAATGTCAGAAATACAAAACCATGGAACCAAGGGGAGCATTTTCAGAAGTTCCTAAGTCATGTAGTAGCCTGCGTCTAATTGGTTTTCAATTGGACTTGGGAGCCAAGGTCACTTCGCTGCTTTTGAAAATGCTACCCAGAGTCTCCAAAATGTCCAGGAAAGGAACAACGGTGGCATTATTTTAAATGGTAGGTCTCTAACTTTTGGGCTTGTTGCGAGAGACAGACCCCAAATCAGATACCTGTTATAGGCCAGCATTGGGTATCTGAGCCTGAGAGAATTTCACATCTCAACAAAGCGAGGTCCTATTGGCTTCATTTGCAGATCATACAAACCATGGACTCTGCATCCCGGCCTGAACCTGTTTCCAGTACAGCAGTGAGGGGCTAAGGAACCCGAGAAAGTGTTGTAAACGCTGGTAGGGTCTGGTCCTGTGAGTGTCCTGAGCACCCACTGACTCCAGGGAGAGTTGGGGCACTCAGGCCCGGCTCCTCAAAGGTTTTTAGACTCCTAACATCTATTGAAATGAGTTAGGAATCTAAATACACTTGGGGGGATCTAGGCCTCAGTGCTCTTCAGGATTGGGCCTTTCGTGTGTTCAGGTCCTAGTGTCCCAGAGATCAGTCAGAAAAGAGGAAGTCTCACGCTGTGAACAGCCAGCCTGATGAGCTTCATTGCTGGGGTCGAGAATGTCTTTGGACTCGCACCTACATGGAGAATACAGAGAGGGAATAAAGTCTCCAGTTAATAACCAACGTCCGGCATTCATTAAATACAGTTCATTTACAGGGTCCCTTTACAGTAGTGCCACAACACCCAGGTGCCATCCTGACTCTCGGCTGCTTTAGGGGGAGGGGGCTGGGTGGTCAGAGCGGGGGAGTGAGGTGGGACCTCTGGGCTCTGCCACTGAGGTACTGGTGTGGTCTTGAGTGAGGTTTTATCCTGTGCTTCAGTTTTCCCATCTGTACAATGGGGACAGTTGCTCACAAGGGCATTGTGAAGCTTAAGTCATTCCCATTTATGATCACACTTAGATGAAAGGAGCCCAAGAGGGGCAAAGCACTGCTAATGATTCAGGCAAGCCGGCCTCGGTCTCCCTCAGCCAGCACTCACCTCTCCTTGGCATCCAGGAAGGCTTTTGCAAAGGGATTGTGTTTAATTTTCAAGGCAGTGATCTGAAATGACAGAAGACGGCTGCAGTTCGGCTTTCTTAAATAGAAACCTTTAGCCACTCCTGACCCTTCTTCATATCTCCAACACCCCTCCAAATCCTACACTGGTATCAAATTGCAATTAACTCCACTGACGTTAAGCAAATTACAATGGCTCTACATTTGTGTAACAGAGTAGAATTTGACCCTTTTGCTGTTGTTTCAAGGTGCTTCTCATGAATGCCTAAAATCCACTTGTCTTCGCTCCTTGGAAGCATGAAATGGGAATCTTTCTAACTTTCCTCCCTCTTATTTACATGTTCGTTTATAGGGTTGCTCATGAATGGTGCATGCCTGCTCGTGGTTTTTATTTTTTAATAAGCACTTGTCTAACCGCTTCTCATATTGAAGCTGCTAACAAAATACCCCCCCCCCCCCCCCCGAGATTCAGAGCTGTCCTGGTTTTACAAGTGGGGATGCTGAAACACACAGAGGAGTCAACTTGCCAAGTGAACCAGTGTCAGAGCCAGGATTAGAATGCTCAGATTTGTTGCCACATGCTCTACCCATTAGACAACGCTGCCTCACTAGCCATTTTACACTAAAAACAGAAGAGAAGCAGCATTTTTTTCCCCAGGGAAGGCAAAGCAGGGCATCACATTAAGAACCAAATTCCACCCAGCCTTACATCCCAGGGAATACCACTGAAATAATAGGGTTGTAAATCAGGGCTGGATTTGGCTCTAATTCTTATGTGGACTTCAGCTGTGACTGCACAAGGTGTGAACTTTCCAGCCTTTCCCGAGGTGCAGAGCTGGCTTTCAGTAGCAGAGACCTAAAATGCCTTCGTTTCCAGCAGCTTCCATGCCTAGGTTTAGCATTTCACTTCCCCCGAGCTCCCAGGTCTAAGGGATTGTTCTCTGTGTCACGTGCTTGTCCCTGTTGCCATGACCGTCAGTGAGAATGCTCCCATTGGCTTGGGGAGCAGCGCGTGAGTGTAAGAGACAAACAGATGTTTGATTTCTCCCAGGCCCTGCCCTGTGAACCAGGTCTCTGCGTGGTTGGGGGAGAGGAATGAAGGGCTGGGGGAGTCGCTTTATGATCTACACACCATAAAGGAAAGTGGATTCCAAGTGACGTGCAGTGTATTGGATCTGCCCAAGGGAGGAGGGCATGCCCTTGGAGACAGGTGATGGTGGGAACAGAACGTGGACACTGAAAGGAAACAGTGCATTGTGCTGGAAAGTATTGGAAGGGTTCCAGTTGGATACGTTCTTCACTTTGTCTTGAAATGTTGTGCTGTTAAACAGCTGCCTGGTTCCATCTCAGAGGTGACCACAGCACGGTTGCAGGGGAAGTGGTCCACGTGCCTCTGATCTATAGGGCTGTGCCTTTCATGATTAAAAACCCCAAGCGCACTCTTATCTGCAGGACATAGTTATCCGACTTACCTCCTCGTTCTGATAGGCAGTGACGGCAATAAACTGGGTCTCCGGGAAAGCAAAGCTGCTGATCGCTTTCTGAGGCCCCCCGACCTTCACGATGTGGACGCGGGGCTCGTACTTGTGGAGGGAGTTCAGCATGATCTGAGGGACAGAACAAACACGCTAAACAGTGGCCTTCAGGCTCAGCTTCATCAGCGGAGGACCTGATCTTTCAGGGTGCCAGAAAAGCAGTCAGTATGCAGGCCGGAGCCGTGCACCCCGTGCCTGCAGTATCTCCTCCACTCTGTCCTGCAGGTGCATGGATAATGGGATACGATAGGGCCATGGCCACCTTGGTGTAACCACATGGCTATTCTCTAAGCTAGGCTCCTGCACTGCGCTCAGTGAGTTACTGGAGCATGTATTTGCTCAGGGCAAACTAGTGGCATCTTTGGGCCACTAACTGAAAGTCCAGCTTGTCCACTGGAAGCTCTGGAGAATGACTGCACAAGCCAATGCTGCTGCTCCAGCGTTACCAATACTTTCCATGGCATAAGGGAAATAGAAACTTCACTTGCTGTCTTGGGCAGGTATCCTAGAGCTCTCCCGATGGCTGTAAGATCGGCTATCCCCCTTGCCCTCCCCCTCCCTGTGAACCCCTTCCAGAGTTACCTGCCCCCCTCCATTCATCTTGTTGGAGAGCTTGACTTTGCTGAAGGTGACGGTGGCTTTCATCCAGTAAGCCCCAAAATTGGGGGATTTGGGATGGATGTAGACGCAGCTCGGGCTCTGGGGCTCAGGCTTGCCGCCAGGAATCCACTCCCCGTTGACATACTTCCAGCGGTTCCCATCTGCAGCCACAAAGTCCAGGAGGAGAGAGTACATGGAATTGGGGTCCAGGCCCGAGATGATGACCTTCAGCACTGGGAACATTCTCCTACGCAGGGGATAGGAGGAGGAGACGGTTAGTTGTTTGCTTCTCCTTTATTGGCTGCTTTGCTCCTCTCAGCTGTCGTTGCAAACTCACTTCTGCCGCAGGTTTAATTACAGCGCTGGTCTCTCTCCCGCCACCTTAACAAGTGTAGTTCTTAACCTTTCACCTGTATCACAGACCTTCTCCCCACAGTGGCACTGGCATGCCGTAGGCATCCCTACTGTCCTGCTCCCTGGAATGTGTCTGCTGCTCACCTTCCTATGCATGGAGCACAGCCTGCTCCTTGTGACCCTGAGCAGTGCCCAAGCTTCTCGGGGTGTCGGTGTGAATGAGAGGCAGGGGGAAGTAGCTGGAGCCTTTGAACCTGTCTCCCCAGTAACTCGCGTGCCACGTCAGTGTTCCAACAGGCCTGCCTGGCCGTGCTAGAACGTGATTGGGTGTTGCCTATGCAGACGGGGCTACAGCACAGGACCATAACTTGGGGGTGACAAAGGTTAGGCCCAGCTCCCCAGGCAAGAGTAAACCTTGTCTCGACCCCTGGCAGAGTGAACCTTGCTGTGTTGCTAGGGCCAGAGTCTGGGTGAATTGGTACAAATGGCCTGGAAAGGCCGGGGATGCCAGAAGTAACAGCCGTTACCAGGAAGGTTTAAGTAAGGGCAGCACCTTCTTTTTCATTTTAATATAAATGGATCTGTTTGCTGTCAGTTTTCTTTCTTTTCAAACAGAACAGACCAGTCTGTCCCATTCCCGTAACAGGGAGGGGAAACTAATGACCCTTTTAAATTCACCTCCCATCAGATCAAAGTGATCAGTCTGTTCTCGTTTCCCTCGATCAGTCTTGGGGTGGGGGTGGGGAAGACACCTCAGTTTGTAAATTCGGAGTCCTCGCCGCCCGACTACATAACTGTCCAAGCAATGGAATCCATCAGAGCCATCTTCTCTGCAACAGCTCTCTGTCTCCGTCTAGCCCAGGTGAAATTCAGCCTTGTGCCGAGGGCCAGCACAAAGACTTTGCTATTTACAGCCCAGGTAAAGCGTAAGTCCCTGATGGGGAATTTGTACAAATCAGACTAATGTAGCTATGCAGCTCTACTAAAGCCCTATGGATTTAAAATAAGGTGCTTCCTAGACCTTGGCCCCTACCCCCTAATGTGGGGGGAGAGAGACCTCCCCTCCCAGCCCCCCATGTCTGGTGATCCTGCCACAAGGAGCTCAGAGCCACAAAACAACCAGTGGTGGCTTCCTGGAGACAAAGCGTGAGCACCCTGCTGCAAAGAGCAGCATAAATGGGGGCTAGGAGGTGAACAGGGTCCTGGTGGATCAGTGGTATCTGGGGCCTGGAGGCACTGGTGATGGGCATCTTAAAGATACTTAAGGGAGGGAGCTAGAGGGGTGGAAGGAGAGGGTACCTCCGGACAGCTCAGAGGAGGGGTAGAAAGAATTCTTTGCACTCACCGGCCAGTTTTGGTGACTATCATCTCATTGGTGAGCTCCTTAAAGTTCATCCACAGCTCTTTCTCTTCCAGCACCACCCTGATCTCCCTCTCCGAGGCATCCTCTTTCTCGGGGCCCATTTCCAACTCGCTCTCCACCGCGCTGAAGACATGGTCCAGCCACTGGTGGCTGGGGACTGAGCTCATGGTGTCTGGCTTCCCCGCTGCCTCACTCTGGGAATCCCACAGCAAAGCCCTGGAGCCCAGCACCTAGCATCAGGCCCAGACCTTTTTGTCATTGGGACTCACTGGGGAGGGGGTGGAGACCCTTCTGGGATTTTAAACCCCCCACCCCCCTCAGCAGGACACGTGGAGGCTGGGGGGAAGGATTCCTTTCTCATTGGCTAAAAAGAGCTAGCAGGTGCCCCCTCCCAGAGAGGTGAGGCGGTGATTGGCCAGCCTGGGGATGGAGGGGAGGGGGAGGTATGGCTGGTCAGTGTGCTGTCCTCCCAGCTGGAGGGGGAGCAGCTTTGATGTCTATGTGAAACTCAGTGGGAAACCCAATCTCCGTCCCTGCTCTGGAGATGGGTTCCGTCCTGTCCCTGCAACCACTGCTTCCCCCGGTTCAGGTGATGGGAAGAGATCGCCCTGCCATTGACCGCCGAGCACCTTTCGTCCAGGTAAAGGCAGCCCCTCTAACACACCAGCTGAGGGAGTCGTTAAGCGAGGAAACTATTAGCTTTGAGGGGTGGGGAGTGCCGTAGCCCCTTCCACCTCTCCCTCACCTGCGCCCCTCTGCCCCAGGATCTCCCTTTCCCCTATGAAATCCCTGGAAGGTGGGTGGGGAGGGAGGACAAAACTGTGCAAAAGTCTCAATAGCACGTTGGCAAATACATCTAGCACATTGCCACAGGAAGCTATAGCAAGGGGCGAAATGCTGCTTGCCCCAGCCGGGCAGTGACTGAGAGCTTAGAGCGAGTTAAGGGAGGGGAATCTCTGCCTTTCCCTGCTCTGATGGCGGTAACAATCCTGTTTAAGGCCCTGATTCAGCAAAGCACGTGCTTCAATCCCAGTGCCACACCCACACAGAGGCTGGGCTCAGGTCTAGTCGCTTGACTAAACGCACAAGGGGCCCGACATTAGTGCTGAGTAAAAGGGTTAAAATCCCACTTTGCATGTGTGGCTCGAGTCTGGACAAGGCGTTGCCTGGAGGTCTAAGGGTTGCTAGACACCAGTGACCAGCTAGGGCTCCGGTACGTGTAACCCAAACACCCCAGGTGCACCCCACCTCCTTATTGTCGTGGGGCTGAGGCCCTGGTGCCTGGCACGGCTCTGCAGAGAAAAGGCTAGTACTACTTCTGGAGCCCTTTGTGTTTTCAAAGTAACGAAGCTTACACCTTAGCTGGTCAGCTCTCGGGGCAGGGTCTGTCTTGTTGTTCCGTGTCTCTGCCGCACTCAGCACAATGGAGCTTGCTCCACGACTGAGGCGCCTAGGCACTACCACAAGATGAATAATAAATAGAAATATTAACCTAACGAAGCCTCACAACCCCACTGTGAGATAGGGAAATACCCTCTGCCTAGACGCTTAGCTAGCCCCCATCTCTGGAGTACCTGAGCACCTCACAAACAATGTATTTATCCGCACAGTATCCCTGTGAGGGATAGTCTATGATAAATCTAGTATCATCCAGATGGGGAAACTGAGGCACGGAACAGCGATGTGACTTGCCCAAGGTCACACAGCACGTTAGGAACAGAATTCAGGTCTCTTGGCTCCCACCCTCCTGCACTAACCACTAGACCACACCTGCTGGGGTGGAAAATGTTCTCCCTATCGAGTGTGTCTGGAGCACCAGCATGCGCAGACGTGGGGAACTCAGCCGCTTGCTTGTGCTGTAACTCGAACACAGTTGATTTTATAGGGCCTGCTGTTGAGCCATGTGCCCTGAGCCCTCGCTGCCTCCCAGGGCACTGCAAAGTGAACGGCAGAGATGGGCCAGAGCAGCCCAGTTTGGATCCAGGGCAGAGTTGGAGAGCGTTTGAATTTGGGGTTCCCTTTATAGAAACGCCCAAGTTATGAAGCTTAGATGTGGCTCTGGTCTTGCCCAAAGCGCCAGAATGTGGGATCAGGCCCATGTCTGCCTGAGACATGGTTAGTGAGTAGGAATGAGGTGGGATTGCTCTCTCTGGGATGGCTCTATTCTAATCTTTCTGAGGACTCTGAGGGATTTTTCCTCTGTCCGCTCTGTTTGCAGGCACGGAGCTGGCGTGCTGGCTTTTCTGCAGGCCAGTGAAATGTGTGTGTTTGCCCTTGGGCTGGGGAGCTGGGATTTTTAACACGGAAGTAGCTTGAGCCTCTGGAGAAGTGAGCTGATGATGCAGGGTCCACGCTGTGGATTCTGTTTCAGGATATTGGCAGCCATTTAGCTTTGCTTTATGCCCGACGTTTCTTCCATCAGAGTGTGAAGTTTTTGTAATACGTGGTGGGTCCTGTCAGGAGAACAAGGCCGTGAGGAAATGCCAAGTTCCTTCCAAACTTTGCTTTGCAGCCTGCCGGACCAGGATTAAGAGGTTGCAAGCAGGGCAATTGCCTGGGGCCCCAGGCCACAGGGGGCCCCACAAATGGTTATTACCCCATTTTTACAGATGGGCAACTGAAGCCCAGAGAGATTAAGGCTGACATTTTAAAACCTGCCTAGAGGATTTGGATACCTGAGTCCCATTAAGGTGTCCAAATCCCTTACAGCATCGTTGAAAATCTGAGCATAAGTGACTTGGAGTATGTGGCAAAGACAAGCATTGCACTCAGATCTCCTGGCTCCCAGCTCAGTGCCTTTACAATTCTAGTTTCCTCTGTTGAGTTTTGCTTGGCCTCGCCTTGTGCTCTCACTGGCTGTGACGTCTGAGGAGTTAGAGGTTCCTGCACAGCGGCAATGATCCGTCATCACCCATGTGTGAAATATTGCAGGGTGCTGGACCCTGGGGGCCGGGACATTGGCTCAAGTGTCATGGAGTCTTAGCAAATATTCGGCTTGGGATGGTGGCTGGAGAGGGAGGGCAGCACGTATGAAAACAATGAATCAGGAGCCCAGGTCTTGGTCATGCTGAATTGATTAAGTCCGTCTCAAAGTTCATAATGAAAATGCACTTAGCACGCAGCTAAACGGAGCCCTGTTGGAAGTAGATTCTAATTCCTTTCCCCTCAATCACTGACCTGGTCCGTCTTTTCCATCCGATTTCTGTTCTCTACCCTGCAGATGACTTTATTCGTTCATGTGTCCCTCCCGCCTTCCCTTTAGCAGCCAAAGCTTCACGTCCCCACCTCCTGCACTGTGGAGCATGGGGGAAGGGCGTTGCAAATCCAGATTTAAAGCATGTGGCTTGAGTCTGTCTCTAGTCTATTCAAACATGGGGCCCGCAAGACAGGATCTGGCCAACGACCCATCGAGTTGGGTGTCTTGCCTCCAACAGTGGCCACAACTTGATGCTTTGGAAGAAGGTGGGAAAAAGCACAATGCACCTGATCATCTGCGTGATGCCATGTGGGGAGAGATTTTTCCTTTGGCCGCAGGCCTGGATGACATCCAGTGCCACCCAGAGGAGCAATGAGTGAGAGGCAGTAGCATGTGGTGGTGCAGAACTTCCCATCCATTGCTTCTGCTCATGTGCCCACAGCACCTGCCTGATTTCTCACTGGCGGATACAGAAACTGCTTGAAAGGCATCTCAGCCTTCCCACCAACAGGTTTGAATGAGGAGCGGGGGATGTTTCCTGCCTCTCTTCTTCTCCCCCCCATTTCCATGTGGGACCAAGGAAACCTGGATCTCTCTGCCTAATCACCCCCCACCTTTTAGAGGATGAAGAGAATTAGCAACAGATCAGATTCTCACAGGACAAACAACCTCTGCTGGGGCTCATCTGGAAACAACGGAAGATGCTCTGGCATGCAGATTAACAGGACACAGGGAGCTGGTACAGGGCAAGGAATGACATTTTCTGCCTGGAGTGACTCAAACTCCCTGAAGCCCGGGTGAGAATAGCCTAATCTTCAGCACGCTGGTGCTGGGAATTACACTAGAGAGCTGAGAAATCTCTCACGCCATTCACAGTGCGAGGGGATCAAAGCCAGCAGCTCAGCTGAGCTCAAGCTTCCATACGGGGTGGGTGAACAGCGGGGCAAGGATCGGTGGGGTTCTGGGTGAGCTGCTGTGGAGACCTCTCATTGTGAGTGGCCACTCAATCATGTCCCCCACCAGGGGTATTTGGGAGAGATCTGGACCCAATGAGGTGATATCTCCCACTGTGGGAGAGGGAGATGGGAGGTTTCCCTGGAGTTATCAAGTCTATGCATGACAGTGGGGCCCCAGATGGTCATTTCTGTTGCAGCTGCACCATGGCCAATCAGTTGGGATAAAATGAGATGTGACCCAAACCTTTACCCCGGCCCTGAACCCGCAGCCTGTCTGAGGATTGATTGAGTTTGGAGATCTCGCCCCATCCCCCCAACTCCTTTTCCTTTACGCTTCATGGTCCCAAATCTCACAAGAAAGT
Organism: Terrapene triunguis; assembly: GCF_002925995.2. Taxonomy (NCBI): domain Eukaryota; kingdom Metazoa; phylum Chordata; order Testudines; family Emydidae; genus Terrapene; species Terrapene triunguis. Next base: position 9,031,601 of record NW_020664587.1, read on the forward strand.
GATTGAGAATATGTGAGTCCACAGGACGGGGCGGGGTGTGTGTGTGTATATGTGACACACACACAAGTATCCAGAGCCAGTTCCCAGTGGGAATAGAAGTGTGTCCATGACATTCACTTTTATTTTTAAATTGAGATCCATTTTCTGTTTGAATGTAAACATGCCCCTGCGAGCTTGGCAACCCAAACACGACAGCACTGGCCTAGTGCAAGGGGGCAGGTGGTGAAAGTGCCTGGAAATAATGGTGACCCTGAGCTGGGTAGATCACAGCTTCTTAACCTGAAGGCTGCAGGGATATCCTCCCACAACTCCCTCTGTGTTCAGCTCCCTAAGAGCCTCTAAACTTGGCAGCCAGCTCGGTACAGGGAAGGAGCTATGCTGACTGCCAGCTGCAGCTGCTCGGCATTCGAAGGACATGGGGGTGGGAGGTGGAACTGAATCTGGATCCTAGGACCACACCTTCCCCTTGTCCAGGGGCAGCAGGATGCCCTGCACAGACCCAGCAGAGGTGTGGAGAGGTTTCTGGGTTTGGGCTGAGCTCAGCAGTGATGTCTGTACCCCCTCAGGGCAGGTCTACAACAGAAAACGCTCTCTCCTGCAGACATGCAGCTCCTTAGTGGTCGGGGTGCTCGTACAGCAGGCAGCATCGCTGGCCCAAGCATTCAAAAATCATGAGGTTTTTTTTAAAAACTGGTTCTTTTTCTTTGCCTTCTGGTCTCTGAGCCTTTAGGCCAGTGGTTTTCAAACTGCGGGTCGCGACCCAGTACTGGGTCACAGAATGTAAGGCACTGGGTCACGGGGGATCTGGTCAGCACTGCTGACCGGGCCATTAAAAGTCCCGTCGGCGGTGCTGCCTGGCTAAGGCAGGCTAGTCCCTACCTGTTCTGACACTGCGCTGCGCCCCGGAAGTGGCCAACAGCAGGTCCAGCTCCTAGGCAGGGGGACCATGGAGCTCCGCGCACTGCTCCCGCCTCCATAGGTGCCGACTTCCCCTCTTTCCTGTGGTGCTCGACCTCCCCTCTGCCCCTGGCCCCGTCCCCACTCCACCCCTTCCATGAGGCCCGCCCCCATTCCAACCCCTTCCCCAAAGTCCCTGCCCCAACTCCGCCCCCTCTCTGCCCCTATTCCAACTCCTTCCCCAAATCCCCGCCCCGGCCCCACCTCTTCCCCACCTCCTCCCCTGAGCGCACTATGTTCCCGCTCCTCCCCCCCCCCCCCGGAGCATGCTAACACCGCCAAACAGCTGTTTGGCGGCAGCCAGCAGGAAGCGCTGGAAGGTAGGCGGCGGAGTGGGCACGCGGTGCACTCAGAGGAGGGGGAGGTGAGGCGAGGCGGGGAGCTTGGCTGCCAGGGGGTGCAGAGCACCCACTAATTTTTCCCCGTGGCTGCTCCAGCCCCAGAGCACCCATGAAGTTGATGCGTATGCCCTCCCCGAGCACAGGCTTTGCACTCTCATTGGCCAGGAATCAGCCAATGGGAGCTGGATAGGGGGTGCCTGCAGGTGAGAGCCGCGGAGAGACTCTTGCGCACCTCCACCTAGGAGCCAGACCTGTTGCTGGCCGCTTCTGGGGCGCAGCGCTGTCCACGGTGCCTGGACAGGCAGGAAGCCTGCCTTAGCACCTCCACTGCACCACTGACCGGGAGCCGCCCAAGGTAAGCCCGTGCCCCACCCTGCACCCCAATCTCCTGCCCCATCCCTGAGCCCCCCCAAACCCAGAGCCCCCTCCTGCACCCCAAACCCTTCATCCACAGCCCCACCCCAGAGCCTGCACCCCCAGCCTAGAGCCCTGACCCCCTCCCACACCCCAATCCCCAGCCCTGAGCCCCCCCAAACCCAGAGCCCCCTCCTGCACCCCAAACCCCTCATTCCCAGCCCCACCCCGCAGCCCTCACCCCCACACCCAAACCCTCTGCCCCAGCCCTGAGCCCCTCCCACACCTCAAACCCCTCATCCCCAGCCCCGTTGGGTTGTGAGCATCAACAATTTTCTTCAACTGTATCGCCAGAAAAAAAGTTTGAAAACCACTGCTTTAGGCTGCATCCAGGCCATGGTCTCAGTCTTTCTCTACAGCCATGAGGGCAAGAGACTTTTATTGTTAATGAAAGCTGAGAGTCTCACAGAATCACCTGGCTCCAGGAGCTGGGGCTTTCTGCAAAACATCAAGTATCACATACCAGAGTATTAGTCTGTATCCACAAAAACAACGAGGAGTCCGGTGGCACCATATAGATTAACAGATTTATTGATTAAAATCACGAGAACTGGGCAATCTCTACAGCAAAAGAAAAAGCGAGGACCCGATGCCTTGCTCATCTACAGGCCGCTGCTTGTATTCAGCCCAACTGGTTCCCGTATAATAGGAGAATGAGGGCAGGGCGTATATGTTAACAGCACCAGGGCGCAGTGCACAAGGAGACCTTGTCTTTAGGGTACCAAAGTGGACTGGTTGATCAGTAAAACAAGGGTCATGAGTCGGCAAAGCATGCGGTGTGTAGGAGATGGCTTGTGTTTAAAATCCAGCAGGAGACTTCCCTCCAATGGGAAAGAAGAGGCAGCCTCCCTCCCTCCGGATGGGTTTGCTTCTGGGAGGGGCGGAGGTAGGGTGACCAGATGTCCCGATTTTATAGGGACAGTCCCGATTTTTGGGTCTTTTTCTTATATAGGCTCCTATTACCCCCCACCCCCTGTCCCGATTTTTCACACTTGCTGTCTGGTCACCCTAGGCGGAGGAGAGGCTTGGAGGGCTTTGTGACTAATTACCAGGCCAGCTGAGCTCCAACCCCCGTCCCCTGGCCTCCCACCCTCCGGTTCCCCAGTCACCCGCTCAGAAGACCCCATGGTTAATATCCTTCCGCCTTCCACCCTCAGGCACAATGAGCATCCTGGACCTATGCGAATGAGTCATGGCCTTTTGCTGTGCCTGAGCCTGGGGTGGAGGAGGGATGGGAAACACTCCCAGCGATGAAACGGGGAAGGGCAGAAAGAGAGAACACCCTCCCTTTCCTGTAGTGTTAACAACCAGAGGCGGTGGAGACCATAGGCCTCCTGCAGCTGGGCCTGGGGCTGCTTCTTGCCAGGCCCATCCAGAGCTGCCTTGTACTGACCCACAATCAGCCACCTTGACATCAGCCACACAAAGGCCACCTTCAAAGACAGGCTCTGTCCTGCATGCAGGCTGGCCGTCCAGACGCTCCAGATCCTATTCCTGCTGTCTAGCACCCTCCAGCTACTTACGGGGTCCCTCTTTCCGGGCTGGTGATTTCTGCTGTGGTGGAGAAGGCAAGGAAACAAGACCTGATTTGGAACAAAGATAATGTGATTAATGTAGCGAGACAAGAGACACCAAATCAAAGATATTCCCTCACCCACCTTGTCTCTCTCATTCCTGGGACCGACATGACTACCACGCTGCAAACGATAATTAATTCAGAACAGTTCGCTTACAGGGAGCAGAGCTGACTAAATTCCATGTTTTTCCCAGTGTTGTTGTAGCCATGTTGGTCCCAGGATATGAGCGAGACAAGGTGTGTGAGGGAATATCTTTGACTGGACCAACTTCTGTTGATGAAAGAGACCAGCTTTTGAGCCACACAGAGCTCTTCTTCAGCTCAGAAACCGGAAGAAGAGTTCTGTGTAGTTCATAAGCTCGTCTCTTTCATCAACAGAAGTTGGTCCAATCAAAGATATTCCCTCACCCACCTTGTCTCTGCAAATTATTTGCTGTCTTTCATTCTTTGCTAGAGAGCTTTACTGTATGTAGGACTTCTATCTGCCGATGACAGGCAGCCGCCTCTGGGGCAGAACACAGCAGCTGTGTAAGAGCGTGCAGCAACCCTACTTATCAGTTTAGGACAGGACGTGGAGAAGCCGATCCCAGCCAGTAGTGAGGTAGTCTAAGCAATTGGTGGCTGAATGGAGTGAAGGTGGAAGGTGAGCAGAAGAAAGGGGCTGGGACTTATTCTATAATCTATTTTTCAGGGGTCTTTTTAGTCAGCATGGGGAGAGTGGCCCAGTGATTAGTGGGCTAGTCAGGCACTCGGGAGACCCTGCTCCACCACAGACTCCTTGGGCAAGTCACTTAGGCCTGGTCTATACTTAAAAGTTAGAGCGACGTAACTACAGTGCTGAGAGGTGTGACAATTCCCCTCCCCGAGCGCTGTAGCTATGCTGACCTGACTCCAGTGGAGATGTGGCGACGTCAGTGGAAGAATTCTTCCAGCAGTTTAGTTACTGCCACTTGGGGAGGAGGATCTACTACCGCAGAAGAAAAAACCCTTCCATTGCTGTAGGCAGTGTCGCCACTCCAGCAGTGCAGCTGGAGCCCTGGAGCTGGGCTGCTGGCACGCCCGTAGTGTGGACATGCCGTGAGTCGCTCTGTGCCTCATCCCCATGTTACAGGTGGGGAAGTAAAAGCAGTGCCCTGCCTCACAGGGATGCTGTGAGGATACATACATCAGACAGTGGGGTGCTCAGTCAGATACAATGGAAATGAGGGCCAGGTACATCCCAAAGATAAAGAGAAGGGCGGGGGGAAGTCTTGTGGATAAGACACGGACCTGGGACACTGGAGATCTGGGGTCAGTCCCAATTCTGCCACAGACTGGGGCAAGTCACTCAACCGTGTCTTTGCCTCAGTTTCCCCATCTGTAAAACAGGGGCTAATTGTCCTTCCCTGTCTCCCCGGGGGATTGTGAGGCTAGATTCACTGTTGTGTCTGAGGCCCACGCAAACTGGTGATGGGGTCAGAGAAGAATCTTGACGTCGAGTATCGAAGCTGTTCCTTTGGGATTGTGGCTCTGCCCGTGACTCAGAGCCAGGCATTCGCAGTGACTCCCACCAGAGCCGGGCTTCCCCTTCCACAAAGGCTGTCTCCATGTTTCAGCTCACTCACTAGCTTCTCTGTAAAGGGCTCCTAAGTGCAAGGCTGCCAGAGCTGATTGACACACTCATGGGTCAGGACTGTTTGTTGTAGTAACCGAAGCCTCAGGAAAATGCCTGAACGGCTCAGTTGTTTGCAATGGTGTCGCCGTGTTGCGCCCAGGATATGAGAGACACGAGGTGGATGAGGTAATATCTTTTATTGGACTGAGCGAGACCAGCGCCATGTCTCTCAGCTCAGAGCTGAGTGTGAAAGGGTAGCCCCTGGGGCAACGTCTGACTAACGCCGCCCGTCCCAGCTGAGATCAGCAGCTTTATATGTCATTCATGGACTTGTCATTTCCTGTGCACCCCTCCTGCCCAACATGCTGTTAGCACTAAGCAAGCAGAAAGGAAACCTGCAGTGTGGCATTGCATGGTGAGGTTTGTGCCCACCCTGTGCTTCCCAGCTCTGGGCTGCTAGACGCTCGTAGCTCAGGGCCTGAAAGCGAATGCTGCAAGCGCTTTGATGCTTCCCGTTCCTGTGGCACCTCTCCTCGCAAGCTCCATGCACACAGCACCGCTGCCACGCCCTCTGCTCAGCTCGATGGGACTGCATACCGCGGCTTCTTCCCACAATCCAGCCCAATTCTCCTAGCCTGTCAGGCCTCCTTGTGGCCTCCTGGATTGCATCCTTTCACCCTATCAGCCTACCCACTGCAAATGCACCAGCCACTGTCCTCTGCCAATTCCCTTCAGTCCATACCCCCTCCACCCCCCCGCCCAGCTTTTCCAGTCCTAGGTGCCCTGCACCACTCTGCCAGTGCACCACAATCCTGACCTCTTGCACACTCTGCTGTTCTAGTCCTGGGCAAATAACATGGTCAGCTGTCTATTTCAGGGTCCCTCTAGAAAGATATTCAGATCATCTTCACATTGGACTATCCCAGTGGAACCACAGGGTCTCCTTACATGCCCGGTGAATGCAGACAATAGGCTACCCCTAAAGTGGGGACAGCTGCCAGAAAGATCCCCCTCCCGGGGTGAAATTAGGGGAGGCTTGGGTGAAATGCAAAAGATACGTTTGATACAGGCGATGGGGAGTCAGTCCCCATTCACCTACCTAATGCCCACTGATGGGCCTCACCCACCAATTCAACCATGTGACTCCTCATTAAAAACCAGCTCCTGTAAAGTGAGGCATAAAACAGGCAGGTGCAATCAATCTTCTGTGGGCGACTGAAGGACTTTCTGATCTGCAGCATCCTTCGCTCTACCCTAAAAAAGCTGCAACTCCGCACTAATTGGTCACATGACCAGGGGCTGCAATAGACTGGGTTAAAATCACCATGTTCGCTCACTGTGGGCACCGTGGGGCAGCAGGGGGTGAGGATGGGGAGTGAAAGATGCTGGCATCTGTGGCCCTTAGTCTGAGCAGTTTGGTTTGAGCCTGGTGAGTGGCACCCCCAGCTCCCTGGGATGGTGGCTCTTTGGCTAGGGGACGAAGGAGTCTAGTAGCCAGAGGCCAGGCCTGGGAACCAGGAACTCCCAAGTTCTAGTCTCTGGCTGTGACCTTGGGTAAGTCACCTTTTTCCCTGCCTGACAAATAGGACTTGAGCCTCTCCCCCCTCCCAAGGGAGCAGGGAGGACGTAGGGCCTGGGACATGCTCTGAGGATGACTCAGCTCAGGATGGGGGCAGAGGGCTAGTCCCTAAGAGGAAGCCAAGCCAAAGCCGTCGTCGTGGGCCTGTTGGCTCAGCAGTTTGGTGTTCTTCCAGATTGGGGGACTTCTTGCTGTCGCTCCTGAGACGCACGGGGGTTGGGGTTAATATACTGAGTTTCAAGGCCTCACCCTGCTCGGTGCCCCATGCAGAGTCAGGAGCCCCTGCGTGCTGTACTCCACAGCTTCATGCAGTGATGTCCTGTAGCCTCCCCCTGCATCGCTGTGCCTGGGAAGCAGACAACTCTGGCACCTTTGCCTCTCTGCAGCTGTTGCAGCCAGACAGCAGGGGGGCCGTCCTGGCTAGCTTCTCTCTGGGAGCTGCTAATGCAGCCCCCGCCTGTCCTGGTGCACCAGGATCCTGAATTGCTGCTGGATGTGCCCTTTGCACTAAAACCAGGGTCAGGGGGGAACAGCGGCTGGAGCGTGGGAAGCTCTTTCCCCTGCCGCCCTGGGAAGGAGGGGAGCTGGCAGACCTAGGCTACTGCACCGTTTCTGGAGGTGGCTGTGTGCAGTCTCAGGGGGTCCCCCCCCACCGCCAATCCTCAGGCCATAGGCACATAAAGCCAGCGTGTGGAAGAAACACACACACACCCTGCCCCATGACCAGGAGGGAGGGGACAGGGTGCTATGGCAAATGCTTCAAATAACAATGGAAAAGGCCTGTGGGTCCCGTGCAGTCCACCGCCCTCGCAGACTCGTGGTGGGCTCAGCCCCGACACTGTTCCCTCAGTGTCCCCGGAGACGGGGCTGCCACCTTCTCACAAGGGGACACGCCGCCACAGCTCCTTCGGCTTCACTGTCAGGACCGGTTTCCTGCCTGCAGGTCCCTGTTCTGGGGGCTGGTGCTCACCTGTGAGCAATGCACAGCATTCCTGGAGCATTGCTGAGTGGGGTGAGGAATGCTGGCTTTGATGCCGGGAAGAGCTTGGGATGGTTCCTAGCAGGGAATCGGTTCATTTCTTCCAGGCTCCTGCAGGCGTCAACACGTCCCTTCGCTCCCGCTTGGCAGTGGAGATGCAACTGATCTTATACAAATCTGTATCTTAGCAGCCTGGCTGGAATTTCTGCCTAGTGCACTCCTTTTGCGGGGGAGGAGGCTGTGGCTTTCGTGCCATCTTATTACTCCGCAGGTGCCACAAGATGGGGTGTGTATGTGAGAGCCACAAGGGGGCGCTGTGTGTGTGTGTGTGTGTGTGTGTGCACACGCCACCAGGGGGAGGTGTGTGTGTGTGAGAGAGAGAGCGAGAGAAAGCCACATGAGAGAGTGTGTGTGTTGCACAGCAAGGGCAGTGTTTTATAGGGGGTAATTGTACCCTGCAGTAAATTTTTTGCCAGTATAAAATTGGCTCAGTGCAGGGTCTGCTTCAGGGCCCCCCTAGCCCTGTGACAGTACAGGGGGCTTGGTCATGAGAGGGTTGGGGGGCTCCATCAATTGCACCGTGACACCCAGCCGCACCTCTGTTGTACGTCAGGCGAAGTATTAGGAAAGTGCCGGGTTACCGGTGCTGCAGTCTGGGGCTCAGATGCTGTAGCTGAGCTGAGCCCAGGTCAGGCTGAGACCGAGAGCCGGCGATGCCAATGCTGGTCTCGAGCTGCGATTCAGCCTTCGTCACAGCCACGCCGGGAGTAGCTGTTCCCTGGTGCCGTCTGGGTCACAGAGGGGGTGACACTGACTGATGGATCGGAGCAATCCTGGGCCCTGTGCTGCCGTGGGGGGTTCGAGGGTCAGCAGTGATCGCGGGGCCAAACGGCCATTCAATGGCAATTAGTTGAAAAAACCCTGAGTGCATTTTTGGGTCTTCCACCCTGGCTGTGTTGCTGTGGCTCGGAGGGGCCTGCTCAGGTCTCAGCTAGTGCCCAATGACTGTGCAGCACTTTGGGGGAGAGGGTGTTGGGCAGAATCACTTGTTGCCGCAACAGGGTCCCTACACAGAGACTAGGATTCAGGCTGCAGCCCACGTGACATCTGTCCTCGCACCCAAGAGCATCCTCTACTCTGACCTGGCCAGCCAAGTGCTGGGGGGAGGCTCTGGGGCATAGAGACCCTCTTCTCTCTGGGCTGGAGTTTCCAGAAACCCAGGAATCGCTGCAGGCCCGTTGAGAATAACCAGCTGCACTTGATTGCTAGTTGGGCTTATGTCCAGTACGGCACGGCCTGAACTGAAGCCTGCCTCTTCCTCCTATCGACCCCTGTGGGACAAATTTGGCAGGTTGGATCTGGATCCAGAGCTGATCTCTGGGGCTAATTCAGATTAAGATTGAAAGCCATCTAATTTAGAGCACCTCGAGAAAGGCCCAAACCAGAGCACTGGCTGTGAAAAGCTCCCTCTGCCTGCCCACTGGGTTTGGGCTTAGAGTTTGACCCAGGGGTTACTGCACTAGAGCCAGGAGCTGTGGGGCGCTCTGCTCACCCAGGCCAGGGAAGGGTACATGCAGAGGTGAACCCCCTTAATTAGCCCCCTGTGCTGGTGTGACTCTGAATGCCCCCCAAACTTTGGGGGAGGCTGGATCTGCAGACTGGCTTGTAGCCCATCGCTGTTCCCAGTGCGGGTTCAGCCCCAATAGGCTGGAGGTTTTATGGGGGGGTTGCAGCCTCCCCCCCCCACACACACACACATGAGGGGCAGACTGGGCATGTCAGCTTAGCCTGGGAACCTTACAATGTCACATGTCGCAAGGGAGTGGCGGGGTCGAGCTGTTCGTTCTAACGCTCTTCCCACTCAGGCACCAGAGGTGTCAGCAGCTCCCTCCCCTGGGGTGCTTTTCCGGCTGGTGCCAGGTGCTTCCCTGCCTCTTTATGGGCTTTGCAGGGCGTGTGGCTGTGATTCTGCTCGCTTGTTCTCCATGCACCCGAGCAGTTTTATAGCTTTCCTTTTATTTCTTCACGGGGGGATCCCAGCCACCAGCTCCTTTCAAGTCTCACCACACTGCAGGGCGGGCTCCACCCCCAGCTGCACCCGGACAGCCCCGCTGACTTTAGTGGAGTCACGGAGCAGGGTTGGGCCCTGGCTCTGAGGCTCGGCAGTTCCACTTCACAGTGGCTGGGCCAAAACCCTTGCCCAGGTCTACTTGGTGTGGGTTGTTGTGGGAGTCTGGCCAAGGCAAAGAGCGCCAGCCAGTGTCGTGGGAATTGGACCGGGCAAAGCAGCCCAGACTCGCTTGAGATCTGGAGATGGGGGGTGGGGGTGTGTGTCTAGGGTTCCATTCAACCCTGGGGCTCTCTTGAGATTTGGGGAAGGCCTGGGCTTCCCTGGGGGCTGCCAGAGGAGGCCAGTGCCCTCCTTCCCCCACAAGCGCCATGGGGCCCCTGAGTCCCCAGCCGTGGGCGCCCGCATCTCCCCGTGCACAGCCAGTACCAAAAGCGGGTGAGTTTCACTCAGTTTCGGCGTCTGTGCCCCAGCTGCCGCTGCCTCTGCCCCCCGCCACCCAAGCTCGCCATCTTGCTGCAAAGAGCTGCGTTAGCAAAGGCCCAGCGGGGCCTGTGGAACGTCCCACAGGCTGAGCCTGCACAAAATGCTTCCTAGCGGCTTTGCCGCTGAGCCCCGGCCCCTGCGGCACATCCCAGGAAAAGCTGCAAGACCGGCTCTGAGTGCAGCGAGCATCGACGCCCACCCTGCCCAGCAACACTGTAATTTCGGCTCTGTCGAAATCCAGCACTGCGGCTCCCACCTCAGTGCCCTATTAACCCTTCGGAGTCAGGCTAGTCCTTGGCTGGCTAGCACCGGGGGGGCGGGGGACATTGCCGCAAGAGACCCCCGGGGTTCCTTGGGGGCACTGAGCTGGAGCTAATCCCACCTTGCCCTCCCTGATCACCTGCCTGTGATCTCTGCAGCCAGTCCTGGCGTCACCCCCAGGCCCGGAGGAGCATGGAGCTCACAGGAACAGGAGCATGGCTGGACTGGTGGGTCCCCGTTCCCCACAGTGGGGGGGCCCATGTCCTATGTGGTCTGCTCGATCTACACTACCCAATAGTGACACTCCCAATTTTCCTTCCCCTACCCACACCCTGGCTTGTCCTGCCAGGGCTGCATCCCTTGTGTTATATGTGTGCCTTGCTATCAATCTGGTTTGTTCCCTCCCCCAGACTGTGCCCCATGCTCCCCTATTGACTTGGAGTAACTGCCCTATAAGAGCAGGGCGAGCGGGAGGCTTTGGCTGCTGAGCTGGGAGGCATTCGTGTTTGTTTGGCCCCCAGGAGGCAGGTGAGGCTTTTGGTATGGGGCAAGGAATGCTAGGTGGGGGGCTGAAATGACTTTCAGGGAGGGGTTGAATTCTTTGTCCATTCTCCCTCTGCTTTCTCCCCCTCAAGCAAACAGAGAACAACCAGCTGCCCAAATGCCCTTTGCTCCAACTTCCGCTTCTACATCCAGCAGTGCAGTGAAATAGTTAACAAACTAGACATTGGTGTTATCAGTAGGTTTCAGAGTCAACACTCTCTATAGAGGAACGGAGCGGGTCACACTACCCCCCCCCCCCCAATTTGGAGGGGGTGTTCAGGCTGTTTGCAGATCTGGCTGCATCAGTTCCATTGGGTTCCCAGCTGGGAGGTTTTGTTTATAACCGTAAGGGCTAGAGACTCTCTGTTACACATCGCCCAGTTTTAAACTAACCGCCAGTTAGGTGGCTGTGTCAACTCCCTAGATGCAGGGTACTGCTAACAGGATATACTGTACTCTGAGCCTGTCTGTCTCTAAATGTCCCAGGCACTGGGACTTCAACCACTTACCCAGGAAAAGAGGCTGCTGGTTACCTATCACCCTAGTATCTGAGTGCATCACAATACCCCCTGGGCCGCAGGGCAGCGCTACTATCCCCAGCGTACTGAGGGGGAACTGAGGGGACATGGCTAGGGCTACACACAATGTTTGTGGTGAAGCAGAACTTGCCCCCAGGTCTCCCACCGCCCAGCCCTTTCTTCCACTTGCTGCTAAACACATTTCTCTGTGCAGAACCTTCTCCTGGTGAGAGTATTCCCATTCTTAGCGCCAGCCCTTTGGGGTGGTAGCCTAGCTAATCAGATAGCTGATGCCCCCCAGTGGCTTGGTCCTACCAGCGCTTAGCCATGGCTAAGCCAAATCAGCCCTCTGTCTTCCTCCAGCAATCGATTCCCACCCAGTCATTTCTGTTGCTCTTCTCTGATGCTCTGATTCTCCCCCAGCTGATCAATATATTTCTGGTGATGAGCTGAACTCTGTTCCAGGTGCAGGCGCCCCACAGCTGGGCGCAGAGCGGGACTAGCCCTTTCTTGCTCTGGTGCAGTTTGCTTCAGCATGTGCTGCCCCACACAGGCCATGCTGCACGGCCGCCTCATGTCTCACGGGTTCTGCACCACCCCGGCCAGGCCTGGCTGGGCATTGCTCTTTGCAGCCCGCCTTCCCCAGTGTGGTGAGCAAGTCCAGAGCCTCAGTCCCTTTGAGGGGGCAGCTGACTCCTGCTGTGTCTCTTGCTCACAATTCGAATCATTAGGGCCCTGTCTTCATCCCGTCTCCCAGTTTAGCATCCTTTGTAAGTGCCAGTAACATGCTGCTTGCCCTCTGGCCCCTCTTCCAGCCCATGGTGCTGTGAGTTATTGGACTCAGTAAAGGGGTAGCTGGACGAAGGTCTATGGCCTGTGATACACAGGAGCTCAGACTAAATGATCTAATGGCCCCTTCTGGCCACTGAGCCGGTCCCATCTCTCCTCTCCAGCACGATGCTCTGACTCATGCCGTGAAATTCTCCAGCCGCTGCCCGTTCTCATCCCGCTGAGCGGTCAGTCCCAAACTGACCAGAGTAACACGCTGGGAGGTGCTAGCAAACGCCAAGGTGGATACAGGGGAGGTGGGATTGGGCTGGGGCACTTTGCAGGGGGGCGGGGGGGCGGGGGTGAGAGATGGTTGAGCAGCTTGGAGGCCATCACAGGTCCTGGAAGGAGGGGCGGCAGGGGGCAAAGCATATGAGGCGGTAGTGGGGGCCGCTCCAGTCCCAGCACTGACTGCAGGCAGCAGGCTGAGCTCAGCACTGCCCAGGGTGATGCAGCCAGGCAAACAGGTTCTGATTTACGCAGCCTGGCCTCCCACGACGTTACATCAGTGCACTCACCCAGGAAAGCACCAAGGAAGCTCATGTTACCTCGTCAGGAACTGGAACTCAGGGAGTCCCAGGGGGGAGGACAGGGGGCTCCTGGATTCTCTTCCCAGCGCTGCCACTGACTTGGAGTTACCGCTCTGTAAACTGGGTATAATAATGCAACCTCCCTCGCAGTGGGCTGTGAAGTCTGATAAATCTTGTGTCTCACCCACGGTCCAGCTGACACGGCCTGTTTCAGAATAATGCATGTCATTAATGTGCAGAGATGGCGCACGCAGCACTAGGCAGCGAGCTCAGGGCCTGCCAGTGACCCAGTGACAGATGCCTCTGAAACTTTAATGGTGAGCCAGTCCTGGAGATGCTTCATTACACAGGGACAGCCTGGGCGTCCCCACTTGGCCTGGGCACATGCCCTGCAGGGACCTCTTCCAGCCTATGGATGGGACTGACTAAATGGCTACCAATCAGGGGTGGGTTTGAACCAGCAGCTGTAAGCCTGATCTCCTGGCTGGGGCAGGCAGCAGGCTGGCAGCAAGGAAGAACTGCTGGACATGCTGGTCACAGAGGTGTCAGCTGTCTAGGAGAGACGGGGGAAACTGTGACTCAGCCGGGCCAAGGAGAAGCGCCTCTCGTTTAACCAGGAGTCCTCCACATCCTGGGTCCTTTCCCCACCTCTGCCACTGAGCTGTGCACAGCGCTGGCCGTCACTCCCGTAGCCGTACCAATCTCCCCAGGTGTCACCGGGGCTAAGGCGCCCCCTCACGCGGGACTTGAGGCTGCATTCGTTCATGCCCATCAAAGGCATTGGGCGCTTGGGCTGACCGGGTGTGAAGGGCTCATGCCACCCAGCTGGGGGCCTGGGTCCACGCTTCCCTGGTGCTGGGGCATTGGGCCATTGCTCCCTCGCAGCTCGGCTTAGATAAATAATGGGAAACGTCCGGGGCAGCTTCCCTAGCGCAAACACGGCGCAGTGCTGTGCTCTGCCCCGGCATGAACCGCACGAGACACTGGCGCTCCCTCCCCAGCCCAGCGAGCGCGCAGTGGGGCCAGCGTAGGACACTGGATGTGCTGCACATTCCTGGGCAGCAGCGGCAAATCTCAACCTGCACACAGTGTTCCTGAGGGCTGCATGGCTGCGCTCTGCACCTAATGGGCCCTCAACAGCCGCTGCACCCGAGGCCCTGCCAGGACAGTCCCATCCGCCGAGACAGGCTCAGCGCCGCGTACTTGTGCTGGAAGGAGCCCGGCAGGGGTGTGGCTGGAGATGAAATTGGCACAAGGTGCTGAGCTCAGCTGCAGCATCACACGCCGGCAGCTCTGCAGGGAATGTTCTGTGCTGACGTTAGTGCTGAGCTCGGCACAAATCGCCTGGCTCCCCGGTGCGCTCTGCTGGGAGGGGCTCCCCGACTGGTTTGGTCACACACCACCCCTCCGCCCCTGGGCTGGTGAAGCAAAGTCCAGCGCATAGTGGCTCAGCAGGTGGGTTTTGGGGGCACTTGTTAGGGCACATGACGCCCAACCTTCCGGTCGTTTTACAGGGCCAGAGCCTGTTTTCTGTCCTCCTGGCTAGTAGCCCCTTTAATGTCCATGGGCTGACGACTCTCCATATGGGGAGGAGCAGCAGGGTGTAGCCCCGAATACTGGACCCTCATTGCCTGCTGCGGCAGGAGGGGCTTAGTGCAGCAGCGGCGGAAGCCTGAGCTATTGGTTTGACTGTCAGCCCCCTCCCTTAGAGGATGTGGAGTTCCTGGGGGCGAGGCAGGATAGATGGTTTTGGGGTTCAGCTCTGGGCCAGGAGTCAGGAGACCCCCCCCCCCGCTCTTGGCTCTTCCGCTGACTCTGGGATGCCTTGAGCAAGTCACTGTTCCTGCGTTTTCATTTTGTGGACATTAGGGATTGTCTTGTCCCAATGCTTACCCATGATACTCTCATCTGGCCGTCTGCCAGACAGGCCAGCACCTCAGAGTGGCTTTTCGGGGGCTGGGGGCCACCCACTTGGTTCCCAGCCTGCAAGGAATTGTCAGCTCTTGGCTAGCAGCTCTTCGTGGGCTGTGAACTGTGTGCACTGGGGAGACTGGTGGCAGGCGTTTGGAATTACTGGTGCAACTGCTGCCGCCTCAGTGCAGCTGAGGCAGGAATTTACTCCTCACCACCACTTGCCACGGAGATGCAGCAACGCTGAATGGCGCCAAAGGCCGGACGCTCACTGCATGCAGGTGTAACTGCACCGAGCTTCTCCCCCCAGCTGCAAAGTGCAGGCTGGGCTCTCCAGACTGACTTTCAAAACCTCGGTAGGGCTTTAGACCCCAAATTCTTACTAACTTTAATGGGTGCCGGGCGGCCAGATCTCAGAGGCAACTCAGCAAACCTCAATGACCACAAGTGTCCAGGAGCTTGGTATTTGTCTCCTCTGAAAGATGGAGCCTCCAGCAGCCCAGGACGTCAGGTTCTGCACTGACTCAGCGGCTCGCTGGACTCCCTCGATCATCAATGCAGCTCGCATGTAGACAGACCCGTGCTGTCTAACCCTGCTCAAACAGCCCTACGTGACAAGGTGACAAAATGCCAGTCGCCGCCTGCGCTCTGGCTCCACTGGCGCTCTCACCGGCACTAGTGATGGTGGGAGATCTACAGAAAGGCTAGTGTGGGCAGGGCCTATTGACTCACCACCGCCACTATCTTCCAGCAGCCTGGTTTCCCATCCAAATGCCGGCCCCGCCCAGCTCTGCTTTGCTTGAGCCGATGAGCTCATAGCCCAAGGTGGCATGACTCTCTTTTATGGTAATGATTTGTCAAGTTGAAACTAGTGGCGGGCAAAAGCTGAACTCAGTACAGTCTGTCAGCTACACCCATTCTCCAAAGGAATGCACTGGAAAAGTGCCAGGTTAATAACTGCTGAGCTTTCCTGGTCTTCCACGCATCCCCCCCAGAAGCCCCTCGTCTCCGCCGTGTCTTATGTAGGTTTGCAGCCCAAGGAATCCAAGCCCCAAACGTTCCTTTCCTCTCTAGCTGAGGACTCAGGAAGCTGGCAGTGCAGGGAGAGTGCTGTGTGGAAATCCTACTCTGTCAGTACCCCCTTCCCGTCGGGCACATGGCGCCGCCACTGATGTCGCCCATATAATGTCTTGGTGACGCTAGGCTTGAGTCTGATCTACCTCTCTCTGATTGACCCCTCATTGAGGTTATGGTTCTAGGGCTCTACCGGTGGTTTTTAATGAAAAGCAGAACAGTTTAAAAGTGGGCTCTCTAGTTATTAATGCTGGGCTTTCAGCCTAGAATAAAGCTACCACAGGCTGCTTGGAGTAAACCAGAGGTCCTGATCACTCATGGTCATTAAAGCCGCCATGGCACGTTCTCCTCGTGGCGCTACTTACTGCATTCAGTCTCCCTCCGTTCCCCCTGCATTGCCAACTGGATGCAGTATTTGCCTTCCATCCTAGGCTGTGGCTGTGCGCTGCTAAACGCATCCTGCCTTCCGCTCCAGAGGTGTGAAGGTGTCCGTGTGTAAGGCCCTTTGGGGTCCTGAGTGCTAGGATCCTGACAGCTATGGGAGCTCATTGTCATTAACATCACCTCATTCTGTGAGCAAACAAGCCCCTGCTTGTGGTCCGTGAAATCCAAACATCCCCAGCTAGTGTCCACCCTACTGCTGTCTGCAAACACAAATGAACACACTTCAACAGCTCTTTCTTTAATGCTGTTACTGAAGGATGCCTAAGACTGGACCCTTGTGACCTTCCACTTGCTCATGAGCCTATGGCACGTTCATACGGCTGACAAATGGGTACATTTTGTGCCAGCATTGACAAATCCTGTAGCAGTTTAGCAGCTGCTCCCATGTGAAATCCTGAAGTCGCCCACATCTGGATGAGGAAAACGGCACGGTAAACTGTGCTGCCCAACACACCCTTACACGGAACTTAGCACCTGGTGTAGACAGAGTAAGTTGTGTTTACTTATGTGTAGGCTGGTCAGGATCAGCCCTGGGGAGGACCCTAAAGGCTCCCAGTTGCAAGATCTTCTCAAGAACTTTTCTACGTACACGTTGCACCCGTGTGGGTTTTCTGAGTTAATTACACGGGGCAAACCCCTCTGGTCACTCTCCTTTCGGTTTGAGCAGCTGATTTCAGCTTAATTTAAACAGCATCCTAATTCATTTATGCTTAAACCCAACTAAGCCTGTTTTTTACCCAATATAAATGTCCCCACTACAGGGGTTTGCCACCGTTAAACTACATCCGTTTTAAATAACCACTTTAGTTGGGCCAGTGCCACTAGCTCATGTAGACAAGCCCTGCATCTCTGGAATCTGGCATCAGGCTCCTAATTAGGTTCGGGGTTTCTGACCCCTAGTTCCAGGGACAAAGCTATACTCTGCCACAGGAGCAGAAGTGAATTGGAGTCATAGGCATGTGGGCTTGCTATGCAGAGAAGGACCGTACCAAGGTGTGGGGGCTGACTAGCTCCTACGCTGTGAGCAGAGCTGGATGTGACGTTTAGTGCCCTGTGGGTTTTAGGTGCAGGAATACACAGAATAGTGGCTGTTTTTTTAAAACCAGTATTCTTGGCAACAGCTGGGGGGGGGGGTCATGCCACCTGGCGCTGGAGATGGCCTGAAGAAGGGTCACTGATGCTGTTCCCTTCAGGAGGGTGAGGGGATCCTGCTTACCCACTCATGAGCCATTCGGAGTCCCTCTCCCCTGGGAAAGCTTCTGCTCCTCCACCCCACCTATTTCTATCACTTACTAAAGGTAACCAGGTCTCCCATCCTGTTGGTCTCTCTGTGGGCACAACCTGCTCACAAGGCTAACTGCAGTCTAGCTCCTCTGCTCAGGTCCGGCATTCATGCACAGAGCGACTACAGGCAGCCTGGCGTGCATGAACCTGCCTGGAAAAGTACCGTGCTCACTCCCTGCTTAGACTTGAGCACGCCAGCAACTCCCTCTCCCCTTCCAGTGCATTGGAAACGCATGCTTTGCGGTGTGCCAGGCAGCGCTGGCCGTGCCCCGGCAGGGCCGCGCTGCGCCGCGCACCGGGATGCAGTAAAGAAGTGACTCCGAGGACTACAAAGGCAGGAGTGTAAGTGCAGTTTTATTGGAGAGGGACAGGCAGGCAGTGGCTTTGGCAATACACAAATACAGGAGGCACCTCAAGTTTGTCATTCTTAACCCACTACAAAGAACCCCCCCATGGCCCAAAACCTCCAGCTTCCTACCGACTGCAAGGAATACCCAGGAGGTCGTAGAGGAACCCTGCAGAATAAGTCACTACAGAAAGCAAAGGAGAGCGCACGCTCTAGCTGCGATGGACTAGGTTTTGGTATCTTTACCCCGAAAACCAAACTCAGCTTCCCCTTTTTAAATGTTAGGTGCCAGGAGGCACCCGCAGGCCCCAATGCTGGTGGGCAGTCAGGAACCCCTGGTGTTACTGACAATGGGTGGGACACCCAAGTCTGGGTGAAGCTATTAGTGCCCTTCCACAGCAGTAACCGCCCCAGCAGGAAGATCACAAGAAATGTGGAAGGAGGGGGGGAAGGTCAGGGAAGGGGGAATTGTCCCAAAGCTGCCATGAGAAAAGGCGAGATATACGTGTGAATACCATACGCACAGACCAGTCAGTCCCCTTTGCTGTTGGAATCCAGGCAGAGCTTTTGGGAGCCGAGACGTGTCTTACAAAAAAGGAGGAGGGACAGGGAGAGTGACCATTGCTTGGTGGGCTGCAGTTCAGTTCTTAGGCTCTTCCCCGGCTTCTCCACCGTCTTCTCCCGCGCACTCTGCCGTCCATAACGTAAGGTTGTCCCTGAGCAGCTGCATGATGAGGGTGCTGTCCTTGTACGAGTCTTCACTGAGCGTGTGCAGGTCTCCCATGGCTTCATCAAACGTGGTTTTGGCCAGCGTGATGGCCTGCTCTGGGGCGTTGGCGATCTCGTAGTGGAAGACGGAGAAGTTGAGGGCAAGCCCCAGGCGGATGGGGTTCGTGGGCTGCATCTCCTTCTTGCTGATGTCCATTGCTTCCTGGTAAGCTTTCTGAGCATTTTCTATGGTCTCCTTGCGCTCATCCCCGGTGGCTACCTCGGCCAGGTATCGGAAGTAGTCTCCCTTCATCTTCAGGTAGAAGACTTTGCTCTCTGCGTCGCTGGCTTTCTTAATGAGATACTTGTCCAGCAGCCCCAGGACAATGTTGCAGACGTCCTTCAGCTCCCCCTCCACCTTCTCCCGGTATTCGTTCACCAGCTGCGCTTTGTCATCACCCTCTTCAGTCTTGTGCTCGATGCTGGAGATGACCCTCCAGGCGGACCTCTGGCATCCCACCACGTTCTTATAGGCAACAGAGAGGAGGTTGCGCTCCTCATTGGAGAGCTCATCCCCATGCTCCACCACTGCCTTCATAAAATCAGCCATGTCCTCGTAACGCTCGGCCTGCTCGGCCAGCTTGGCTTTTTGCACCTGGTGGTTTCTCGCCATGGCTGGGAGCGCTGGTGGAAAGGAGACCGCTTTGCAAGGAGGCTGGTTTGAAAAGGAGCAGGCAGTCACCCTGGGAGCCTTCCGAGTCTCTGTTCAGCTCTGCTGACGGGATCGGCTTTTGGCTTGGCGTCTCAGCCTGGAGCAACAACTAGGCGTGGCAGAGAAGCTCTCAATGAACCCCTCCCCCCACTTCCTCCCAGACGGTGCTCTCCTTAAAAGGAAAACTGCAGTGATTCACCTTGGAGCTAAACGGATTATGCACTAGCCAATGGCAGAGAAATCCACCTTAATGCAAGGCCCCCTCCCTGAGACCTGCTGGGCAGGAGGCTGGTACCCGGAGCAGAGGTCTTGCTGTTTGGTTCCAGTTTGCATGGCTGACTCTTCTCACTGTCATAATTGGCCCCCTTTTTGGCAGCCAACGACTTGCTAGACCATGGAGGGTGAGCTAGAGGAGGCGCCACCTGATCGGAGTTAGGCTCCCTGCCAGGGTGTGTGGGGGAATCTTGTCCCACTGCTGCCGTCCCTGCTCTCTGGCCCGATAGAGGCCATCAAGCCCTGGGGTGGCTGATCCTGCAGCTTCCAACAGCCCTAAACTCACCTTCCAGAATCTCTCAAACATTTTATCGTTTTAAGCTTGACATAAATGCTGGGAGATTTCAGATGCAGCTCTTCACCCCACTAATGTCCTCAGCGGTGCCGCGCAGGGGAACCCGGTGGCAGAAGTGGCAAGAGGCAGCGAACAAGCTCCTAAACCAAAGGTGGCCAAGCAGCTCCAGCTTTATGGGGCAGAGTTCTGAAAATGCGGTTTCTGTTCCAAAATGCTGGCAGGTCTACAGGGCTCTTCAATTCTGCAAGGCCCCAGTATTTATCCCCATTGTACAGCTCGGGAACCACGGCAGAGAGGATAAATGATTTGTCCAAATCCACAGAAGTTTAGGGGGATTTTTGTTTTTTTCTTTCTTTCTTTTGTAAAGGAGTGAGATTAGAATCAAGGAATTTCTGGCTCCTAATCCTATGCTCAAATCATACCTCAAATTGAAGTTCTCTTACTTCCGTTAAAATTGAACCATATGCATCAGAGCTGACCTCTATTCCCCTAGGCATATGTTTATGGGCAACTAGGAAGGCGTAAGAAAGAAGCCACTTTCTACTTGTGTCTGTACAACCCAAAGCGGTCTACTGAGCAAAGGAGCAGGCTGGCAATGCATGGTTAAACAAGCCTGCACTGCCTGTCTGAGGAGCTGGTGGGGAAAACTTCCACGACTGCTAAGTTCATTTTTAAATCACCTCTGCCACTTTCCCTTGAGGGAGACTAGTGTCAGAGAGAACATAATGCTATTGTCCAAGTTGGTTGCACACCACTCTCTGGAAGCATGTCCGAGAGTCGGACTGACCATGGGAGGGTGGGGGACAGTAATGTTTAAAGTAGCCCCACCCATTTCAGGATGGTGTACTCCTGCGACTTGACGTTAAATGCCTCAGATGAGAGGCAGCACCATTCCCCACTACAAACATCAATGAAACTGAAGTTTTGCTTTAAAATAAGAGCTTCTAAAGCCACTTCCTAACAGCATGGCTCATCATGCGAGAGGCAGGGAACACAGCTCAGATCTAAACACAGGAGGGGACTTGTGGCTGTTGAAAGGGTGTACTTGAGACACAGACATCTCTTTGTGAAATAAAACCTGCCCTGTATTGTATCCTCCATCCGATTGTCAAACCAGGCCTTTCTCCATTTATTTATTGCTCATTCTTCTTTTTGATTACATTGAAGATGCTTGAAAAACAATTTCTGCGATTGCTTGGCTGCTTTGTAATTAGCTACTCCGATTAGAATCTGTCTCTCATGTTACACTGAAGTTTCACTCTCAAACTGATTAAGCCTGTTCCCACTTGCCAGGAGCTGACTGCTTCGCTGTCTGATGCCGCCTGAAGGCTTCATGACAAATTCCCCGCTCTGAAACCTGCCTTAATCGCTCACCTTATCTGCTGTGTGGATATAGCTGGTGTAACATGGGGAGGGGAGGGTGGGGTCAGTAACTCAGCTGTCCCAGTTTGCAGGTAAATTGTTATAGCTGCATGACTCACTGGTTTACTCATCTGTGCAAACAGCAGCGGAGTGTCTCCTCCGGCTGACGTGTGAGCCCGTCGCTGCAGAAGGTCCCTGTCCCTGCTGAGCGAAGCCAGATGGGAATAGCATGGCCCAGTGTGGCTCTTGCTCTCATGCTGGTTTTTAAGGGCTGAGGAAAACCCACTACTGAGGCTTGAAACTAACTTTCCTGACCCTAGAGATGGGATTAACACGGCATGGTGGACGCGGTAGCTAACTACGGTACATATCTGGCCCCTATTACAATCATATCTGAGCACCTCACACACAATCTTCCCCATCTTCACACCACTGATGTGCCATGGGGAAGTACTGTTATCGCCATTTTATAGAGGGGGAGCTGAGGCACAGAGACTAGTGCCATTTTCAACAGTGCTTTTGAAAATCCAACTGCACGTGACTTGCCCCAGGTCACGCCGGAAGCCTGTCACAGAGCAAGGACTCGAACCCAGTCTCCCACGTTCCAGCCTAGTGCTCTAGCCACCGGCCTCTCACCTGGCTCCACTGGAGCCTGTGCCCACGGACACTACTTCCTAGCTGAGGGCAAGTGTTTATATTCGACATTAACACTAAGCTAGGACTCTGGCAGCCTCATACTTGTCAGATCTTGGTATTTCAGTAAGGCTGGGCTGGGAGTCCTAGATGCTGCAGGGAATGGTGGTGGTTCTGCTTTGTCAGCGCTCAACCCAATGCCCCAGCCGTGCTGCTGGCAGAGTCCTGCTCTACCTGAGACCTCAGTTCTGGGCCCCTGTGATCTCTCTGAAAGCAGCCAGAAGTCTACAAGCCGTAGGTATTAATGCTGGCACCGGGATCAGACCCGTTTGGACAACTACATGCTGGTGCCTGAATCTGTGCTGTGGGCTGAGTACCTGAGGCTGGGGGACACCCTGGGCAAGCCCCACAAGACTACCGGCTTCCATGGGCGGCTGGCCATCCTCTTCGGGTCCCCGCTGTCACCTCCTAGGAGTGCTAACACACTCTAGGTGAGCGCTCCTTCGTATCATCCTCCCCTAGCTTTGAAAATCCTTGTTCCTTCCCCACAGAACATTCCAAGGGACAAACTATTCATCTCCCCAGGAAATGGAATTGTTGATCCATCCAACCACTGAACTCCACTGTACAGTGCTGGGGGCTGCTGCCTTCAGATAGGAGGCAAGCGCAGTCCTTGTCTTTAGGGCCGGTCTAGAATCATAGAATATCAGGGTTGGAAGGGACCTCAGGAGGTCATCTAGTCCAACCCCCTGCTCAAAGCAGGACCAATTCCCAACTAAATCATCCCAGGCAGGGCTTTGTCAAGCCAGGCCTTAAAAACCTCTAAGGAAGGAGATTCCACCGCCTCTGTTCTTGAGAGGAAACTAGCCCCACCTGTGTGTCAAACTTGTGAAAACTCTCTCCATTCCCAGCCCGAGTGGTGAATTAATAGCTCTTATGTAGCACGTTTCAGCAGTAGTTCTCAATGTGTCCCTGAATTATCCCACCATTTCTGTTCCTGGCAGGGTGAAGGCTCTGCCAGTCTGTTACCGGGAAAGTGACAGCCTAGTTACAGTTGGAATCTTTGCTTGTTTTTTAATACTGGTCACCAAATGGAAGCAATCACCCAACGATCTCCCTTGGTTTGCCCAGTGCATACACCGAGTCGCTGTGTGTAGGCCACCAGTGCTGCCTGTGCCAAGATGGGCTGAGCGGCTTCCATTTTAAACTGGCTGCAGTTGAAGTGCACGGACCAGACTGGTGGAATGCCCTTGGTGAGGACAGCACTACACGAACCTTACCTGAAGGCAGCTGCATCAAGGACCAAAGGCCAAACAAACTAACCGACCTCGAATCTGCAATAGGTTGGGGTCTATGCATTTCCCAATATTACAGATTGTGACCTACAGGCTGTGGCACTTGTCCTTTCTGTGGGGCTTGCAGCAAACTCGCACTCTGAGCACTAAATCCATTGACATTTGCAAAGCTGTTCGAGCACCGATGCAGCTGTGTGAGGTTTTTTTAAACAATTCTTCCCATCTACTCATTCTACTCCACGGTGGGAAGGCCAACGGCACAGACGGACCTTGGGAGTCCTGGTGCTGTATGAAGTACAAAGCCAGCGCCAGTCTCGGCCGTCTACAGTTTTCCATCCCTGGACACGTCTGTCGTAAATGTTTTAAGCACAACTTCAAACACTGCTCTCAATCATGGTTTGTTTCTCGGTAGCCAGCTCACCCCGACTGCAGCTGTGTGAGAGGACAGCCCATTGCATCCTCATGCTGCTAGGGCGGACTCTGCCCTGCCTGTGGGGCAGCTGTGAGAAATAAGGCCCCTGGAGTTGCCTCCAGCCAGTACAATCTGATTTAAATACACGTGCGTCTGAAGTAATATCATATAAAACGAGCTCTTACCAAGGGAGGCCTATTAAGTAGCTTCAGCAGAGGCTAGATGCCAGTCTCCATGTCTTGTTGCAGGGCCATGGATCACCACCTGCCTCCTCCTCCCGTCTTGTGCACTCACTTCAGCAGCTCTCACATGTGAGGCTTGAGGCAGAGTTCTGCTAGCTCCGCTCTAGAAAGCCACTTAAAATAGCCCCTTGTAGCAGTCAGATGCTTGCTGATAGCCTGCAGAGCGTGTGCAGGACCATGAGCCCCCCCCAAAAAAGCTTGTTTGAACTGCCCCTTCCTGCCCCTCAAGAGCCATAGCCCACCCTGTCTCAGTTTTGCAGAGATGGGCGACAGGGCCCTGACGTGACTCAGATCTCTGGCTGGTATTTCAGCAGTGACAGGGTTTGAATTTGGGTTAGTACTGATCAGGAAAAACGGTGACAATTCAGCACCAGACATTTGATGCTCTTCAATTACCACCTCCCATTCCTGGGAACAAGCCATGTTTCATTCCCACTTTATGGGGGGAATGGTGGCTCGAACGTGCCCTAAGGCCACAGTCAGTGCCAAAGCTGGCTTTCGGCTGAGGGAGTTCCTGGCTTTCAGCCCCGTGGTTAACACAAGAGGTCATACAGACATACGCAAACCCTTCTATGCTCCATCTTCATTCACTCCACCCTCTAAAGGAAAAGCACACACAGGTAACAGCAGCCTGGAGGCGTTCCCCTTGGGTGCTGGGGAAACAGCAGCCAGATGCCCATGTACAGTAAATAGGAGAAACTTTATTTTGTTACAAAAAGTAAAAGGCATAAATGGATTTCAAACCCTACCAGACTGTAGCCTAGCTGACAAGGGGTGGGGGCTCACGGTTTGACACTAGCTCCCTTTTACAAACCCTACTTGGTTTGCCCAGTGGCTGCTAGAGTGTTAGAGCATCCAGCTTCCTTCCCCTCTTTTCTGCTCTGTCCTTTCAATAATGCTGATGGCAGTAGCAGAGGAATCTACACAGGGGCTGCAAAAGTCACTACTGAAACCACTACTGCACTTAATCCCTTCCTCTAAACTAGTGTATCCTAAGAGACAGAAAACACAGAACTTACTAGTAAGTGTTTGAAAGGTGAACTCTTCACACACACTAACTACCGCAGAGACAGGAGAGTCCTTTGCCTGCATACATACGGCGCGAGCAGCTCACGGCTGGGGAGGCGGCCGCTGGCCAGCTCTGGCAGAATTCTGCTTCACAAGCCCACTTAACCAGCTGTGAACACACCGCACTAAACCTGGTAAAGTCTCACGTACCTGCTCAACTAAATAACTATAATTACATCTTCAGTCTATTGAGGGGGCGACACCGGCACTGCAGAGTAAGGCTAGTTCCAAGGAGCCAGCGAGGGCCTTGGTTCAGTTGCATGAGTCTCTTTCCAGCAGCAGGAGACGGTAAAAACTCCAGTTATTGCACTCAGAACAGATGCATTTATGGCTTTATGCTTCAAACCCATGGGACAGCAGCGTGCGTCAGCTCCACACGCGGGTTTGGAAAGGCTTTCCCACGTGCACAGCAGCTTTCCTCCCTCTCTTGCCACGGGAGGGACCGAGGTGCAGTAGCGTAGCCCTGGCGTGGGGAGGCACAGGCGGTGGTAATGGCTGCTGTTTCAGGTATTATCCGTGTCCTCAAGAGCGCTTTAGTCCCCTGAACATACTGGATTTCCCCCCGTCAGTGCAGGGAAAGGAAAGTGGAGGAGAGAAAGAGAGGGTTAGTACAAGAAATACCAGAGTGAGTCAGGAAACAGGAGCAAGAGCAGGAGTGGATCCTCCAAGCCAGCTACAGGAAATAACAGAACAGGATGGGGTCAGATCATTGCCAGTCCTGTGTTAGCAGCACAAGCGAGGCTCCAGCAACACTCTCCTCAGGAGCTGAAGCAGCTGACCTCTGGTAACACCCATGCCAGGCAAGCATCAGCTGTTTAGACCCCTCAAAACAAGACAGATAAGGGAGTAATTACTGACCAATGCTCTCAAGCATCATGCAGTAGGAGAGGGGGTGATTAGGAGACTACCACATGAGCAAGACAGCACTCAGCAGGGAGAGGAAGAGGAGGAGGAAGGGGAATCGGAGCAAGACACGTGCAGCCACCACTAGACACTCTGCAGGTGTGTAACTATCGGTTTACTCCACAGCTGCTAGGTCATGACTTCCTTTGCACCCACACTTGTTGTGGATAGCACATGGCGGAGAACAGCGGCGGCACCAGCAGTGGAACAGGCTCCAGGGATAGCTGACTTCGTGTCATAAATACAAACTGTTCTATGGACTGTGCAGAGAAGACAGGGAATAGACACTGGCAGGGTCCATCCCGCTTCCTGGCAGCTGGGCATTATCAGTGCTCCCCTTCTGGCGGACACTCGCTCATTAGCGGTGTGTGGAAAGAAGGAGAAGCGCAGTTATGCAAGTGTTAGCAGGGCTGTCCCTGCAGAATCCCCTGCCGTCGTCACGGAGTAATGAGCACTGATGTAACACTACGTTCTCTTCAAAGCACTTTTACAAATTACTCACCGGTGTCACAGGCATGTTGAAGGATGAGTTTCATGTTACAGAGAGGAAAACTGAGGCACAGAAAGGGGAAGTGACTTAGTCACAAAGTGCATCAGTGACAGAGCCAGGATTACGAATCTGTTCCTGGCTCCCAGTCCTGTGGTCACGCCACACCTTGCTGTGAATGTCACATCCCTGCATCAGCAGAGCTTCTCTTCCACCCACAGCAGCATCTCGTTTGCCAGGGCTAAAAGTCAACACTGCAATCCAGCCTCTTTGCAGCCACCATTCAGGGCTTAAAGCCCTACTGCCCTAACCCTTCTGTCCGTGCATCCCATCTCCCTCCAAACTAAGTCCAATCCTCACTACTCTCTAAACCCTGCAGCTCTAGTAACAACTGGCCTAAACCCAAAGTAATGCACGGCAGCTCTCAGCCAAGCACATCTGCTCTGCCTCCACTCAGTCTGCAGTGCAGTGCAATGAAACTTTCCCTAATCCTCTGCAAGGCTGGGGATAATCCTACATACCACACAGCCTAGCATGGCTCACTGCCCAGCAGGGCTCTTCGCACACACTACACACCAATGCCTACACAAACCAGAGGGTAGCTGGGGCTTCCTGTACAGAGCAAATCATGCAGGGAGGATGAGATGAGTCACTGGACTGGGGAGAGAAGAAGAAAGTGCTTTCTTACCAACTACCCCTCAGAAAGCAGGGCTAACATCCAGAAAGCGGGGTGTTAGATCCCATCAGGCAGTGCAGGAAATGGCAAAGTCCTGGCAGGCATCCTCCTGGGGAAGACACCAGAGATTATGCACTTCAGCATCCGCTGGCAAGGACAGGGCAGACTGTGTCAGAGAGAGGGCGCTCTGTCTCAGGCCACTCTCAGATCCTGGGACAGCACTGGACTGGGTTAGAGGGAGAGGGGGATGGGAGAAGGGTGCTTAACTTAAGGCCTCTGAAGGAAGATGCAGTTTGAGCTGTGTCAAATTTCAGCAGCTGAACGATGAAACCCCGAGAAACCATCGGGCCACACCAAGTTGCTGGGGTTTGCAGCTGTGCATACCTTCCAGCCTGATCCTGCGGGGAGTGCTTACAGTGGGCAGGCAAGCCTCGCAGCTGGAAGAAGCCATCTAACCTTCATTGGACGGACAGAGAATCATTACTCGCCCCACTGCAGAAGCTGAGGAACATGCCTCCGAACCCATAAAAGGAAACAAACAAATCCCCAAACAGTTAACTTTAAAAATATAACTTTATTACAGCAAGTAACAAGAGAAACTGGTTCAAATAGAAGTGAGAGAGTTTGCCTCCCTCGCCCTCCTTCAGAACTCCTGTAAGAGGCCGGGTCAGTTTTCCTATCCCTTCCCATTAAGCTGCAGCCTCTTAGAGCGTAGCTTTACTGACCCTCTACACACCATCTGCCAGTCCTACCATTACACAAGCCACGAAACAGCATCAGGGCCCTGGGAGAGTTAGTGCCGTTGTATTAAGAACACCGGCTATGTTGTGGATAAGGGGAAGACAGACGGGAACTGCTGCGCAGCATGGTTTCTGGAAAGGATTTTTGGAGGGCTATTTTCCAGACACAGCAGCAGCTTTGGACACTGTTGCATTGAGCCGTCGGAGGCGGCAAGGCACATCAGCTATAGCCTTGTGTGTCAATCTGCAGAGGGAGCGGCCCTGCCAGCCTGCCTCACCCCTGAGCTGCAGGGGTCACCCCCAGGGCTCAGGTGGTAATTTACGCTACCTGCTGGTAGCGACCCTTCTTCGCCTCAGCTGCCAGCAGTGGGGAACATTAACATCCTGGGGGGGTTGTGGTGCGAGGATACTTCTCCGAGGAACAGCTGGTAAATGCTTTTGGTCACTAAGAACAGGGGCTGGCTTTGGACTAGTCACCCTGCTGGAAAGGGGACTGATTGAGAACAGCATATGAAGCCCGAATCATCCAGTCCCCAGCCATACATATAACAAGGCAGCAGCACCTCCCCCCCCCCGGCTATCCTATAAGATCAGTCCACTAACAACAGCACCCCTGCCATGCCCCTTCTCACTTGAATACTGAGCTCTCTATGCACTGAGCCAGAAACATGAAGCAAGAGGAACATTTACAGGGTGGCAGGAGCAGATTTTTAATCAAATCTCCAAAAAGGAATGGTTTGAAATTGTCCAATATTCTTCTCAGCTAAAGCTTCTCTTAAAGCCCCACCTAAAACCACTGCCTTCTGCAAGAAGCCTGCAGCATGTAAATGCAGATCCCAAGTTCCCAACCCCAGGACGTGGGTGGTGGAGGGGCGGGGCACATCTCATGCACTGCTCTTTGAACAGTCAGGATTTGTGACATTTTCTGGCCAGCAACAAAACTGGGCTACAAAAGAGTGCCAAAAACTAGAGAGGAAGGGAATGCATGGAATGTGAGAACACCATGCTGGGGGGTGCATTTAAACATTGTCCCATTGAAGTTCACCACTGCTCAGCAGACTGACTCACAGGGTAGGGCGAATGAGGGGTGCCTTAAGCAATACCAGCCCCTTCCACACACCCTATGTTCTCCTTATGTTTGCAGCAGCCGGCAATTCTCTGCTAGCGTGCTGTCATTCATGATGTGCAAAGCAGAATACAGGGGAATACCTCTGTGACAATCTGCCCCACAAATGCACTGACTAGTGATAAAAGCACAGGTGAGAAAGATGAAAGGGCTTGGGTCCGATACATACTGCAACGCCTGGGGCGTCTAACCAAGTGGCTTAACACAGAACAAACATTGCAAATCTCTACCCTGGTGCCAGGAATATGTACAGCAGCTATCTACACCGACACATAAAAAAATACTACTTAGAAAAAAATCTAAAAAATTGTGCAAAAATACCCAGCAGCTTTTAATAAACACATTTCAAGTATTGCTAATGTGTCTGTAACTCTCCTAAACACACTCGCCAGTGTCAGTAATCCACAAGGCAGACTGGTGAACACCTGGTAAGGAGCAGCAACAGGTATGGTGCCACCCTGGGGCAGACAAACTCAGAGGAATCATTCCCAGAGGGCCAGCAGGTGGCCCCACTCTCTATTCTACTGGCCAGGAATCCAAACCAAGCGCAGGCTAACTGACACCAGCAGTCAGGGTAACCCAATTTGGGCAAGCTGTGCCTCTTCAACGCTGGAGCCCACTCACGCTTTAGCCATCTAGTGTTGGGCAGAGGTCTGACAGGTGACCATCTAAGGGCAACATCTCCCCATTACACCCACAAAATACTTTGCTTATTTTGTTTCTAACAGTTAAAACTAGGAGCTCCTCTGGACTGTATCCTTGCACGGCTTCTTACTGGGTGAAATGGCTATAACATTAGGAAGGGTTGGGTCAGCACCTTCTCTGTGATCAGGTGAGAGCCAGCACTGAACAGCAACTGGGATGGCACATCTATTTCCCTGCCTATGCTCACTGCCCCATATGGGTCTGGACCCTCAGAGCTCTCCCCAGCACCTGGGAACGAGAATGTTATCCCAACCAGCCAGCTGCAATTCTGAAAAGTAACGGTGCTGCTGGGAAAGGGACGCTACATATTCCACAGGCCTAGATGGGATCGTAGTTTATACTGACACATGAAGCTGCCCCTCACACTCCTGGGGCAGAGATGCAGGAGGCATGTGTAGAGACACAGCAGGGAGACCTAGCTTTCAGCCTTCATCATCCCCAAACACCCAACCCCCAATCTAGAATGCAGCACTGGAGATGGGCCATGGACTCCCCATCCTCCGCCCCCACAAGGCCCGGCAGCCCATTCAGCTAATCCCCGCAGGAAAGATGGCAGCTCTCTGCAGCGGACACTCCAAGCTTGGATGGTTCTGAGAGGTTGGGGTTTCCCAAACAGCCCTTCTTGCTTCCCAGCTGTGGTTCGAACCCCTCTCCCTGGGTGAGGCCAAGGTCTTGCTCGGCATCAGGCTGTAGCAGTTGAAAATCCAGGTAAGCCATATCACAGTGAAACAAAAAATAAATAAATAAAAAAGGAACGCCTGGTTTGACTGAGTCTTTGGCAGCTCTGCACCACAGGGCTGTCTTGCCTGAGGTCAGGGAGATAACGGGAAGGTACTGACTGGAGCTAGGCACAGGCACGACAGGCACTGGACTATATCACAGCACCACTAGGGAATGCCTCCTACCATGCTGGTGTCAGTCTTGGCTCCAAAGGAGGGGATTTCACTCTTGGGACTGGACGGGGTCCCGGCATCAGGCTGGATAAATCCTCTTCTGTCTATTAAACTAGAAAACAAGATGGGAAAAAAGAGGGGAGAGGTTAAAACAGCAATGTTCATCAAGAAACAAACCCCCGAAGCTGTGTGCTAAGCCAACCAGTGATGCTATAAAAATGAGTTGCTAGCACCTATTGAGTCAACAATATAATACTGGTACAAAAAAGGTGAACACAATTCTGGGATGTATTAGCAGGAATGTCGTAAGCAAGACACATGTAGTTGTTCTTCCATCCTACTCAGCACCGATAAGTCCTCCACTGGAGTAGTGTCTCCAGTTCTGGGCACCACACTTCGGGAAAGATGTGGACAAATTGGAGAAAGTACAGAGGAAAGCAACAAAAATAAAGATCTAGAAACATGACCTACAAGGAAAGACCGAAAAAAATTGGGTTTGTTGAGTTTACAGAAGAGAAGACTGAGGGGGACACGATAACAGTCCTCAAATATATAAAAGATTGTTATAAAGAAGAGGGTGATAAATTATTCTCTGTATCCACTGAGGACAGGACAAGAAGTAATGGGCTTAAGCTGCAGCAAAGGAGATTTAGGTTAGACAAGAAAAACTTCCTAACGGTCAGGGTGGTTAAGCACTGGAACAAATTACCTAGGGAGGCTGTGGAATCTCCATCACTGGAGGCCTTTAAAAGCAGGTTAGACAAACACCTGTCAGGGATGGTGTAGATAATACTTAGTCCTGCCTCAGTGCAGTGGCCAAGCCTAGATGACCTATCAAGATACCTTCCAGTCCTACTTTTCTGTGATTCTAGCAAACCCTGACAGCATTTGATCATTAGCACAAGACAGCTGTGTCTGCCAGCACTGTCCAGAGATTAGGGAATTTGAATGCACTCAGGAAAATCCCCTTGGCCAAATCTCATGAGGGTGACTGGGGAGAGGGAACAGACTCCGCACACAGGACAGCACTTAACTATGGCTCAGACTTTTCTTGTGAATGTTTTTAAACACTTGTCGCTTAAACCCCAAGGTGACCGGCAAGGCTACACGCACCCACCTGAGCCCAAAACACTTAGCACTCTGGGCAGGAAGGCGTTTCTTCAAATCTCTTGGTGTGAGCTGAGTGCACCTGGAAGCTGCTGGCTTGTCCGCCCTGGACAGTCAAGTCCCCACTGCAGCCACAGAACCAGTACCATAGTGACAGCAGCAGGGTAAGCTTCCCCAAGCCCTGCTTGTCTTTGTGGGGACTGCTAGACAAAGTGTCAGTGGGGGGATGGATGATATGGGTTCCTGAGCACTCAGAACTAGAGACAAAGTTGTGTCACTACTGTGCTAGGCTGGAGTTGGAGAGGCCCCCTAGAGCAGGAGTGAAATACTATTATCCCATTAGCAGTCATCTGCCTCCCAGGGCTCTCAACATATTGAAATAGATTAGCTCACTTACTATCATGGACTCCATAGTAACGGTGACACTGAAAAGGACAAGAACCTTGGGAAGTATTTTTTTTCGAGGGGGAAAACAAAACCCTCCTTAGCTCATGGTGTACCAGCCCTCCTGAGCACAGGTTAAACAACAGCTGACCTTCCCTGAATTATTTCATTACACTTACATTGGGCTAGTATTTCTGGAATGCTCCCAGTAAGTTCAAATTGGTTCCTCCCAGCAAAAGAAACACTGTCTCAAAAGTGCCTGAAGCATTCAACAGGCTGAGAGCTACAAAACGTGGGTTGGGATGAAACTCCCAACCACCCAACACAAGAGATTATTTTAAATTTGCCCGACTGCGCCCTCATGTGACTAAACCATGGCAGTTTTATTTTTTGATGGGATTAGATTCATAGCTGTTAAAGCCAGAAGGGACCATTCTGATCGTCTAGTCTGAGCGCCTCAGATGGAAGATGTTAGGTAGGTTAGATCCAACAGAGGGTTTTTGTTTGTTTTTTGAAAGGTACAAACCAGGTTTCATTAAATGATTTTTTTAAACTGCAATTCAGTTTAAGCAGTGAACAACATTGCCCCAGGAACTCTGCAACTCAGGGACCCTGTCCTCTGCTCCGGGGAAGAGCAGAGGGTGGAACTCACTGGTCTGGTTTCATTGTCCAAGCCCAGTGAAAAACAAGAAGCAAACCAGCACAGTTGAGGAAAAGTCAGAGAGATGTTTGGCATTATTCCTTCCTGCTTTAATGACAGTTGCAGATAATTCACAGGTAAGGGAATTTGTCAGGATCAAATTAAATAGGAAATCATTGTGTCCTTTTAATGCAAGAGTCTCCAAATTGTCTGAGTAAGGACAGCATTGGCTACTTGCCAGAAGGCTAAGGTTTCCAGCATACTGCATAAAATGGAGAGGATTGCAGTCTACCCCATCTCTGATAGAGGTGAAGACCTCCACAGACCACATATCCCAGCATGCAATGCTCCATCTTGATCTGAAAAGCAGCTGCAAGATGCATGTAGAATTCCAGCCACTTAGAGATGACCTGCAAAGGAAAAACCTGGGCTGGTGCTCCTTACTTCTCCTTCTTTATAGTGGATGATGGTGGGATGGAAGGGGTTTTGATGCTTGTTTTTCACCTTAGAAATATCAGGTATGTCAAGTCTGCTCTCACCTGGAGATCCTGGAGCTGTATCAAGAGCACATTTAGCAAGAGCCCTCCTGCCTTCTTTGACAAGTGAGGAGTGAGACAAAGCTCTCTCCCCCCCAGTCGGTCAGTTAGTCATGGAAATTAAAGAGTTGTTCAATAATAATAATAATAATAATAGCAGCTTTATTTAACCACAGTCTAAAATCTGTACTCTCCCGATCATTCAGCTTTCACTGCCTTGAGTCTGGTGAGTGTGTCATTCCACTAGTTCTCCAGTCACCAGAGACTCTGCCAGGGCAGACAAGACCTGTATTTGTAGTGTAAAAACAAGCAGTGAAGAACTTCTCCATCACCCAGAAGTCAGAGGTATTGGGAAGTCCTTTGCAGGGCACCTTTAAGCCCAGGGTTATTCTTTATGTAGTGCTAAAGCTCACAGGATGCATCCTTTAGCCCTCCTGAGCTCCTTAGGGCACTGGATTTTTAAATATCTAAAGAGGAAACACACATCTAGTAAATACATCCATAGCAAGCGATTACCATTCGCTGCTGGGCCCTCCGGTAACAGGCACATCCCACCCTTACTACACTGCAGGGGGAAATTCCAGTTGCACTCAGTTTACACCCTACAATGAAGTCTGAAGTGCCCTGAATTAAGCAGATTTCAATGGATGAAAAGTAACAGTCAGCACTCGCCTATACATTTACCTCTCCCTCTGGGCCTGAGCCTCAGAATTACCCACCCCACCCTACACGAGAGCCCTGTGCCGTCGCTTTGGCCTGGCTCCTGGGAGCCAGTATTAACCTCGCCTGTCTCCACCTCCGCATGTGGCTGCAGTGTCAGGGCAGGGTGCAAGTCCCGAGTCCAGTGAGGATCGGAGGCTCTTACCTGGGATGGAATGGCCCACACAATACTGCACAGCAGTTGGTGAGGATACTCTTATGGCTGTAGGGATTGGCAAACTCTGAGCCTCTCTTATTTGACCACGACCCTTTGATCTGCAATTGAAAGGACACAGGCTGATTAGAAAGCGACAGCCTGGCGAGGGCATGGAGATGGTCAGTGCACTGCCCAGGTCACATGGGAGGGGGCCTTGGACAGTGTCATCCACACTCTGCTTGAAAAGCCCAAGACTGAAGTGACCCAAGCCAGGGCAGAGGGTGTGGAGCTTTGCACTGTGCCCCACAACACGGCTCTCGCTTCCCTGGGCTCTAAATCCTCTCCACGGCAGTGCGGCTAGCTGAGAGAACAGCACTGTGTGAGACAAAGCTTCCCCCTCCCATTGCATCAAGCAACCTTTAGCTGGCCTTCTGCAGCGCACGTCCTCTCTAGAGCAGCTCGCCCTTCTGCCTTTGCCCAAGCTTAGTCTCAGTCACAATGCCCACTAGTTACACGTTTCCCACACCATGTACTATGCATCGCACTTTGTGTAGTGGTTGTAAACCCCCCACCCTCCCATCCCTTTGTTTCACTTTAGTCATTTCTTGTTTGCCAAATTTAGACTGAAAGTTCTACAAGGCAGGGGCTCATTTCTGTAAAGCACATAGTGCACTTACAGAGCTAAGCTAACAGCAAGAGGGTTCATAGGCAGCTCTGTTAATGTAAAGAAACCCTTTAGTTTCTTCATGCTGAGCACCCACAGGAGCCTGTTTAAGGAAACACTGTCGCCTTGAAATCTTAGTCATGTCAGCTGTAGGAATTAGATGGTGTTCCAGATCCTACCTCTGCCCCTGAGCCTCGGCCAGCTTGTGAGAGTTTACAATCACGCTTCCCCTTTTTACTTCCTTTCCCCAGCTGCTGTGACAAACAGGCCACTCAAGCAACACAGGAAACTGACAGACAATGCACCAGTCACGCTGTGTAACTCCCATTGACTTTAGTGGGAATCTCAGTTGTATAACCGAGAGCAGAAATTGCCCCAAAGTGCTGTTAAATGCACTAAGTAAAAGAGTAGAGGAACCATTCTCTCTGAGACAGCAATTGTGTCACTTGTAACAACAAGGTGGTACAAATATTTCAGACAGAAGTGTGATTTTCAAATCCCTTTAAGTAACCAGACATATACAAACAGCTGTGCTATCTAGGTACTTATCAGACCCCCATTACAGTAGTAGCTGAGCATGTCACAATCTTTAATACATTTATCTTTATAACACCCCTATGTATCAACTCCCTTTCATAGAGGAAGAATCAAGGCCGAGAGAGAGAGAGACACAATGGGACTTGCCAAAGTCACACAGGAAGTCTGTGGCAAGGCAAGGAACTGAACCAAGTAATGCCCACCCATTGAGCCTCCTTCCTCTCTATTGCTCTCTCCGTGGTCCAAATATTAACAAAGGCCACGTCTAGACTGGGAAACAGGTCATGCTTCAAAATATGTTAAGCTCACATGTTTTAACTAACATGATTTTAAACAGGACTTTGCATCTAGCGTACACAAGGCAAGTCCTGTTTACAAACATGTTAGCTGGTCGTGGTCCATCTTAGGGGCAGCCCAAAGGTTCAAGTGTATTAGCTAGTATTTTAAAATATGACCTCTTTTCCTCATCTCCACACAGCCAAGCAACGCACACCGCTCGCCCTTTTGAAACCCATGCACTCTGCCTGTGTGCGCATGCGGGGTCATGCTCTGCTGGGCTACTCGAATTAGAGTGTAAACTCTGGGGGCAGCCCAAAGGTGCTATCTTTTATCTGCTCTGTAATAAAGTGCCACAAGCACCTAGGGCCTGTCAAGATAACTTCCTCTAACACACTTCTGCAGAGACAGCAACAGATTTTTGGCTGATCTCTTCATTGCTTAGAAAGGAATGGGTTTCACGCCCAGGAGGTGGTGCTTACCCCTTTCTGGTCCCACTCTACGGAAGGAGACACACACGGATACTTACGTCTTCATTCGTTGTCAGGTTGGAGGCGACTAGGTAAGTGTGAAAACCTGAGAGGCCCAAAATAGACCAGACTGAGAAAAAACATATCACCAACTCCAGCACGGTGAAAAGAGAGTCAAGGAAGCCTCCAAGACCACACACACACACACAGAGCAAGGGGAGGCCTCGGGTCCAAGTAATGGAGGCACTCTCAGCAACTAGTAATGGTCTCAAGTTGCAGTGGGGGAGGTGTAGGTTGGATATTAGGAAAAACTATTTCACTAGGAGGGTGGTGAAGCACTGGAATGGGTTACCTAGCGAGGTGGTGGAATCTCCTTCCTTAGAGGTTTTTAAGGTCAGGCTTGACAAAGCCCTGGCTGGGATGATTTAGTTGGGGATTGGCCCTGCTTTGAGCAGGGGGTTGGACTAGATGGCCTCCTGAGGTCCCTTCCAACCCTGAGATTCTATGAACCGTGAGGACTCTTGGCGGGGGGCACAAGCACAGGGACTTAGGGAGGGTCATGAAGGGCTCAGCAAGGTGCCCTTGCTTTTGAGTGGCTGGCTGAGACTCCTAGCAAGGAATTGGATTCTCACCCCTACCTCTTACATTAGGGGAAAAGGGTCCGTCCTCGCTAGCAAAGGAGAGTGCATTCCAGCCAACAAAGCAGGCATGCAGCTTCCTTCCCACTGTCTGTGCTATTCTGCGAGTGCCCATCAAGGGAGAACTCACTACGGCCAATTTAGTGACATCCCCCGTTTTCCATGTGTCCTCCCACGTGTCAGAAAGGGAGCTTGTTTCCAACCCTCGTCTGTGCATCACAGCGCACAAGGTACTAGTCTGGCACTGAGAAAGAGACTGTGTCTTGAACAAAGGGTCTCACCAGCTTGGCTACAGGATCACCACCTCCTCTTGTAAATGCAGAGAAGTCTGCCCGTCCCCGCCCTGTGGTGTAAGGAGGCTACGTGCATTAGGGTTTGAAAGTATAGTGAAATGTCCTGACAGAAGGGGCTTATTGTATGTTGTAAATCAGAGAACACTTTTCAGAGAGCTATAGCTTTAGTATCTCTCCTCCAATACCCTGCAGGGATCCAGCTGTGTCAGCATACAAAAAGGGGAACAGATGGGAAGGTGCAGGCTTTAAAAGGATATCTCGCCGGTGTTGCCTTCAGAGTGGTGAGGAATCCACTTCCCTGAGAGCCTACAAAGCAAACAGGACAAGATATTGAAATCAAGAAGGCACATGTACATCTCCAGCCAAAGGCTACATGGATCTGCCCAACTGACTGAGAAACCCCCGCAATCTAGATGCTGGTGTGCAGCACGCGCTCCAAGAGGTTCAGGGGCTGAAAGGCAAGCTGCCTTCTATCAGAGGCCATGACTAGACGTAGATGCAATGTATACATACACCTCCAACCTACTGCAGCCCTGACATAGTCTATATCCTACTTGCTAGGGAGGGCAATAACCCACTCACCAAAACTCTCAAACAAAATAAGGTTTACAGTTCTCTACTGCGGCCCTCGACCAGTTCATCCAGATGACCTAGCAGTGAAAGGCCCTGAATCTCATGATCGTCACCTGAGCCATCCATCACCTAGTCTGATACAAATTTAGAGGCTGCTTCCCTGTCTGTGCTAAGCCAGGTGCCCATGGTGATGGTCTGAGTTCACCTTGGCCAGGAGGGTGATGCACATGTTACTCACAGCGGCCGCAGTACTTACGCAGAGTGAGGTGGGTGACGACACAAGCAAAGATGAAGGCCGTCAGGAAGGAGAGGGAGAGGATGAAGGCGTAGAAGTAGCGATAGTTGCGCTTCCCCACGCAGTTGCCTACCCAGGGGCAGTGGTGATCAAACCGCTCTGAAACAAGGCAGAAAGGGAAGGACATTAGAACATCTTACTCCCTACAAATGGGTGAACACTGCAGAGCCTCTGGGAACCTCGGGGCTACAAGCCAGCCCTTTGCCCTACCCTGCCAACCTAAGATTTTAGCCCAGTATCTCTGAATGACAGGACACCATCACTATATTTATATAGTACTTTGCAATCTGTATATGTGCCCTTCTTTAACTTTATACGGACACCAACTTTAAAAATCACTTTACCAGAATACTGTTCTAACTAACTGTGGTTACTTGTAACACCTACAATTTCTAAAACTGAAAGACATTAGAGAAAATGCATTTCTATTTCTTCAGTCTGTATACTTTGTGCATTTGACAGAACTGTGGGGACTCAGTTTCACTGTTCCCTTGCATTAGTCAGTTTCCCCTGTTCATGTGAAGAGAAAAGGCATTTTAAAAGTTAGGAAAATTTGATTGTAAAGCCACAAAGATTGGCAAGGGAACCCAGGGCAGATGCAATATACCTGAAAATACTTCTGACTCTTAAAAGAATGGACTAGATTTCAAGTTAGCAGAGCCCTTTTAACAATAGTAGCACTGCTGGCAAAACATGCACACCACTTTACCCACCACTGAAATGCAGCCACCTCTGAGGTGAAACTTATCAACTCTTTCACAGCTCATGGTAACATTACCTAAGAGTTTCATAGACTCATAGACTCATAGACTTTAAGGTCAGAAGGGACCAATATGGTCATCTAGTCTGACCTCCTGCATGATGCAGGCCACAAAAGCTGACCCCCCCACTTTCCCTTAACTCTGCTGTTGAAGTCTCCAGATCGTGATCTAAAGACTTCAAGTTGCAGTGAATCTTC
Source organism: Terrapene triunguis (assembly GCF_002925995.2). Taxonomy (NCBI): domain Eukaryota; kingdom Metazoa; phylum Chordata; order Testudines; family Emydidae; genus Terrapene; species Terrapene triunguis. Next base: position 9,070,091 of record NW_020664587.1, read on the forward strand.
CAGCTTGCGACCCCTGCCCTATGCTGCGGAGGAAGGCGAAAAACCTCCAGGGCCACTGCCAATCTACCCTGGAGGAAAATTCCTTCCCGACCCCAAATATGGCGATCAGCAGAACCCCGAGCATACAGGCAAGATTTTCTAGCCAGACCCTCATTTTACCAGCGATGGACGTTATTGCCTAATTGACTAAAATCACGTTATCCCATCAAACCATTCCCTCCATAAACTTATCTAGCCTAATCTTGAAGCCAGAGAGGTCTTTCGCCCCCACCGTTTCCCTCGGAATACCGTTTCCCTCGGTATTTAATACAGGATGTGAAGAATATCCTATCCAGTTGAAACCGCCAGGGGAATTTAGGATGGCAGAATGAAATTACCCACACAGAAATTTTGCCAAAACACATGGGTTAACACTCCTCCGCTAGCAAAAAAAAAAAAGTACCAAGCCATCTTTTATAACCACAAGCGGCCAGGACCTCCAACTTAGGTCTCACCCAAAAAACTGCAACTCTAGCAGCACAGCACTGCTTAATACTAGGCAGAGGCTTGGGTTCAAAAGGAAGAATGCCAGCTACTAAAACCTGAAGCATCCTGGAGATCTCCCATTCAAGCAACGCTCAGGCCTGACAAAGCTGGGTGGGGCTGCATCCTGTGCCACCGAGCGACTCTCGCTGATGTCATGCCTCATCCTTGAAAGCCATTCAGTAGGTCCTCAAACTCCCTGTCTTTGAGCCATCTTCTTTAGACAGGTGACCTTGAATTTTGTGGCAGTTCTCAAATCAGTAATTTCATCTGTCCCCAAGCTGCCCCAGCATCCACAACTCTTAGTGCAACATGCTGACTGGAACAGAAGGTTGTACTCAGATAGGTTGACAATTAATGAAGTAAGTGTGCTCAGTGGATCTGCCATTCACCTCTACTCCACCATCCTGCCCGTACGTCGCACCAGACGGACAGCTTTTTAAACTGCTCCTTCAGAGACTCTAGACTCTGCAGGAACCTCACTGCCACACCAACATCTGCTGCTTCACAGTCCCCCTCACATCTGCCAGTGTGGGTGTACCCAACCCCTTTTTTCACTCCTTCATTCAGCCTCCAGCTCTCCCTCCCATCTAGCACCAGGCGCCATGGGGCAGAAAGGCTAAAATAGAACATATGCTGGCCCCTCTGCTTCACATTAGCCTTGACTGCAACACAGAGTGGCCAAGGGACCAGAGATCCTGCAGCTTTATTTCACACCCAGATGCTTGGAGGTTGGTTTAAATAGGAGAGATGCTGCATTTCACCAGTGCAATCCTACCTGGTACTATTGAAGAGAGGGCATTAGAGCACAGCACATGCTGTACCCGGCCCACAGGCCACCATTGGCACTGTACAGATCCGTCATTAGTTAGAAGTGGGGAGAAGGGAGAGAGATTATTGTATCACAAGTTTGTTAGTTAGTTTTCAAGCCCTTTATGGTGAAGCAGAAAGGTTTTTGCTCAAGAGCTTAAACTAGACCCCCATTTATCTATGCAGATTTCACCTGCTCCTGATCCCCTCGGACTTACCTACACAGTTATCACAGACGCTGCAGTGAGAGGTCCTGGGGGGTCGGAACATTTTGCAGGTATAGCAGTACTTTAATTTCACCACGTATTTGTTTATAACCACTTCCATTGTCCGGGCAGGCGGGCGGTAGGTGGAGGTGCCCATGCTATCTGTGGAGTGAAAGTGAAGTGGGAGGAGTCAGGCTCACACAGACCTATTCCACAGGGCACTCCAGCCATTGCAGGCTTGCTCCTCTCTTGCATGGCACAGCGCCGGCTGGCATGCACTGTGCTGTGCTCATTCATATCTAATCTGAAAGCGGGAGAGGCAGCGTGATCTAGGGGACTGAGTTCAAGATGGGAGCCAGGACCTCCAGAGCTCTAATCTTAGCTCTGTGCATTACTCAGAGTGTTATTTAATCTTTGTGCCACAATTCCCCTTCTGTTCAACAGGGATGACACTGATCTCCCTTGCAGGGCTGCCGAAAGGAATTAATGTCAGTCCACGCTTTGAAAATCAGAGGCACTATATACATAGTAAGCATTAAAGCAGCACTCTAACATTAACTCATCTCTAGAACACAGCGGAAGGAAGCAAAGCTCCTCTCTAACAGTTCTCAACCAAAGGAAGTAACAAGCTGTTAACACACATGTGATTCTTCTACAACCGTTCTGTGCACCAGCAACACAGCTACAGGTTTCAGAGTAGCAGCCGTGTTAGCCTGTATCCACAGAAAGAACAGGAGTACTTGTGGCACCTTAGGGTATGTCTTCACTACCCGCCGTATCGGCGGGTAGCAATCGATTTATCTGGGATCAATATATTGCGTCTCGTTACGACGCGATATATCTATCCCCGAACGCGCTCACCGTCGACTCCGGAACTCCACCAGAGCGAGCGGCGGTAGCGCAGTCGACGGGGGAGCCACGGCCATCGATCCCGCACCGTCTGGACCCCAGGTAATTCGATCCAAGATACTTCGACTTCAGCTACGCTATTCGCGTAGCTGAAGTTGCGTATCTTGGATCGATTTCCCCCCCCCCCCCAGTGTAGACCAGCCCTAAGAGACTAACAAATTTATTTGAGCATAAGCTTTCGTGGGCTACAGCCCACTTCATCGGAAGCATAGACTGGAACATATAGTAAGGAGATATATATACACATACAGAGAACATGAAAAGGTGGGAGTTGCCCTACCAACTCTAAGAGACTAATTAATTAAGATGAGCGATTATCAGCAGGAGAGGAAAAAACTTTTGTAGTGATAATTACACATATTGAATCTATTTCCCCATGTTAAGTATCCTCACACCTTCTTGTCAAACGGTCTGAAACGGGCTATCTTGATTATCACTACAAAAGTTTTTTTCTCTCCTGCTGATAATAGCTCATCTTAATTAATTAGCCTCTTAGAGTTGGTAGGGCAACTCCCACCTTTTCATGTTCTCTGGATGTGTGTGTGTATATATATCTCCTTACTATATGTTCCATTCTATGCATCCGATGAAGTGGGCTGTAGCCCACGAAAGCTTATGCTCAAATAAACAGCTACAGTTAAGGAGCAGTAGCCTTTGGGGGCATGGTCATGGGAAGCCCTGTCCTCACTTCCCGTCCCCTGAAGCCAGCAGGGGCTCAGCTCCAGCCGGTGGCCTAGAGCACGGGCTTGCAGCCAGGGGCTGGGGCGGCTTGGGCTGACAGGGGGTGAGGAGGGGGAAGGAGGGAAGGAACAGGGGCAGCTCTTGGCTTCGGCCGCTGGGGGGTCGCTCAGGGCTCTGGAGGGCGGGGCCTCGGCAGAAGGGGAGTGGCCAGGGAGCTAGCCTTCCTGAAGGGGAGGTTCACCCACCGCCCATGGGCAGGGTGGTTTAGCAGTAGAATTGGGGGCAAGGTGGAGGGGTGATCTCTTGAGTGTTTCAGACAGATCCCATTGAAGTTTGACACATACTAGTAGCACAAGTGGAATTTACTTCCTCTAAGGCCCCGGTTGGAGATTTTTCAGGACACTGCAAGATACGCTTCTGCATGTAGCCAGAGGGTGCTGTCCTGGATGGGTGCAGTGCTGGGAAGGGCGGCTTTGGACATTCATGCACGTCACTTTTAAAAAAAAATAAGCCCTTTGATATCACAACAGGGAGGGCACCACATGCTTTTATGAAGGCTTCAAAAACCTGATTTGACACAGTCAAGCATGTTAAGAAGAAAATGAATGGACTGTATTAAGAGCAACAGCTGACATGACAGGTAGCCCCTGCAGTGGGCTAATGGACTAACTACTTCAGGGGATTTTGAAACAGAAAGTGAAGCAGACAGCTAGCTAGTTTTAAAAATCACCCACAAAATGGTTATGTGGTCAGATATAGAGAAATTATTTTTCTTTGATCATTTCCAGAAGTCTCACAGTAGCTTTGCTAGAGCATTCGTTACTATGGGTAACACCACAAAAAGCAAGCCATATATTCTGAACATACACACTTACCGTCATACAGCCATCATAAAAACACAAACATACATGACATTACATCAATGCTTGTCCTCTTATAAGAGCTGTGATGAGCTGTGAATACAGGAGTCCTACCAGGCTAGTGACAAATCCTAGCCCCTAAAAGCATTCATTCCCAAATTCATTACCCTAAATTCACAATCTGCAGAATAAATGCCCAATGTAAATACAAGCTCTAACTAGAGATTTTAAGTCAGTTTCAATCAAGAGGAAGATTCCGCTGGATGTTGATAGGAGGACTGTTTCAAATTCATTAATAAATTGTAATAGGACTTTATACTGGGCACTCTGACTCAACTATTTTGGCTATTCGTTTGGCAACACGGTAAGAAGATATCACGATACATAGCCAGGGGGCTCAGTATCTAGTCTACAAGTCAGTTACTGGGATCAGCTACCTATTTCTGAACTTCTAAAAGAGGGACAGTCAAATGGGGAATCAGAGCGTGGGTAGTTAGCAGCAGCAGCTGTTGAGGGAGTGCTGAGGAGAGTCTTCTGTTGGCACTGGACTCAGTTGTATGATATGCTTCATTAATATTAAGGCTGGGATTTTCAAAGGAGCCTAAAGGAGTTAAGTACCCAATTCCCACTGAAATTCAATCGGAATTGGGCACCTAACTCTCTTAGGTTGCTTTAAAACCCCAGCCTACAGTTTTATGTATAGGTGCATTGTTATTATTTATCAGCACAATGTAAGCACAGCACAGTCTGTATAGAACAACACCCCTATTCCCCTCCGCCCAAGCCTCGGCACAATTACATCTGGGCCTACCTAGCATTATTACAATTGCATTCAAACTAACTGAGACACGCAGCCTTTGAGAACTAGCAGAGAAAAGGGGTCTAAAATGCCTTTTTAGGCAAAATAATCTTGGATCAGTCCCCACTGTCTGCATTTTTACATGAGTGGAGATTTGTTGTGGTTTATCAGAAGCTGCTCTGAAATCCACAAAACTGTCAGGCGTCTCTAGCAGGGCAGCAAGATACTTTGCGCTTGGGTAACACGTGGGGATGTTCTCTGTGGTGTCTAACACAAGACAGGCTTTCCGACAACCCCACATGAGCATTTGCCCCAAAAGATGTCAGACAAAGCTTCACAGTCACAAAATCCAGGGGAACTGGTCTCAGATGCTCTGGATGTGGCCTGCAATTAACAGCGTTACCCAGAACTCCTTCCCAGTGCCAGTTCTAGTCACCAAAACCAATGGAGATGATCACAGTCAAAAACAAAACAAGGGCTTTGTTTCTCTCTGCTCCTATCAAGACTTTTTATCTGATCTACCAGAACATACGCGGGGCTTGAAGAGCTTACTCAACACATACTATGATTAGCCTACCAACCAAGGTGAAAAAACACCTGTGCTACCACATTTCCTGCCGTTGAAAGGAGTAAGAATAAATTCTTAGCACTTACATAGAATGCTTCATGTTCAAACAGCTTCACAAACATTATCTAATTAATCCTCCTAGAAGCCCTGAGAAGAAGGGAGGTTGGTATTATATCCATTTTACAGACAGGGAAACTGACGCAGTGGTGAACTGACTTTCCCCAAAGGCACAGAGAGTAAGTTTCATAACCAGGACTAGAACTCAGGGCTTCCCCAATCCCAGCCCTGTGTTTCAACTGCTGTCTGAACCAGCACACCTCTCTCTACTCCACACTCTAGGATGAGAGTAATGGCACAGTATTTAAGAGCATGGTACACAGTCACTCTGAACTGATGATTTCCCATAATGGTACTTCAGGCTGAGGTAACTGGTACTCCAGGCTCTCCCTCAATTAAACTCTGTGCTGGGCCGCTGCCCTTCTACTACCTACTCCACTCCCGGGAAGCAAGAAGCCAGCTGAGCTCCATGGCACGAAGAGCACGTAGAGTTGACTGTAGTGTTTGGTACAGTACATAGTCCGGGAAATTGGTACTGTTGACCAAAAGAGTTTGGGAATCACAGTTTTAAACAGAAGAATAAATTACTTCTAATTCTACATTTCTGAAGATACCCAATCTTGGGACTCAGCTTGCTAGCACTAGACAGGTCAGATAGTCCCCTCCCATCATCACCTGCTCTTTAGATTTTTGGCCCTCTGAGACACCATCAATTGGACACAAGTGTGTGTCCTTAGACTCTACTCCAAATGCCATCTCCCATCAAAACCTTCCCCATCTACTGCTAGGGTGCCAAGGCTCAAGAGAGGGATCCCCAAATGCCTTTAAAGAATTAGCTTTTTCTAACACATGCGCACGCACAGTCCACAGTAAATGCATGACAGAAAGGCTCACCAATCCGTTTCTCCAGGTCTGCAGCCTCACTGGGGGTGGCTCTGGGCAGAATACCTGGGTCTCTGAGGCTCGTCTGCAGCAGACAGCTGATGACAAAGAAGAACAGGACACCCCCGATGATGGGAATGGCCAGGGTCAGGTGACTGGCAAGGAAGGGGCAGCTGTAAATAATTAGACAAACAAGTTTTTTACATTCCCTGCATTCGCCCACAAGCTCCTCGATCAGCTGTTCTAATGACTACTGTTTATTATTTGAATAGGGGTAACGCCTAGGAGCCCCAGCTAACACAGTTGATTTTGTCATGAAGATGGGACCTAAGTTCCAGAGCCAGGGAGTCCATGTGAAGAACAAATCATACTTTGTTTCCCAACACTGAAGTGAATGACTGGTTAGAATGTAACAGCCTCCATACAACCAGGACACTGCCTGACTCCTGTACATACCCTATTGATGTGTGCAGACTCAGGGGAGGAACAGTTCTAGGGTGCTTTTCAATGGAAAGAGCCCCCAATACTTTACAAACTATATACCCACAGCACCACTGACATGCAGCCACCTCTGGAGTGGCAGGCAACAGCCAGTCATAACACAGCACAATTGTGGGTGGGAATGTGGGGAGGGGGCATTTGGGGTAAAACCCGGCTCTTAAGTGTCCCCATTATATTTCTTTGGAGATACAGAATCGTGTCTCAAAGATCAGTGAGATGTTGGGAAGTCAAGTTACCTTCTGAGAAAATGACATCAGTGAGTATCAAGGTTGAATGAGTTATGTGGGAGCCTTTTATGGACCTTTCTGTACAGACAATGGGTCAAATTCAGCACTACTGCGATTCCATTTGGCCCAGCGTGTGAAGCTGAAGGGGAAACTGGCCCTGGTTCTATTCAGATTTGCCATCTATAGATGACATTTGTCTCCTTCATACTGCACCAGGTGTTTAAAAAGGGACACATTTCTGTACCAGACGCAGTTGTAACATGAGCCAATGCACATCTAAATCAATAACTCGTTTCCAGGCATGCAGCTGGCTTGCTGCTGCTGAACAGGTACAGAGAGCCATCAATAGTGACTACGCATCCTGGAGACAAGGGCCCACCTTTGCCCTCACATGAGGACAATGGGAGGGCAGGCTCAGGCACTCACAGCAAGACAGTTAAAGACTTCTAAGGCACGCAGCTGTTCACATAATGCAGCGCTGGAGTCCCGCTCCCACTCCTCACTCTGCAAAGGGATTTTACTATTATAAGCACTGATAATCACTCAGACTCCAACCCAGACACGCAAGCTGTCCGACTCCTGGTGTCCATGGACAAGAATCAGTCTCACTATACAACAAGGCAGTTCAAAGGGATTAAGAGAACTTTTGTTTCAACTCCCGAGCTCAGCTGTCCAGAACAAGACAGCCACCAAACAAACAAACCCCCACTGGACTAGAACCAATTCCACCACCTAGCGCAGCCATGCGCTTTCTTCTTTACAGATGGACAGAACAGCCTCTGAAGCAGGGTGGATTGATTTAAGTCAAAGTGATTTAAATCCCTGATTTTAATCATGATTTAAACCAGCAAGCAGAAAACCTTGATTTAAATGATCAATTTTAATCATGTTTATACTTTTTAGATATTTTCCTAAAGGAAGGTTGAGTCTCATTGATTGGAAACCTTTAAAACATGTTGATTTACAACTAAATATAACCTTTACGCTAAATTTAGTACTTCTTTTTACTAACCAGGAGCATACACATTTATTTAAGCAATTACTATATATAGTTTAACTTACATTTATTCAGATTTTTAATTTTTACATTTTTATGTTAGAAAATGGTGAATGATGCATTATTTGCCAGATGATGGTTTTGTTTTTTTACTTGTGATTTGTGCCCAGCTCCGTCTGGATGGCAATTCAATTTAAAATACACAATAATAGCATATAATTTTTGTATTAAATAAAATTACCTTAAATGTGCAGGATACATAAGAAAAAAGTTTATCAAAACATGTTTTGCATCTAAAACTCATTTATTAAACAAAGGAAGTATCTGTAGTTAGTGAACTGAACTGATTGTTTCTAATCATCATGTCCTTCAAGATGTTAGTTTTTTACAGATAGATCAGAAGAGGAAAACAAGCTTTTCCGCTTCTTCAACTCTCGGTTTTGTAACAGTGAATGAACTAGTCATTGAACTGAACTAGATGAATAAACCGAAATGATAAAAATATTCTCTCTGCACCTGCAGAAGAAGCTACTGCTGATTTAACACTTCAACAAACCCTGGTTCCAGGTGCTTACACAGCGACTTACCCCACTGAACTGGTGGAACTTTCTTTAAAAGTTGGCAGGAGACACGTACTACTTAATCTATTAAAATCATTTAAACATTAAATAAAAAAATTTATGATAAATTTAGGCCTTAACATAGGCTAACGATTTTTAATTTGATTTTAAAAGTGTATTAGTTAAAACTAAACCTGCACTTAATTTAAATCAAAATTCCAATTGTAATAAAGCTCTCCCACCCCAGGCAGGAAAGGACTTGGGGACAATGGGAAGGGGGCTGGGGACACCAGAGTCCCCCCTCCTCAGACAAAGGGAATAAGTGGAGTGAGGGGGTCCTAGAGCTTCCCCTCTCCAGAAAGTGGAGTGATCGGGAGACAATGAGTGGGTAAGCGACCCACAGAACCCCCTCCATAGACAAGAGATGATGGGGGGGCAGGTTGTAGAAGGGCGTTGGGGACCCTAGAGCTCCCCATACCCAGACAGAGAATTATTTGAGAGGGATAAGAAAGCGAGTGATGCAGAGCTTCCCCTGCTCAGGCAGGGTGTGACTGCGGGCCAGGGACCTTGGGCAGGGGGTGGTTCACAGGCTGGAGAGCCAGGGTCTCTGGGCAAGGAGTGATTGGGGGCAGGTTCCCCACCAGTGGGGTGATGGGCCAGGGCAGAAGACGGGTTTAGCAGCCAGGGCTCCCTGGCAGGGGGTGATTTGGGGGCTGGGGGATAACGGGATAGTTGGGAAGACAGGGTCCCTCGGCAATCCAGTGGAAGGGCAAGGGGTGATGAGGTGGTTTGGGGGCTAGGGTCCCTGGCGGACTGGGGAGACAGGGGCCCCAAGCAGTGCATTGGGGGACAGGGAGTGATGAGGTGGTTTGGGGGAGTGGATTCTGGGCTGGTGTG
>NW_020664587.1:9079966-9094933 GCF_002925995.2 Terrapene triunguis
CTGAACACCACATTATCCCAAATCCCTTAAACCCCATAACTTCAAACTGTCTCAGCCACACCACCTCCCACATGGCTGGAAGCCTGCCCTGCAGCCCCCAGAGACCCCACTTTTCTCTTAAACCCATAACATTCTTATAAACCACAGATCCCCCCCAATTCCACTCACCCCTAATCCCCAACCCTCAAAACCCCATATCCCACAACTCTTCATAACTCCTGTCCCCCACAAACACTCATTTCCAATCCTGCAATGCTACACAGTCCCCTTCACCCCACCATCCTGTATGTAACCCATCACAACACCCCATAGCCCCACTCACCCTCTACTCCCATAATTACCACCACAGTATAACATTCCTTGTGGCCAGCCACTGCACCATCAACTTGCAGCCCCATTCAAACCATAACACCATTAGAATACAAACCCATTCGCTCCGCTCAAACCCCATTATAACAACTCTCACAGTACAGCCCTACCTCCCACCATCACCACCACTAGTGTGTGTGCCCTCTTCTAATTAGGCTGTAACAGCCACCTGGGTGATGGTCACTTCAAGCCAGTTGTAGCTGACCTCCCACTAGACACCTTCCCCTTATAGACCCAGCGTAACTGTAGCTCCCCCAAATAATCACAGACCTAAACAAGCAAACAGTAACAAGTCAAACTGTTTTATTATTTTATTTTCTAAATGTTTGCAGTGAATTTAGTGCTGGTGGAAATTGGTGAGCTGACAAGCCTGGAAACTGAAGGCCTCTGTTTATCCACAGGATAGGTTAAATTTCCCTAACCCACACCATGTTTCATCTCTCTGATGGAGGGACCACCCACAGGCAAACAAGGAGAGTTCAGTCTGCCTGGCTCACTCAATCCTTCCGCTCTCTGGGTGAGAGGTGGGATACTTGTACCACTTGGAAACAGATTGAGATCAACTTATTCCATATATAAGTCACAAAACACCCTCAAGACTGTAACCGTTTTTGATCACTACTGACCTGGTCCAAACTTCAAATAGTGTCCGGGCTTTGATGAAAATCAATAAAAGAAATTAAGAATAGGACATGTCCTGCTACCTAGATAATCTAACGATGAAGAGCATGGATATAGGGAATAATGCAGCAGCAGAAACACTCAGAAATGGACTGGAGGTGCATCAGGATAGAGCCTTCTCTACAGCCGTATCTGGTACATAAGGCAGCAAGGGTAACATAGGCTGAATCATCCATTTCCTGCCGGGCAGTTTGAGTCACATCCCTACTATTATTGTGGTTGCTATTTCTGTCAGTTTCTCTTTGACGTTTTTACCATCTATTGTGGAAGTGGGTAGGTAAAGGACACGGCCCCCTGTGACGTTAATGAACTGATGGTTATATTCTTTGGCCCCAAAGTTTCACCCGGAATCAATGGAATTGGATAATGTGGAAATAAGCACTGAATTTGGCCTCTTACATTTAAAATTTCACAACTGTTTATGGTCAGGATTCAAGGTCCATTCAATTCTCTAGAAGCTTTGGGAAATGAGTGACGATGACATGGATCACACATTAGTCAGGGGAGAACAATGTCCAAGAGATCTCCCACACTCAGGAAACAGGCTCCATTGGCCTGAGTCTCGGTGGTGCAATAAGGAGCCTCATCCCCCTTCACAGCAATAACCAGGGTCAGCAAAGCCCAAAGCAACAGCAGCTGGAGTCCAGGAAGTGTCAACCTGTGCAAGCAATTACTGAAATGGCATCAGCAACATAAGACACTGCTGCTGTGTGTAGGCATGAAGTAGCCTCCTGGGTGTTGGCTGGCAGTTGGGGCCTCATGTTCAGGCTCCTGTAGTTTTATGAATGACTGTAGCCCTCTGTCCCCACTAAAGAGTGCTACTACTCTTTCTGTGTTGCACCACCTCTTGCTATTGTGTCTCAGAGACTCCAGTTCAAATGTGTTCAGTTTACGAGTTGTTTCTGACAACCAGAGAGATACTAAAATGGCAACAGGTCTATCTTTACTCATTGTTTTATTTGGAGTTTTAAGTTTAAATTTTTATTCTTATTTACCAGTGCAAAGTCTGACTAAAAACATCAGCAGAATTTTCATGTAGAGAAGGCAAAGCTTAAACACTGAAGATACACTTGCCTTCTACAGGCTCAAAAATATGGACCCAATCCCTCAAGCAGATCTTCGCAGACTTCAACTGATTTCAGTGGCAGCATCCAGGATGCAGTGGCTGCTTTGGAAAATCTCACTATAGCCTCTTCCAGTTAGCTGGAGAGTTTCAGAGTACGTTTGTTTTTAAAGTCTCATTATCAGTCATGTTTGCTACATTAGCCTACTGCTGTGTGGGATGTTCGGTATGTTCCCGGATGCAGGTATGCCTGCTTCTCATTTCCTTTAAGTCTGTCCCTCCTGGAATCAAAGGGGTGACAATTGCCAGCACCTCAGAGGAATCTTCCAAATTAATTTGCAGTTATGACCTGCTTCAAGCAGGATTTAAACCAAGGTGTCCAGCTACAAACAGCTACTGTCAAGGGAGGAAGCGTGTGTGTGTGTGTCAAGGGAGGAAGCGTGTGTGTCAAGGGAGGAAGCGCGCGTGTGTGTGTGTAAATGTACAACACCGAAAATCATTACCTGGTCATATATGTATAGTATACTTAAATACTGTAGAACCAGAAGTCTCAGGGGACACCCAGAGTACGTCTACATGTCAAGTAGAAACCAGCAGCAGAGCCTGGGTCTACAGAATTGGGCTCAGAGGGCTCATGCTGCAGTGCTAAAATAGCTGCATAGACAGACATTCAGGCTCAGTGGGGAGCTTGGGCTCTGAAGTTATTTTGAGCACTGTAGCATGAGCCCTGTGACCTGAGTCTGTAGACCCAAGCTCTGAGACTCACTGCCATGGCTTTCTGCTTGCTGTGTACATGTATCCCCAAGCCTTCATCTAATCAGAAGCTTGGATAGCTGGAGACTACCACATTTACAATTAGCTTATTCTGTTTTAAGCTAAAAACAGTATATGCTTTACCCTTCTTTAGTGCCTTCTATAAAAGATCTCAAAGAGCTTCACACATTCATTAAACACAGTTCACAATCCTTTGGTGAGAGTGGGAAGTAGCACTGTCTTCATTTTGAGAGAGAGTAGAATCAGGGCATAAAGACCAAGTGACTTTCTCCAGAATACACAGTAAGTCAACAGCAGAACTGGAAATAGGAATCAGACCTGAGTCCCTCTGCCCTGCTGTAACCAGAGGGCAACACTCCCCTACTATTTAATGAAGTAAACAGGAATGTTTATTTCCTTCCCTCAATGTCCAACTTCCCGACAGTACTCTCCAAGCTGTAGGCCCTATCACACTGACTCTCCTACCCACCCCAGGCAGTTCTCAAACTTTCCAAAGCTAGAGATGTCTTTTTATTTAGGGGGAAAAGTGACTCTCGTAAAGTCCACAAACTTTACTGACAACATTCAAACACTCTGATACACCCTTGTGAATTTCCACATGCCCTAGCTTGAGAACCTCTAACAACTTTCTCTAGGGACCTCTCCAGCCAACTCCTTTGTTGACTCCACCTGTTCGCTATGATGCCCAGGCGCTCCTACAGGAAGAGGAGCACACTAGGAAAGCTTCTCACTGCGAGCTAGAGGATGCTTCCTTGAGTTTCTCCACCACCTCAGAACCCCAATTTGGATTCTGCAGATAGACATGTCAACTATAACCTAACCTATAACCTTAAACAGGCCTATAACTCATTTCACGGGACAATTATTAATTATGGTAAAGTGCTTCACCGAAGACATAAGAATAAAAAGACAACCGCCACCCCAAAGAGTTTACAGATTAGATGTTAGCCATCATACGACCAGTAATGGTGACAAATGGTAGGGGGGAGAATGGAATGAGGAAGGATGAGGTTTACAGCAATAAGAGCACAGAGTCATGTGCACATATTGGGGGCTCTGTATACCTTTGGAAATAAAAAGAAAGATAGTAGCATCAATTCACTTATGTCAAGTTTAAAAAAGAGTTTATATTCTGAGCAGCGATTCTGTTCCCATTAGCAGGTCCATCACAAATACATGTTCTCAAACTCTAACTATGTCCAAGGCAGGAAGTTGCAGTGTAGGATCAGCCCCAGCAGCCAGTAGGACAGGAAGTATCCCAGAATGCATTTGGTGAGAGGGGAACTTATTCTCCAGTTCAGCAGTAATCTCATGATGGGGTTTTCAGAAATCCCTTTTCTGAACGATCCAGGAAAAGAGCTGCCTACACTGGGCTTCTTGGAGAGGGATGCTGCAGTCTGGATAGCAGCTCCTTCTTTCCACAGCAAAGGTTCATAGTCCTGGAGCAGATGAGCAGAGAACCAGTACAAGACTGGTGTAGACGAGCCTAGGAACCTGGTTACAACCTGAAAACAGCAGGGGGGGGAAAAGCACATTAATTATGTGCCAGTGACTCTAAGTGACCCTGATTCTGAGGAATGAAAGGTGCAATCTATCTGCCTCAGACTACTGACAAATTGGAGTGAAATATAGCCCCACTTTATGGTGCTAGAATTTATTATTATAAAAGAATATGAAATAAAATGCCTCTCAGCTCAGGGTTATGTTTAGAAAGATGTCTGTAAAAGCAGCCAAGTAACCTCCAGGTTACAGAAAAACACAGCAACAGTTTACTTGCCACAGCTCTGCAGAAATCAGGGCACTATTCCTGAGCAGAGCTACAGCGAAGACGTGAATCTTGCTATCTTCCCCAAGGAAGATGAGAGCGCCAAACCCTAAATAAGAAGATGACTATTTTACATTTATGAAGAGCCTTACATCTCAAAGGATCCCAAAGCACTTTACAAATGCTATGCATGCAGCATCACTAAAATGCAACCATCTCTGCGGATGACAGCGACAGGCACTCTGCAGAACAGTGTGGAGAGGGGAAACAATAGCCTAAAACAACTCCCTTTGCTCTTCTGGAAAGAAGTTAGTGCAATATAAGATATTACCTCACCCACTCACTAATATCCTGGGACCAACATGGCTACAACTACACAGCAAACAACTTATTGAAAGTGACAAGAACCCCTCCCGCCCCCCATATACTAAATTGAATGGCAGCAGTTTGTCTCCTGTGAAGAATAAAGGACTGAGTTAACCCTGTGGTTCCATGGCATCGCCTCTAGCATGTATGTCAGGGGTGGGCAAACTACGGCCCAGGGGCTGCATCCAGCCCTTCAGATTTTTAATCTGGTCCTTGAGCTCCCGCCGGGTAGCAGGGTACAGGGCTTGCCCTCCTCCAGCGCTCCAGCCAGGGAGCAGGGTCGGGCACTTGCCCCGCTCTGTGCGTGCCATGGCTCCACGCAGCTCCCGGAAGCAGCAGCATGTTCCCCCTCAGGCTCCTACACGTAGGGGAAAACCAGGGGGCTCCGCACACTGACCCTGCCCCAAGTGCCGCCTCCGCAGCTCCCATTGGCTGGGAACTGAGGCCGATGGGGCCTGCAGACAGGGCAGCGCACAGAGCTGCCTGGCCGCGCCTCCGCATAGGAGCCGGAGGGGGGACATGCTGCTGCTTCCAGGAGCTGCTTGAGGTAAGCGCCACCCGGAGCCTGCACCTCTGACCCCCTTCCACCGTCTGAACCCCTCGGTCCCAGCCTGAAGCACCCTCCTGCACCCCCAACCCCTCATACCTAGCCCCACTCCAGAGCCCCCCCCCTGCACTCCAACCCCCTTCCCCAGCCTGGAGCCCCCTCCCAAACTCTGAACTCCTCATTTCTGGCCCCACCCCAGAGCCTGCACCCCCAGCCGGAGCCCTCATCCCCTCCCGCACCCCCACCCCCAATTTCGTGAGCATTCATGGCCCGCCAAACAATTTCCATATTCAGATGTGGCTCTCGGGCCAAAAAGTTTGCCCACCCCGATGTATGTCCTGTAACCCTCCAGAACCCTGAAGGGTCTAGAGTAATTGGAGGGACAGACTACCAGCACATAGGAGGAATCCAGAGACATTCTCCATTAATCCCTGCCTGCTGAACACATGCAAACATTGACACCCATAGATCTGCTGGGGACCTGGCAGAGCAATGTCAGAGACTGGAAAGGTTATTTAACAGGATTCCAAGTGAGAGGGGACAGACTCCAGAAGGAGGAGTCCTGCTCATACACTGGAAGGCAGGGGAAGAGAGAGAGAGAGAGAACCACCTCCACTTGAGTTTTGATTTAATGCTTCATGACCCACATCTGGGGGTTCTGGAATCCCCAACTTTCTACTGCCACTAGCCACGTTTTAAGTAGTCTTGAAACACTTCTAGAGACTGGTACGAGGTTACAGAGCTTTTCTCTTCCAGGTCACCAGTACAAGTCCAGCCCAAGGTGGTAGTGGCGCAAAGCCTTTACCCCCTGACAGCTGACTAGCAGCACTTTGCTGTCCCGGTGATAAGCATGTTAAAAATACCATCCATTAGATAAGTGGCCAAAGTGAAACAAGCCAGTAGTTCCTAGTGGACAAATGTTCCCATCACACTTGGCACCTAATGGGCCTCCTTTTAGGCAGTCTCAATGAAAGAAAAGGAACTAAATGGCCAGGGGAAACGGAACAGTCATCTCTGACCCGGAAGTGGTTCCTACAGAGCAGGAGGACATGTGCTGAGAGAGAAGCTTGCACTGCCCCTGTCCTTGTTCTGTGGCTAGACAACTTCTATCTCCATGGCTGTCAATCTACCACCTCGCCCCCAGCATTAAATTCCTTTAAAGACACCACTGCCATATGCTGCTTCAAATGTCTCACCTGCACGTGCATGCAGAGGATTCCGAAGGCCAGAAGAGCCATGGCATGGACCACGTAAACGAAGACACTGGTGCAGCGAAATCCATCCACTGGCTTATCAGAGTCCTCTCCTTTCCTTCCTTCCTTCTTTCTTCTCACTAGGCCAAGCATTAAGCAGTACTGGGGATTTGCAGTGAGGTAGAACCAGGTGGCCCAAGAGCCCAGCACAGTAACCGGCGCAGCAAGCAGGAAGTTGGGTACCTGTTTAAGCTCAAAGTACCTTAGAAAGCCCACATTCCAGTAAACATCTTGAATGTAAGAATAGACCACAGGGAGCCCCTGGGAGCACCACGCAGGTTTCATCCCACTCATGGCCGCTAGACGATACCCTTTATCCACAGCCAGTTGCAATAGCGGCCTGGGAACAGCATGTTCAGAGCTGGCGTCAGGATTGCAGAACCTCAAGTAGGCATAGGACTGAAACAAAGCAAAAGGGAAAAAGACCCCAGCAGACATCAGAACCACTGAAGCTGCAAAGCGGAGGAGTCGTCTCCAGACCTGAGGCAGCTTCATTACAGTCCCAGCACCTGCCTGGAGTTGGAGGGCAAGGTCTTTACTCTGGGAATAGATGAGGAAGCCGGTGTTGATCACCCCGTTGGAGCGCACACCAGCAGCAAGGGAGAAGAGCAGTCCGCTGGTCCAGCGCTGCCCTTTCTCCAGCTGCAGCATGGCACTGAACACCAGGAAAGCAAACATGCTTTCTGAGTAAGCGGCTGTCATGAACACATTGGCGGGGGTGAGGCAGAAGAGGACAGCAGAGAGGAAGGCCATCCTGCGACACCGCAGCACCACACACCCCAGCTCATAGAGGACAGCAGCTGCCAGGACTGAGAGGAGAGCATTCAAAAGCACCGCTGACAAGAGCAGGCGGCTCCGTAAACACAGTAGCCCTTGCAGAGGGCACAGGATGACCTTTGCCACGGCTCGCACACTGAGGGGGTACACTGGGAAGAAGGCGAAGTTGTGCTCATACAGGTAGCCATGCTCAGCTATGAACAGGAAGTGCTCTGCATCCCAGTGCGACAAGCCCCCCAACAGCCATTCTGACAACCAGTCACAGAGGCTGGGTTCTGACAGGCGGGGAGGAGAGAAGGCATCTGCTGCATGATCCGGGATCAAGAAGTTAAACAGGGCCTGGAAGAGAGAGGGAGAGAACTGAAATTAATGAAGCATCCTATTGTGACTTCTCGCACTGAAGACAGTCAAATCTAGTCCCAAGCAGGAGGAGGACTCCAGGGACTCCAAGTGTTAACTCCAAGAAGGGAGCATAAGTAGGAGCCAAGAAATGCAGGCTAAGGGTATGTTTACACTGCAAAGAAACCTGTTAGCAGCTCAAGTTCAACGCCAGGCTCCCCATGGGTTTTAGCTCGAGATGCTAATCTGAGCTGCCATGCCTTCGCTGCTCTGTTAGCCCAAGTTAGTGAAGGTTGGTTAGCTATCCTGATTTAAAATACACTTTTTTTTTTAGCAGTGTAGCATACCTTGAGTATCGGAAAAAGGTTTGAGGTGGTGAGACCTGTTAGACTACAACATATTTGGGTTTTCACCAGAGACTCACTTGGAACCTTCAAATCTAGACCAGACAACGCTCTGGAAAATATGCAGGGAAAAATCCAAATCCTGCATTAACCTCTGTGGTGCAGGAGGTGGGAAATGGAGATGAATTAGCAGGTCTTTTCTTTCTGTAATGGCTGTGATTCTGTAGCTAGCTATGAAGCGCACTTTACTCATTTCTACTCCAGAACAGCTCTAACGCTGTATGTACTAGTGAATGTACTAAGATAGCAACTTCCATCTAAACCTCTCAAACTGCTTTACAATGATTGTTTCACAACCCCCCCCCCCGCACGCTGGTGAGATAGACATTTTGACCCCCACTTTATATATGGGGAAACTGAGGCACGGGGGGGGGGAGTCTTACTTATGTCACACAGCAGGTTAATGCAGTGCCCAGGCCCCTTTTCCAGCTACTAGATCACACTCCCATTGTCTCTGCTGCTTAGCTTAGCATGCTGCTGTTGGAGCTGACACAAAGGTGTCCCCTGACCTTCATATTAGAAAGGCGAACGGGACTCCCAACAAACGAGCCCCTTTGTGAGTTTGCGGCATGCACCATGTTTTAACAGATGAGAGAAAAACAGAAAGCTCAAGAGGCTAGGGTCTAAATTTTAAAGCACTGTAATACCCAGCCAGATGAAAGTCATGCATCTGACTGAGCAGTCCTGAAGCTTCAAATGCGGAATTAGGGGTGTCCCTTGTACAATTATGTCAGTGTTGGCACTGACAGGGGAAGGAGAACAGAAAGAAAGAAAAAAGGGGCTGCATTTAACAAACTGTAATTAAAAAAATAAATGTTGATGCTTTACAATGAAACCTACATTACCAGGAAACTGGCTGACTTGGGAGACTTTTTCATGAGCATTGGCCTGCTAAACCCAGGGTTGTGAGTTCAATCCTTGAGGGGACCACTTAGGGATCTGGGGCAAAATCAGTACTTGGTCCTGCTAGTGAAGGCAGGGGGCTGGACTCGATGACCTTTCAAGGTCCCTTCCAGTTCTAGGAGAAGGTGTATCTCATATGGAGCCTTTCATCTCTCAGACGTTGTTCAAATCCAACCCAACCCAGTAGAGACCAAAAGTTGTTACTATCGGTTGGCTGTTTGGTGGTGCTCAATCTCTTTCCCAGTTAGACTGGTTTCACGTCACAAAACAGCTGGGTTCCTTGTTGACAGTCTCAGCAGACACACTAAGGAGTGAATGGGCCATGAGAAGGGCCCTACCAAATTCACGGTCGTGAAAATGCATCACGGACCATGAAATCTGGTCTCCCCCCATAAAAATCTGGTCTTGTGTGTACTTTTACCCTATACAATACAGATTTCACGGGGGAGACCAGCGTTTCTCAAACTGGGGGTCCTGACCCAAAAGAGGGTAATGGGTTTTTTTTGCAAGGTTATTGTGGGGGGGGGGGTGTCACGGTATTGCCACCCTTACTTCTGCACTGCCTTCAGAGCTGGGTGGCCGGAGAGCGGCAGCTGCTGGCCAGGTGCCCAGCTCTGAAGGCAGTGCCCTGCAAGCAGCAGAAATGCAGAAGGGTGGCATGGTATGGTATTGCCACCCTTACTTCTACACTCCTGCCTTCACAGTTAGGTCAGGACCCCATCAGTTACAACCCCATGAAATTTCAGATTTAAATACCTGAAATCATGAAATTTATAATTTTTAAAATCCCATGACCATGAAATTGACCAAAATGGACCATGAATTTGATAGGGCCCTAGCCATGAGCACTGAGATGTCCTCATGTCTAGAGATAGTGCCTCTAGGTTTGAGACTTGGGAATCGTTTGCGTGGGAAGATTGATGTACCTGTTTTGTGGATAAACAGGGGACTTCAGTCTACAGAACTGTCAATACAGCCCCTTGCAACAGCAGTGAATTCACACAAAAGTTTTAATTTAAAAATAAATTAACCATGTCAAACTTCTATTTGACAGCAACATGACTTCCCAGATGCCGCTTGTAGGCCTCTGCATGAGAAGTCCAATTACAATCAGGAAGATCGTGATAGCTCACAATACACCCTGCAGTACTGAAGAGGTAACTCTGAAGTAGTATATTACATTTAGTACAATGTCTTGTGTTCATGAGGAGACTTGCCTGGAGCACAAGTGTCAGGGCTCTGCAACACACTGCAAACCGGATGACCTCTCGAACATAGGGGTCTCTTCTATTCATCAGCTTCATTATGACCTTGGAAGTTGCCTCAGTGGGTCACTGCTGCTTTCGGCAGGGGAAATTCTCTCTCTGGCTTTTGAAACCTGAATTAAACACAATGCTCAGGGACACAAAGAGGTATTGCAGGCTTCAGCTATGTTTGTAAGTTACAGATCTTTACTTACTGGCCAACAGTACTTCCTTCATAAACCTCAGGCTGTAAACTTGAAGAATGTTCCTTCTGGAAGAGACCATAATTCAGGGGACACTGTAGAAGGGTAGTGAGTAAACTATGGCCTGCGGGCACACCCGGCCCGCCAGCTGATTTAATCTGGCCCTCAAGCTCCTGCTGGGGAGCAGGGTCTGGGGCTTGCCCTGCTCCCACGCTCCAGTCAGAGAGTAGGATACGCTCCGCAGGCGTGTGCTATGACTCCCGGAAACAGAGGCACATCCCCCCTCCGGCTCCTACGTTTAGGGGCAGCCAGGGGACTCCGCACACCACCCCTGCCCCAAGCGCCGCCCCCATAGCTCCCATTGGCCATCTTGTATTTGTTCTGGAGAAGCAGAAAACTTCAGCCTTTAGGGCTATGAACCAACACCTTCCAACATCATTGTATTCATTGACCATTGCAAGGTGAGGGCTAGCATCCCCTCTCAGTGTCTCTCACCTACCACTTAAGCCCTCCACAGAACAAAGAAATAATTGTCCTGACATATTTACAGAGCTCTATTCTCTCACTGCTCTTCTAATGCTCTGGAAGGGGTTTCTGCTAACTAGAATGAGGGCATCTGCCTGACTCAAGCAAATGACATATGCTAAGGGGACTCTTATCTCCCCATACCTTAACTAGGGGATTTAAGCCAGTTTAACATACACCTTAGTATTCTGGCCTGACATTTCCAGAGCAGATATGACAGGGGTGGGCAAACTACCGCCCAGGGGTCGCATCTGGCCCTTCAGATGTTTTAATCTGGCCCTCGAGCTCCCGCTGGGGAGCAGGGTCCGGTGCTTGCTCCACGCGGCTCCCGGAAACAGCGGCATGTCCCCCCTCCGGCTCCTATGCGTAGGGGCAGCCAGGGGGCTCTGCATGCTGCCCCCGCAGCTCCCACTGGCAGGGAACCATGGCCAATGGGAGCTGCAGGGACGGCGCCTGCGGATGGGGCAATGCACAGAGCCCCTTGTCCATGCCTCTGGGTAGGAGCCAGAAGGGGGACATGCCACTGCTTCCGGGAGCTGCTTGAGGTAAGCGTTGCCCGGATCCTGCACCCGTCCCCCTCCTGGGCTCCAACCCCCTGCCCAGCCCTGATCCCTCTCCTGCCCTCCAAACTCCCCTCGGTCCCAGCCTGGAGCACCCTCCTGCATCCCCAACCCCTCATCCCCACCCCCAGCCCTCACCCCCCTACCCCAACCCCCTGCCCCAGCCCAGAGCCCCCTCCTGTACCCTGAACTCCTCATTTCTGCCCCCCCCCAGAGCCCACACCCCCAGCTGGAGCCCTCACCCCCTCCCATGCCCCAACCCCCAATTTCATGAGCATTCATGGCCCACCATACAATTTCCATACCTAGATGTGGCCCTTGGGCCAAAAAGTTGGCCCACCCCTGAGATATGATCAGAACAGGCTCATGGCCATGGAAGGCAGCTAAGCAACCTCCAGATCTGCTATGCTGTTCTCTAGGGAGCTTTAGGATAACATGAGTCTTTCCTTGGCCCCCATAGCCCTTAATGCCTTCTTGCTTTGAGAAATGGTAGGTGCTAGGTTGCCTGTAGGTTCACACTCTGCTCTCCACTCAGTAATTTTACTGATTTAGTTTTCTATAATACACACGAAGAGTTCAAAGTACTTTACAAACTTTCTTGAATTAGGTCTCAAACCACCTTGTGAGATGATGAAGTGGCATTATCTTCATTTCACAGGTGGGCAGAACGGAGAAACAGAGAGGTAAAGTGACTCGCCCACGGACACAGAGCAGGCCAGTGGCCAAACCAAGAATAAGAACCTAAATATGCTGAGTCCAAGTTCTAGGCTTTAACCATTAGCCCATGCTTCCTGTTTTCTCACGCACAAAACTTTTGGTTTTGCTCATATGCCTTTGTCCCTCCCAAACATTTACAGCAGCAGACAAAGTAATAAACATGGGGAAATACAATACTGAATCATGAAGTTATAATTTATTATGGAGGGGGATTTCAGCCTAGCTATACATTCTATTAAAGCACATTCACAGCTGTAAATCCTATTAAAGAACATAAGATATTTTTTGCCTCTAATGTTTATCACCACTTTGGATATTTAAAAAATTCTAAAATGAATTCGCCAAGAAGGTTCAAATCAATCCATAAGAAAAGGCTGTTTCTGGCAGCACACCGCACACCCTCTATCAGAAGGCAGCAAAGCCTAGAAAAAGCTGCAATCCACAACCACCATATTGACAGAGAACACAGTGTTCCATGGGTCTGGATGTCTTTACACAAAAAGCACCAAGTGTTGCTCACAGGACCACAAGAACACCAGGGTGGATAGAAAAGGGACACAAGGGGCAAAGGTGGGTTAAAAAAAAATCTTCATAGAAGAAATGTCAAATCTTATGCAAAATTAAAAGTGAATTTCAATCAGTGTTCAGTATTTCTAACCAGTTCCTTGAATTTGGACAGGAATTCCCTTTGTCTCACTCCATCATGCTATCAGTAAGGGTATGAACCTCAATCAAACAGATGTTAGATAAATCATCAGGTAAATTAAAACAAATTATGAAAGGTCTATAAAATATGTAATGGTGACTGTCCACCACCAGGGGGCAGTACATTCTTACAACATTGGCACTTCCTCCCTCCACATACTATGGCAATTAGATTCTGGTTAGGTTATAGGATTCCTAATAGGAAATCCATTTCAGTGTACATATTGGAAACACTTATAACACAATGATTTGGCATCTCTCAGTATTTTTGCAATCTTCCTTCAGATTAAAGGGACTCTTGAATTAAAAATATATTTTAATTCAAGAGTCCCTTTGTACTCTTTGTATTGTATGCTCCAATATTTCTGTTAGTCTTAAAGGTGCCACAGGACCCTCTGTTGCTATTTACAAGAATGTGCTTCTCACCAATATCATAGATGAGTAAAACAATAGTAGAAATCCAATTTACTTTTCACCATTTATACTGCTTACTGTTTGCATTTATAATAGCTTGGATAATAGAGAGCCTAGTCATTTTCACATTTGTTTCTAGTCAGCTTCAGTTTCTGGTCCTCAGGCACAAGACTAAAATGTTTGGTTGTAGCCACTGCACTATTTATTTATTTTAAAAACATTTTCCATTCAAATACTTTTTAAAAAAAGGGAACATTTCTACTGATCATAGTTTTTCTAAAAGCTTATTTGTGCAAAATGTATGCACTGGGTCAAAACTTAACATGATGCTGTCCCTGTATAATTAATTTGAAAGAACTGGCCCACTGGCCCACACCCAGAGTTGATTTAAAGGGTACAAATTCACTGAAGTCAAGAGAGCTGCACCTGCTTACAGCAGGTCTGAAAATGGTCCAATTAATCTTGCACACAATGGTATACTCCAATTATTTTGCCCTTTTCTAACACACATTTTCAAGTTTGTCTGGAACTACTACTATACCTAACCACAATAAGAGAATTTAGACTCAAAAAAATCACTTCACAAGACTCACTTGTATCAAACCAAGTAACTTTTTCGTTTTGTTCGTGGACTCAACCTCATTGCTGCTTCTTTCAGATGGCTAGAACTGACAAAGCCTGCAGCTGGCATTTAAATTCAAATGATAAAAATGAAACAAAATTATTCCTCCTCACTTTGGAGATAAGTAAGTAAGTCCTGCAATTTGCAGAGACTCCAGCAGAGGTTAGATCACTGTGGAAGCCCTGAATAGGAACATTTTCAAGGTTGGAAGACAATTACTTAAATAGCTTGTGTGTTTATTAATGGATTAATATTAAACACCATAGAATACAAGCAGCATTTATAGACACAAAAGGGCCTCAACCCCAAAATAGGTCACTTCAAGTGTTTCCATTCAATACATTCACTTCTGTTGTTACAAGACTTCCTAGTAGGGCTGTAGACTAGAGAATGCTTCAATATCTCATGATTTACTCCTAGGTCTCAGATAGTGTTTGGGCAGGGAGCGCTCATCTTTTCACTCAACTTTTTTTTTTAAATTAACTGACCCCTTTTAAAAGGATCAATTTGAATGTTGCCAACCCCAAGAGTAAAAAAAATAAAAAATCATGACATGCAACCCCAGCCCTTCCAAAATTAGTTTTGTTTAAATGTCAGGAGATTTTTTTTAAAAGTTAATCCCAAGGTCTGAGTCTGACTTCTGACCTCTTACACAAATGAGTACTAGGGGCTTTCCAGTATGTGTTTCCAGATGACCTTCAGCCTGAGATGAACTCCTATTGCACACATTTCCCCA
>NW_020664587.1:9099933-9273337 GCF_002925995.2 Terrapene triunguis
CACCGCCCCCTCGCTTCCGCCTCGCAGCGAGCACTTCCGGAGGCACGCGGCTTTCTGCGCCTGCGCTTTAGGATTCCGTGAAGCCGCCCGCCCGGATCACGCACGCGGCGTCCGCGGGGAGGGGAGCCGCCCTCTTTGCTAAGGGCAGCCGCTGGGCCGCCTCGCCTCAGAGCGCGCGCGTGCGCACGCGGCTGCGGCGCCTCCCCCACCCGCGGGGCTCCAGCGACCCCGCCCCTCCCCCGCGCTGGGCGGGAGGGTCCGTGACTCAGCGCCAGCTCCGGGCCCTGGGGGCCCCCCGCTCCCCTGCCGCCACTGGCCGCGCCGGGCCCGCAGCGCGAGCTCCAGGGCCGGGCCTCGTCACAGCGACCCTCTGCCTCCCGCCTTTCAGCCGCCGCGAGCGCTGAGGGGCTCCGCGAGGGGAGCAACGGCTCCCCCTGCGCCCCCCCCCCCCCCCCCCCCCCCCCGGGCCCCCCCCGCCCCCCCACGCGCCCGGGAACCGCGCGGGGGGGGGGGGGGGGGGGCAGCTGCTCCCCCCGGGAAAGGAGCCCTGCACTGGGTCCCAGCCCCCCCAGCAAGCGGGAGTGGCCGAGCCGGGGCAGCAGAGACCGTTTAAACCTGTGTCATTCCCACAAGCTTTATCCGCCAACTTTTCCCCACGTGGCAGAACAATGGCTCTACGGGCTCGTGGCCTGCACTGGAGTAGGCCCCCATTACTCTGACAGCAGCGTTTACACCACGGCTCGATTCGTTACCCAGTACGCACCTGCTGCACGAGAACATCTTTCAAAACCAGCTGCTCTGGAGTCAGGCTCTTCCTGGACAACTTAGTTCAGTGTCACCCATAGTGGGAGGAGAGGAAAAAATAAAATCACCTACAGCCCATTCTAAATGCCCATAACCTGCTGTTTATAGACTCTTAAATACCTAGCAGTTTTCTCCTATAGTAGGCAACCAAGAGGATTAGGGAATATTGCAAACAGCTGAGATCATCTAGGATATGTTTTCACATAAGGAGGAAAATATATTTTCTAGTTTCATATACTTGAGAGAAATAAAACCAATACGCCCCTAGACATTGCTGATGCACAAACTCTTTCTCTACCAAAAAAGTGCAAGATGTAGGAGGAACGAGAAGCAATTGCAAGAATTTTCTTCAACCTTTAGCTGAATGGCCTCTCTAGCAATCGTTCACCATTTGGTCTCTTCCTCTGTGGCTGCAAGGGCTTAGTAGGTCAAAAGTACAGTGTCGGTACAGATTTGATTGCAAGAATACTCATGACAAAAAGTCATGAACTGCATCTCAGCCTTTAAGAAAGTAATGAACCTGACTTGAGCAGGTAACCAGACACACGTTGGAAGTGACAGCTAGAATGCCAATTAAAAGATGTCTAAAATTTAAGTCTGCCCTCTGTTGGAAAACTAACATGGAAAATTAAAATCTCCCATTAAGGAAATTCACTCCAAAGCCAGCAGGAAGAGCCTGGTTGCATGTGTGAATCACTCCGGTTAACATTTAATGTACATCCACCTACACAAATATTTCCTTCTTTCTCCTACTCCATACCTAATACTTCCCCTCCCCATCCCCCAAATGGATAAACTTCCCCTCCCCATCCCCCAAATGGTAACTGCAAATTATCCCCAGGATAACAAAACTACAAGAGCCCTCTCATTCTTGAAGTTAGTGGTACTCCGGTATCCTCTTCTCATTTAATAGATATGATGCATCTGTTATGTGGCTATAAAGTAGCATCTATAAAACCAAAATGCTTAAAGTCTTGGAAGTGGCCTCCTTGGCTAGCTCACTGTTTAAGACACTTTTTTGAGATGCCGATACTGTGATACAAGTTGGCAACCATCAGTGAAAACTATGAACTAGCTTCCGCTCAACCAAAAGCAACCTACAGAGCAGGCAGTGACAGTCATTGAGAAGTACCAGCTTGAGTCCACTATGATGTTCTTCCCCGGAGGGACATAAGGAACTAATACCTGAATATCACCATTGCAGTAAGTTCCACTGAAGCAATGCTGTTCGTTCTATCTGCTTTATGCCATTAGCTGTGCCACAGTGCATACCTGAGGACAGATCTCCAACCCTCTAATTATAAAGCCTCAGAACTCAGCCAAGGCAATTCTGTACAGGCCACAACTTTCCCGATCAACGATCATCACTGTCTGTCTTCCGCACTTAAACCCAGTCTACATTAAGGAATTTTGCATTATGTAATTATACCAGTACAGCCCCACTAATGCAGATACTACACCAGCATTAAGTCAGCAATTCAGTTTAGGCCAGTAACATGCCAAAGTATATTATACAATGTTACATGCTACAGTGCATTGGGTAACATACCATATTTGTACATTCAGTTATTAACATTACTAATAGTGAAAAAGACTCCACTCAAGATCTTGCCCACAGAGTGAATAGTGACTTATCAGATTTTGCTTTCGCCAAGACCTCACGAAGTACTTCTTAGTGATATAGTTACATTTAAATAAGGGCACCACAGTCCATCAAGGACATGTTAGTTTTTGTTTGTAATCTGGTTTAAAATAAATCTAGCAAAATATTGCAAAGGTATTATGGCGTTTTCTTCTGTTAAATGATGTTCTAGCAATACATGGAACGGACAGTCATCTTCACTCATATCTTCAAAGGAAGTTCATAAAGATGCTTCAGTCCAGG
Organism: Terrapene triunguis; assembly: GCF_002925995.2. Taxonomy (NCBI): domain Eukaryota; kingdom Metazoa; phylum Chordata; order Testudines; family Emydidae; genus Terrapene; species Terrapene triunguis. The sequence goes on from NW_020664587.1 coordinate 9,102,623, forward strand.
CTCTGACTGGAAGATGGGAGAACCAGCTTTCCCAATAGCAGGAGAAAACAATGATAAAAGGCTGCCTAAGCTCCCTGGGTCAAGAAAAGGAGTTAGGCTTCAAATTTTCATAGGCATTCCTTGCAACAGTAGAAGTCAGGTCAAAGCATTAAGACTTGCATTCTGTCAGGGACTTGAGTCAAACCTAATTACAATTGTGGACATTGCTTGTTCTCACTGTACTTATTTTCCATCTATGCTAATGTATACTTTTTTTTTTTAATTAAAGATGACCACTGGAATATACATAAATTAATCCGCCTGGTGGGGAACATGCTAGGAGTTTCCCCTCAGCTCAGTTAGCAAATGTCAGTGGAACTGGTAATTATTGGCAGCTTCACTCTTCTGTGCCTCTCCACATAGCATTAGCTGTGAAATACCTGAAGTCCCCTTAGGATGAAAAGTGACTGCAAGCCTGCAGACAAGCCCTTGGACACAAGCTGTTGGCAGTACCTTGTGGACATTGCTGCTGAGGTTCTTTTAGTTTAAAATCTCACACCGTCAATTCAGATTTCCTAGTTCACTAATGCCTACAAGAACCAGACATGAGATTCTCCATTTAAACAAAGCAGCTAGGAGACCGGACAATCTACATACCAGAAATGAAGGGTTAAAGACACAGATCGTCATCTTTCTACATACAGAAAAACTTTTTCCTGATGCATTAATAGACACTTGATACTTTAGTGGTCATCCCAGTAATTAGCACATGGCTAAAATTAAATGAAAATGGGCTGAAGTTCTGCACACACCTTTTTTAAAAACACAAAAATAAGACCATCAGAGATACTACTTTATTATGAGCTCACTTCCCCATTAACTCAATTTCCCAAGGAACTGGGGGTTCAAAGATTCCCCAATTCCCACCAGCCAAGCAAGAAAAGTTATAAATATAGTGTTTGGTTTTGAAGCCCCTGATTATCACCAATAAACATCACTACATTGAGGTGAAATTGCTTCCAGAAGTCTGAAATTAAAGACTAATCACTGAAGGGCAGTGGGTTTCAAAGTTAGGAACTGGGACATGTCAGAGAGGAAGGATGAATTAAAAAGCAAAAACACCATCGAAACACGAGAGGTGTTTCTGGTTTCTTGAACAGAAAGGATATTTACATTAAAATAATTCACTCCTTTTCCTTGGCTGGTCTTTTTACTTACATGGCATTTCATTATTGACCTCGCCAAAATTTCAGCAATGTTTTATGAAAAGCTAAAGTAAAATTTATACATTTACTAACCAACCAGAACCTATTAACTTGCAGATTGTCACATCCAGAACAAGGATTACTGGACCATAGACTGAAATTTGGTTGCTGGCTGAAGGTTGTTAAAACCCTGCTTACTGGAAACCTCCCTTTCTTTCAGGAAGTCAGAGTCCACACAAAGTTCCAAGAAAGCTCTCTCTCTCTCCATATCTCTCTTTCTAAATAAAATTTTCTTCTTTCAAATACCAAAAGGCAACTGTTTCTCTGCCTCTAAATTATATTCTTTTTTAACCTCACAATGAATGGATCCCCAATTAGCTCCCAAGTTTCCACTACAAAATTCAGATTTTCCCTGGAAGCAGGATTTGTATTTATGAAGCCAAACTACCACCACTATGACTAGTCTATGCCAACAGACAAGAACGTGGCATTAGGGTCAGTGGAGACACAGATAGTATCCATCTTTCTAATAAAAAATAAAAACCCTTACAAACATCTTACCAAGATTTAATGTACATTTATTCTTAACACGTGGAACATATAGTATAAAGATTTCATACTGAATAAATGATATTCATTAAGCCAAAAAAGGAAAAAAGGGAGGAATTTACATCAAGTTTTTAGCTACATCGTCTGAAATACAAATATGCAGAATTCATCACTGAAAAATCTCAATTGTGTTTCTTCATCAGGAACTTCAACTGAACCTAGAACTTTTTCACACCTCGATTAGAAAGAAAACAAAAACAGGAAAAATAAACTATAAGTTGATTGGCTGCTGAGACAGCAATGACTTTATACACAAAGACCTGTACAGCATCCTCCAGAGAGAGATGTCTGGCAAGAGATTAAATAATTGTGTCTCGCTTTTGCAGGTCATCAACTCGTTAACTCGTCATACTATAAAGGGGTGGGGAGGAGGGGGACAAAACTGCAAGGAATCTGAGGGTATGTGCAATGTACAACGTCATATATATATACACACGTGGCAGCGTTCAGGCTGCAGCTAAAGGTTAAAACCAGTTCTAAGAGGTGATCTCAGGGTTATTCATACAATCAAGGAGGAAGAGAGAAAGAGGTCAGGGTGTTGTAGGTTCACACATGATACTTTGGGGGAAAAGCCTTTTTTTTCTCCTCAACATTAACTAAAAACATTTTTAAAAACTACAGCTTGCTGCTGATCCAGCGTTTTTTTTTCAATGTGAGACATTATTACAGTATGTTTACAGTTTAAGGTGTACAGTACATGAAGTTCTACACTCTACTGCACAGGCCTCCATTGGACAAGGTCTGTTCACAACTGGTAACTTCTTGGTTCCTGCAAGATTGTGAATGTACAACGATAAACCACACAGAGTTCAGCAGTCACTTTTGTCCTTCCGAGTTTACCATTAAAAACAGTTATGAAAGTGGCGCCTGTCGATGCGATAACACGGCAAGTCGTTTTCCCCAAACTCACTGTAAACGACAGTAACTTTGGTTAAAATAAAAAAAAAGTCTTCTACGTAGGCAGAACGTTTGTCTCCTTGAACTGGGGGTTCAGGACAGAGTTGAGGGTGGGGTGAGGGGAAAAGGGAAGGGGGACGTCTTTCCCCAGGGAGAAGCAGGGCAGCGCAGGGCAGACAGTGGATTCTGAGGTGGTTTTGCATAAATAAAGGGCAACAGTCAGTTTCTAAGTTCTCCACTCACGCACACGCACACAGGGGTATAGGCATCCCACGGCTGTCATGACTGGCCAATTAAAAACAGTACATCACAAATAACTTGTGAAACCAACGAGTTCATCAAAGGCGACACGGAGATGTCCAACAGCCGCGACTCATATAACGTGAACTCAGAGTGGTTCTCGTCCACTTTGGCCAGGGCAAGCAGCGCCCGAGCTGCCCGACGCATCATGTCCACACTCGTCGACTCAAAGGGAGGGTTTTGCATGTGCATCAAGCTGGCCTGACTCTGCTGGAACTGAGTGGTTGCCAGGCTGTCCTCCAAGAAGCCCAACAAGTTGCCAATGCTGCCCTTCTGCACTGCAATTGCTCTAGCTGCCAGGCTGTCGCCCTGTGCCAAGTTGGCCAGTAGTACCACAGCCATCTCTCGACACACGGGGTTCTTTCGGTCACTAAGGAAGCGCACCATGGTGCTGTAGACCTTCTCCAAGCGACTAAAGGGGGGAGTTGCAAGAATCAAATCCACGTTGTTATCCTGGATGCTGAGTTTGCTGAGAGTTTCCAAAACCAGTCTCTGAGGGGAGAGGACAGCATTAGGCCCCAGGGTTGGAAAAGGATCCTGGGCCTCTGCTGATGGACATACTGCCCAGTGGAGGAGTCCATCCAAGACAGGCAAACAGATGCTTTCCGGGTACGGGGAGAGGTCCAACTGACCAGAAATGTTGGCCAGCGTAACCAGCGTGTTTTCACGCAGCATCTCCAAGCAGTCCCACCACCACTCCACCTTGTTGCAGCTCACCCCTTGGTCCTGCTCCTCTTCCTTCTCGTAGGTCAGTGGTGCCTGTTTGCGTTCCGGATGCTTGTGGTGCAGGAGAATCAGTTTCCCTAGAATCAGCAGCAGACCGGGGTGCTTAGACATTTCAAAGTCATTGCCCGGCACAAACGATAAACTCCTGATGATGTTAGACACACAGACGCAGCGTTTAGCTAGAGAGTCTTGCCAGTCTAGAAGGGTGCACAGGGGTGTCTCATCTTTACTGTGAGGTTCGTCCTCCAGAATTTTGATATTTCTGTGGCTCTGAGCTGGACTACTGCCAAATGGAAATTTGCTGCTTTCCTTTGTTGCTTCCGAGTTTTTGACCTCCTCCTCCGCCAGTGAGCCTGACCGTGCCGAAAGCATGTCATCCATAGTAGCGGTTATCCTTTTCTCCGGGGGACCATCAGATGGCAGATTCTCCCTCTCTCTAGTTCCTGGATTGCTCTCAGCTGCAGAACGTTTTCTCAAGGCAGAGTTGCAGGAAGCTCGTTTGTGAGTTAACAGTAGCTCCATTTTGCTCTCGAAGTGGGTTTGAATGTGTTCAGTGGTGTCCCCACCACCAATCCGCCAGTGCAGCAATCCACTTTCAAACTCCTGTACTCGCCCCAGCTTGTCGGAGTAATCTACCACAAATGGGTCATTCTTCTGCACTATCTTGACTGGAAGCTTGTCAAATTTACTGACTAGTTTTTCTTCATTGCTCTCTAGGGGTGCTTTGTCTTTACTTGCAAATGCAGCCTCCTCTTCCTCTTCCTCCTCCTCTTCCTCAGAGGTAGGGCTCTGTGGCTCCTCCTCTTCATCCCCCTCTTCAGGAGGGGGACTTGAAGACTTGCAGAATCTTTCAGGATCTAATAGTGTTTTTTGTCCCGGATCTCCCACCTCATATTCCTTTAGGATCCCAAAGATTTCGATCAGGCAACGCCGGAAATATTCCACCAGCAGTTCCAGCAACCCTGGCAGCTGCAATAGAAAGAACAAGGGTAGGGGAGGAAAAAAAAAAAATCAGAGCAAGCTAGGCCAATACAAGTGATTGGGGAGGTTGGTCAGAAGATGGTTAAGGGCTGAAGCAGTATTGGCAATTAGTTTCTTCTTATACTGGCTACACATTACAGTATTTGCTACTTCAAATAGACTTCCCATCTTCTGGGAAAGGGGGTGATGGAGGGGGAGAAAAAAAAAAAAAAGAGTCAGCATTTTACTATCCATCACTGACCAAACATATGACATGCCCCTATGCCCCCTTCCTGGTCACCTCCTTCCTTCCTTCAAGCACAGGGTGGCAAAATACAACAGCAATTGAAACAGTATTTACAATATTGCGGTTCATACTTTTTGCTATGGCTGGGGTGAGGAGGAAGGAAGTGTAACGCCACATACACAAGACACCCAGCCAGAGCCAGCTTAGGAAGAAGGTTAACTTCCTTGAACTGGCATCCAAACTTCAGGAAAAGAGGCCTGACAGACAGCTAGAGAAAACAAAATGGCATTGTAGATCATCAGAGAAGATAGTCAGCCTTCAGCATTTTGCGGTGCCCTTACTGTGAAGATAGGTTTGAACACCTCATCCTTGTTATTCCCTTTTTGTACCACAGAGACAACACCATCCAGGCAAAACCTTGCATTTGCAAACAATGCAAGTGGATAACTGTGTATACCGACAAAGTAGTGGGGCATGCAATTAGTCAGACTCTGTGCATGTATGTATTCAGGGTTGGCCTTCACAACAGTTATGTTACATTTCTGCAAATGTTGGGATGGCTGGAAGTTTGGCCCTAGACGAAGACGACCTGTATTCTGCTATCTTGTTGACAGCATTCTGAACATAGGTCAGTGCTTCAAAGACCTATATCTCAGAGCATCTGCACCCACCTGGCTGAGGTTGAAGGTCATTATGCTGTTGTCATCATAGAGCAGGATGTTTATGGTATCTAAGGCCCACGTACTTTCAGCCAGCAGCCCAGACTTCAGAGACATCATCACTCTCCATGCTTCAGGAGTTCCTGTAATATAAACATATGATACCTCCAGTTCCTGGCGCTGAGAAACAAAAAAAGGACTGACACTCAATATTGCTTTCCGATTCCATGGACAGCACAACAGCCCATTCCACAGGGCTTTACAGACCACAGTGCAGACAAACCAAATATCCCAGGGGGGAGGGAGGGAAGAGAGAGAGAGAGAGAATGGTGATTCAGACAAAGCCACCTGAGACCCATTTCCTTTGGTGGCTCCCCTTCCCAACAACCTGTCCCCAAAAGCGGTGATGGTCCTCTGACAGACATCATCCCCAACAGCTACAGCAGAGTGGGAACTTAATCTTACCAATATCTTTCGTTGTCAGCCGTCTCCTTTGCTTCAACACAGGCTGCGTAGCTTCCACTGATCCGGGTGGGAAGGTGATGTCCCGTCGTATCATGGGAGGCTGTACGGCTGCTGAGGCTATATGCGAGGCAGGGACGGGAGGTCCTGCTTTCTGCATTTTCATCCCCGAGTGCAGGAACGGAGATTTGCTGGGTGAGGTGCGGTTCTCCAGAGGTCTGGGCAGAGGTGCTGGGCTGGATACCTGAGGAATGTGATTCTGCATGCTAGGAGGGGTCTGGTAGTTAGGCTGTGGGGGCCTTGTCATTGGGGGTACCGGGGCAGAAGGACCATAAGGAGGCTGACGGTTCCCATGGGAGGGCCATGGCCCCTCGTGATTTACCCTCTGATCTGAATGTAGAATTTCATCTGTTCGATTCACTCCATGATAAGCAGGCCCCTGGGCTGCAGAGCCTGAACTCTGCCGATTTGGATAGCTGTACCCTATTTCATTGCGCCCTTGCCACAAGGTGCCCTGCTGCAGGCCCTCTGGAGTAGATTGTATAGGACCACCCATCATCTGGGGTGGCATATTCTGCTGGGCAGTCGAGCCTGGGGGAGCGGAGACCCTGTCTCTGCCAAATTGGAATGGGAACTGGTTCTGCGGCCCTCCTGCAGGTCGGCGGTCGGTGGCAGGATATGTACTCCCATACTGGTTCTCCACAGCAGGACATGTATAAGGCTGTGCAGTTTGCTGCTGGCTCGGTTGTTGGGTCTGTGCTGTAGGCAGCTGCTGCTGCGCCTGCCCCTGCCCGGTGCTGTACGAGACGTTGTACATCTCCCCTTCGTGTCGCTTGGCAGGCGGGCCATAATTGCCATCCATCGGTCGCTTGTAATTCTACAAGGAAGATGTACAAAGCAGTTGGTAATGGAGAATATTTATAAAACGCTAAAGGCAATGTGAATTCTGTGGCAGAGCTACACAGACCAAGTGGGACTGCATCCCAAATCATACGAATGCTATTCTCTAACCTGCACTGGGGTGAGTTTTTCTAAATGGTCAATAAGACCAACCTTCCCACATGAGGCCTGAAGAGACAGCAACCTCCAAATTGTACAAGCCAAGACTGATTCCTTCAGGCATTTTGAGTTTCCCTAGCTGCTTCCATAAGGATGCTTTCAGGGCAGGCTAACGGTCAATAGCCTATAAAAAGAGCGCACCCTCAACCTTTAGTACACAGTCATCACACAGTACAATCTGTGTGTGGATTCCTGTTTGGTCAGTCTCAGCAGCTTCAGCAGACCCTGTTCCAATTCTTCCATAAATTGGACAACAGAATAGAAGTTTCCACTGAAATCTCAGATAGGGTGTGAATCAAAAGCTATAGTTTGTACTTCTAATTGTTCCTTTCATCATAGACCTTAAAGCATCGTACAGAAGTGAGCACGACCCCTTTTTTACATATGGAAGGTCAGTCAGGCCATGACTGAACCAGGATTAAAACCCAGATCTCAACTCCCAGTCCTGTGCCCTAACTACTGTGTTGTCTATCTAGGCTTCAGAGTGAAGCTCTAAAGCTCCAGGAAGACACTTGAGAACCAAAGTAACTGAAACCCTTGGCCCAGCGCCCTGTGGCTCTGGTTGCAAAGCCAAACAAACTGCAAAGCAGTTGGAATTATTCTTAGCAGAGCTCTGCAAGTGCCCTCTACTATATGTTCACAAGCCAGACAGGATCTATCCCAAAACTGCAAGAAAAATAAGGGATTGGTGGAGGCATTGCCATGAATAGCAAGTTAAATTTCCTCTCTTAGTTTTTATGGATGTTACGCTAAACTCTTCTCTGAACAAAGTGCATTGTATATCTATAAAAACACTCATGGGATGGATATAACTGCAAAATCTTCAACAATGGGCTCAGGAAATGAAAAACATCCAAGAAAATTCTGGGTTGCGTGGAAGGATCCAAGTCAGAGGCAGTTACTATTAAGGGATGATCCTGAGGCCATACATGAAATACTAGACAAACCTGCTGTTAGAGATACTGTGGGGATCAGACAAGTAGGTTATAGAGAGAACAGAACCCCAAGTGAAGCTTTCTGGGCTCCCAGAATCTGAACAAGTAACTGTACTAGCTGTGTACTGAAGAGCCCCTACTTTACAGAACACGGTTAACAGGACTAAATGTTGTACACACTGCACAAAACCACAACGTGTATTACAGCAAAGTTGCATTAAAACCTGTTTAACTACTTGGAAACTGGCAGTAACATGGAAAGGTGCTGCATGATGTTTGGGCGTGTACATGTTATATAACTCTCAACATTAAATAGAAATCAGTACAGCAGACAGCTACCCCAGAAAACAATTTGCTTTTGACAACTTTCCACAGGTAAATCATCCCACGCTTCTCTTGAGCGAACCGGAGAGGTTTGGGGAGCTCACCTGCTGCTGTTGTTGATAGATGGTGGTTTGCTGACTGGGAAAGGGACTGCCAGAGGATGTGCCTTGAGTGGAGAACTGATTGCCATAGGAATCATGTCTGCAGAGAGAGATTGAACAGGTGCATCACCCTCTGCCCAGGTGCACACTTAGTGATAAGGGTTTCTGAACTCCCTGTCTGTTGTGGGAGGCAACCAGTTCTATTAACTGGCAAACGCTGCTCGTTTGGCACCAGCCTGCACCTACCGTTGCTGCTGCTGCTGCTGCTGTGGATAGCGGCTGGGAGAGTACATCCCTGAGTCAGGGGTGGAAGGCATAATGTTGGCCTGGGGAGTTCCGGTTCCTAAGCTGCCCTCTGGTCCCATTCCTGGCTCCGTCCTACACAAACACATACACTTGTCACAGCTGCTCCTTTGTTCCTCTAGAGGAAAGAGGCTACCAGGGCAGTCACTGTTGTGAATAAGGGATACACTATTAACCTTAAGAGTCCAGCAAGCGCTCACCTCACTCTGTCGTAAGGACCTCCATAGGGATAATGTTGCCGTTGTCCCAGGGCCATGTTACCCATCCCTGGACCTGCAGCACGATTATACGGGTCACCCATACCAGTGTTGGGGCCCTGCCCTGAGGACATGAAGGGGTCACTTCCTGGAGCTGGGAGAGGAAAAGAAAGGATCAGCACAGCAAGTTCACCTTGGAATCAGAAAAAACGTTCTCCCCTTTTGCAGGAGATGGATGAACATGAGGCCGCATGGCTCTGGCCCAGGGGCTCCATATAGCCCTAAGGCACCTTTCAGGGGTTAGACAGTTCAATGGATTAAGTGCTTCTGTATAAAAGAGTATTAAGAGCTCAATCACCTTTCCTCATACTGCTGTAAGGATCCTTATTTGGCTCGTAGGACATGCGACCCATCATGTCAGAGGTATTCATGCTGGGCTGGTACCCGGGATTTGGAGTCATGGAATTCCGCTTCTGGAACGTGGGGTCACTGCCATCTGCAAAGGCATCCTGAAGACCTACTGAGTTACTCCTGATATAATACAAGAACACACTGTTTAGAGTAAAGTCCTGTGCCGCTCTTCGACCCCCCACCCCCAGATACCCTCACTTCCGCTACAAGATGGGTGATCATATCCCCCTTCCTGACAGACCCACCCTCAAAAGAGGAAAAAAAAACACCTCGTTTCGCTTCAAAAAGGGAAACCCCTAGGAGAGAAGAAATCATTACACAGATGATGGGATATAGTTGCCAACTCCACAGCTTCACTACCAGTTACTACAAAATGAGCCTGACTCGTGCGACTGACCAAAACGCTCATCTCGGCCCCAACTCACAACTGCTAGCGAACATTAGCAATCCTGCCAGCAACACAGGTCCTTTGCTCGCAGCAGACAGAATGTGGCAGTGGAATACCTGATGCCTGGCAAAGGGGGCATCTGACTGTGTGGCGTAGACGCTGGCGTTGGTGGTTTCAAATCTCCTCCCTCTGCCATAGAGCTGCTGGTGGATTGAGGTGTCTGAGGCCCCTGCATGGAGCCTGAACCCGCTGCAAGCAGAGAAAGCCAGCGTGAGTAGATCTGCACCAGACAGAGGAGGTTACCCAGAAACACGCGAGAATCTCAGCAACTCAAAAAATCAAGAGAGACCCCCTGAAGGAGTGGTATGGCCAGTCTCAAAACATGGACAGGTGAGACCTCTCTCTAACCCCACCCCATAAGCCTCCCTCTAAAACAGAACCGGTTTGAAAGATAAAGGAAAGCCATAGCAAATATAGCAATACAACGACATACCATCGGCTGTCCAGACTTCCCAACAAATCCATACACAACGTGTTGAGCTGTGAGAACGCTTAAGGCCCTCATAATTCTCTCTCAGAAAGAATGTCTCTTATCCTTTCTATCCGATTGTCCCACCCACACCCCTTTAAATCACCTCCCCACCATACTGGACAAGCTCCCCAGATTATCAGGTGTCAGAGGAAGATGCTTAGCAGTGTACCAGGCTGCACAGAATTAAAGTGTTTCTCCAGCAAGCGTGACAACCCCAACCCCACTATCACAGTTAGCGGCCCTGCACCTTCATGTTCACGCCGTACTCAAGCCAAAGGTAGCGAGTTTAATGTCTCAAAGCTCACATCCTTTATGAGATGGAAACTCCACCGCCTTCAGTGGAAGTCACTCTGTGATTCTGTACTGCAAGGCTCCCTTATCTGACGTGCCCTTTCCGGTGGGGATTCATTCAGGATAACTCTAGAAGCACTCCTAAGCCATCTTGGGACAGACTCTCAGGAACAGGGACCGGAGAAAGAACAGCACTTTCAATGAATGATAAAGCCCTTGTTTAGCCAAGAAGTGGAGGATCAATTGAGACAAAGCAGCTATGGAAAACCCTCACTTGATAATCCTAGGCCACCACGTGTAACCAAGCACACAGTGAGCTTAGGGAGTTCCACTATTCCAGTGGAACTACATGCAGCTGGCAAGAGCTGAACTCTTAATTAATGTTTCCATTAGTTACCATTCCCGGCACCCGATATCCCTCAGCTTCAGCCTTGCTGGTTGATGAGTCATTTCAGCTATTCATTAAAATCCTCTAAGGTCACATACAGGTCATGTTTGTTTATGCCCCCCCTTCCTCGGACCCCCTTTCTCTCCCCCCCCCCCCCCCCGCCCTTCCTCCCTCCCAATCTGGGGACGTCTCCACAGAAGGAAGGGCAGTCAAGCTCAGCAGGGAGCTTCATTCATAACCCCTCCCCCACACCCTTCTTCACTATTCATTAGCATTTCAGCTCCACTCCCGCCCCCCTGGGAATTCAGCGCTGGGCTCCACTGCATTAGAACGCACTGACATCAACAGGAAGAGGCTGTTTGTCCCCACCCCCTGCTGTCCCTCCCACTCACTAATTTACAAACAGTTGGAGACAAGCCAATTCCATCCCCTGGGAATTAAACCCAACAGCCCGCTGAAGGCACCTCCCAGGGGACACCCAGCCATTCACACTCAGGAACCCAAGGAGGCTGGAGGGGGGGAGGGAGGGAGAGGAGGAAGCCCAGAAGGCAATACCCAGCCTCCTGGGCACACAAGTCACGCAGTTTTTTTGGGAGGGGGGGGGGAAGAGGGGGAGATGGGGCCCCGCAAACTGCACACTACATGTTTTACAGAGAGGATTGCCTGAGCAGGGCATACGTTTCATTAGACTCTCCAGTAGCCCTACCCCATCACGCCGAGGAAGTCACTTCTCTACGGATCCCTATGTATTCCACAGCTACAAAACATATCCCTTAGTGACAGAATTGTGTATTAGAATCTAAGCCTCCATTAAGATGAAACTAAGTGGAAAGCAATCTTCACAGCCAGAAAGGCCAGCAGTCAAAGGCAAACAGAGTAACAGAGACCGTTGAGGGAGGGATAGCTCAGTGGTTTGAGCATTGGCCTGCTAAACCCAGGGTTGTGAGTTCAATCCTTGAGGGAGCCACTTAGGGATCTGGGGCAAAATCAGTACTTGGTCCTGCTAGTGAAGGCAGGGGGCTGGACTCGATGACCTTTCAAGGTTCCTTCCAGTTCTAGGAGATAGGATATCTCCATTAATTTAATTTAGTAGTCGGCAAACAACCTGAAGCATCAGCTCTGAGTGATAAGAACCGCCTCCATTCATCTTCATGGGGTGTTAACTTGGTATGCCAGCGACGGCAGCTTAAATGCATTCAGTGGTGGACATGTAGGGCACAGCTTTGGAAACCAGAACTCAAACCTTTCCACTCCCCCACCAAAAGAGAGTCACCTCTTCCTTGTTTGCAAGAGAGGAACAGAAGCATCCCCACAGTGCTAGAAGCCACCAGCTACCTTCTGGGTTGTAATTGTCAAACTGCTGTCAGCTGCCAAACCTAACTCAGGCTTCCTGGGTACCAAATGCCCCACTGCCCTCTACTCAGCTGCCAAAAAGATACGTTCTTTGAGAGAGAGTTGCCTATGTGCACTCACATTTGTGGGATGCTCCCCCGTCTGGGTTTCAGGAACCTGGTGGGACAGCATGAGCACTCACCTGAGGCACTTGAGGTTTGGAGCGAAGGTTGTTAGAGGCAACTATGAGGGTGGGTGAATAGTGTGAATACGCTGAGACAACTCTGAAAGGACCACACTGTTACTGGCTCTGCTTCAAGGTTGCTTCTGCAGAGCTTCCCACTTCTGGGAGTCTACCATGCAGGAGAACACCAAGGAAGGTACGCTAAGGTGGTCTAATTGAACATGATTGCAGAACGGTCCTCCTAAAGTAAGCATCAGATCTACAGGCCAAGTCAACAGAGCAGTGCTGCATAAACGTACAAAGAATTCGGGGCAGCAGACCCGCAGATTTCCATCACTAAAGCAAGCCATCAATGCCACCATATCGATAGAAGGCCAAGTCTTGAGAATCACGTACAATCACGCTAGCTAAAGAAAAAAGAGAAAGCTATGCACCATCTAATTCACTGACAGGCACCAAGTGGAAATGCCACCCCTTCTACATTAATCTCCAAATGCCCACAACTAAGTAACTTCCTAGATCAGTGGTTTTCAAACTTTTTTTTCTGGTGACCCAGTTGAAGAAAATTGTTGATGCCCGTGACCCAACGGATCTGGGGATGAGGGGTTTGGGGTGTGGGAGGGGCTCAGGGCTGGGGCAGAGGGTTGGGGTGAGGGAAGTGGTCAGGGCTCTGGGGTAGGGAGAGGGGTTTGGGGTGCAGGAAGGGGTTCTGGGTTTGGGGGGCTCAGGGCTGGGGCAGGGGATTGGGGCACGTACTTACCTCCAGCAGCTCCCGATCTGTGGCGCAGCCGAGATGCAGAGCCAGACTTCCCGCCTGTCCTGGCACTGCGGACCGTGCTGTGCCCTGGAAGCGGCCAGCAGCAGGTCTGGCTCCTAGGCAGGGGCGTGCAAGCAGCTCCGTGTGACTCTTGCCTGCAGGCACTAACCCCTCCCCTCAGTTCCCATTGGCCAGTTCCTGGCCAATGGGATTGCGGAGCCGGTGCTCAGGGCAGGGGCAGCGTGTGGAGCCCCATGGCCCCCCTGCCTAGAAGCAGGACTCACTGCTGGCCACTTCCAGGGCGCAGTGAGGTGTCGGAAAAGGTAGGGCAGTACTGTCAACGGGACTTTTAACGTCCCGGTCGGCAGTGCTGACCAGAGCAAGGCAACCCAGCGCCTTATCCAGTAGTGGGTCGCGACCCATGGTTTGAAAAACACTGTCCTAGATGCCTTAGTCCTAACCAAATAAACTCAGAACCCTCCTAACACCTTGGTTATGTAGCCTCATTTCCCTGGTGGAAAGAATGAGGTTTTGTGAAGAAAGCTGGAAGAGATCAGTGGTCTGGTTTAAGTTTAACTCAGACGCTGCTTTAGGCAAAATTTTTGCCTAATGACAAAATAGTTTCATCCTGTGGAATACAGTGAAGTTAATCCCACACTGGGACAGGTTTCCTGAATGGTGGAAAGACATTACCCAGTCCTTTGAGGAATCTTGTGATTGTGGCTGAATGCTTCACAGTTGCCTATGGGAGAGTGGTATTCTGAGATGGCAAACAAGAGCATTTTGTTCAAGGACACAGCAAGGCTGATGCTTCAGATACAGTAAGAAGTCAATAAAAGATTATATGAATGCAGAGCATGGTGATGAACTGCCAGCCACTACTGGGAGAGGGAAAACCTTTATCCACTTCTGGGAGTAGTATTTCAATATGGAAGGCTTCCTGGTCTGCAAAGAGATACTTTGTAGCCTTGCAGAATTTGCTAGATGAGAAGAAATCCATGTCCTGTGACCCGAGCAGCAAGGTGAAGAGACTGATTTGGGATGCAGGACAAGATTGTTTTCTTGTTACAAGGCCTGGTGGCATAAGTAGCTGGTATGGAGACCTATATAGCAATATTGCCTGTTCCAAAAAAACTGGATTGATCAAGCTAAACCAGGCCCTGAATCAATTCTCTCTCACCACCAGTGGTAGTAATGGGATTGGTGGAAACGCACATAGTGGATCCCTGCTCCAATGCCATCGGAAGAATATTGGTCACTGGATTTTCTGTCCATCCCTGCTCTGGAACAACAACAACAAAAACGAGGATGCTGCGCTGCTGCCTCTACCTGAGGAGGTATGTAGGTTTTTCTACCCAAAAAGTAAATCTTTCTGGTTTTGTCAGAAGGGGAGGAACCACCAAACCTGGAGCTCTTAAGGCTTCCCATTGGCTGCAGAGACGACCAAAAGAGTCAGTCAGGTGTGGGAAAGATGCTGAAATCCCTGCTGTAGAACCGGGTACAAGCGACCTCCCTTTGTGGTGGTGAAGGGTGCAGATCCTGGGGTCAGCCAGCTGCCTGTGGCAGGTGTCATCAAGCCATAATCAACAGACCGAGGAGACGAACTTAAGTACAGTATATATCAAAATAGGCAGCATTTGCTTCCTGGACTTGGACAGTCTTCAACTCTAAAGATAATTATTCAAACCAGCAACTCTTGAAATTATCTGTAGTCATCAGGGGCAATGGGGGCAGACGTGATAGCATTCAGGCAAAGCAGAAGTATTGACATCAAATGTGACTTCATCCCTATTCAGTAGACATGTTACACTGTGGATGTGAGCCAAAGGTGGAGAGAGAGATGATTGCTTCTTTAAATTGTTGACTCTAAGAAGGTCATGGTGATTGCCCTTGGCCCTTTTGGGAAAGGTCAAAGAAGCGGGCTTCTCAACTGGCCACCAATAAACTGAGGGAGGTAGCTGCATCAGCCCTGGGTTAAAGCACGGTGAGGATGGGAGAAAGCAGCAGCATCTGCAGAGAAATATGCCAGGGAGCCTGAGAGGCCATTGAGAGAAAAGTCCTAGTGGCGCCTGAAGGGGAATCACACAACCCCAGATGCTTCCTTTTGCCAGGATTGACAAGATTTACAAAACTGGCGTACTCTCAAAGCAGGACTCCATTTCACTGTCCTGGAGCTGGACAAAGATGCCTATCCCAAAACCAAAGGCTTTTTCTTTCCCACATTAAGGTGCTTCAAAGCAAAGGTCTACTTTACCTTTGCATGGAAATGGGGCCCTAACCAGAAAATGCATCTGAGGATCTGCTTGTAAGGCTCAATCATTAGGAGGGCCTGGAACCAGCTGAGTATACCTGGTCTTTTGTAATAGAGGCTTAAAGGCTTGGCATGTTCAAAACAGCCATCCAGGGAATGGCCTTCTCCAATACAAATAGGATAGAAGGTATCACACTCTGGGAAGACAAAGGGGCACAAAATGCACTGCTTAAACCCAGACTTTTCTCCTGTTCTGTACAGTCTGGATCACACAGGATGCCCAGGAACCAAGGAACAAACTGAAGATTCTCCAGGAAACGAAACTACACAGACTATTTAATCATCTATTCTAAAGCTCCCCTAAATGGTCTATAACCAAAACCATCCCAACAAGTACCAATTTAAGTTTGTGTTTAAAAACAAAAAAAGGCTTTGGGAACAGAGACCTATACCTGCAGCTAGCCATAGGAAAGTAACTGACTGATGCGGTATCTGACAACACAGCCCCATAACGCAAGCTTCAAGTATTCAGTACCATGGAGGGGTGCTTTTGTGATCACACGGTTCTACTTTCCCAAAAGGTTCCCACATCGCAGCAGCATGTGGTGCTGCTTGAATATGCCAAAGTCATCTCAAAGAGCCTCCTCCAGGTCACTCCCCCCATCCCCTATAATGCAGTTATGCATGGTCAGTATAAAAGCCTGCAGAATCTGGAACATTTGGAGACAGCGTAAAAGTCAATATCAAAGGTATCTCGAACTCCAGTTCCTATAAGGTAAGTTACATGGTCCCTAGGGATACTCACTGCAGGCATGCCAAGGACTAGAAATTCTTCAGCAGTGACCATTGGTCCGTGCCAGTACCCTGTGCCTTCTTGGGCTGCAAACCCAGAGTATAAAGGGCAGCGCAGACCGACCACCTCTCCAGTTCCCACCTGCCACAAGCCATGTGAGGATCCAGAGATGAGGCGGAAGGAGGAGAGGTCATGCATACCCACAGGGACCACACATCTTTAGGAACTCTAATTACTGTAAGCTAAGTAACAGTCTTTTCTTCTTTGAGTGCTAGTCCCTAGGTGTTTACTACGGGTGACGCCCACGCCATAGCTATTGAGGAGATGGGCCTTGGGCATAAGTGCCACGATAGTTGGAGAAATGAAAGGAGGGACCCATAATTAACAGCCAAAGAATCTACTAACTCATCAGTTCTTAAACTTTAGCAACCCGAGGACCCCCATTTTGATTTAAAATTTTTCAGGGATCCCTTGCCCTGGCCTTTCACCGAGGACCCCGCCCCTTCTCCAAGGCCCTGCCCTCCGCTTGCTCCATCCCCCCTCCCTCTGTCGCTTGCTCTCCCACACCCTCGCTCACTTTCACTGAGCTGGGACAGGGGGTTGGGGTGCGGGAGGGGGGTGAGGGCTCCAGCTGGGGGTGTGGGCTCTGGGGATGAGGGGTTTGGGGTGCAGAAGCGGGCTCAAGGCTGGGGCAGGGTGTTGGGGTGGTGTGGGCTCCAGGAGGGAGTTTGGGTGTGGGAGGGACTCTGGCCTGGGACAGGGGGTTGGGGTGTGGGAAGGGGTTCAGGGTCCCGGCAGCGCTTACCATGGCTCCAAGGAAGCGGCCACCAGGTCCCTGAGGCCCCAAGGGAAGCCAGGGAGGCGCTGTGCGCTGCCTTCGTGCCCACAGGCGCCGCCCCTGCAGCTCCCATTGGTTGTGGTTCCCGGCCAATGGGAGCTGCGGTGTCGGCACTCTGGCGGGGGCAGCACACGGAGCCTCCCTGGGAGGAAGGGGAGGAGTTGATCAGCAGGGTCCACGCACCCTCTGGAGTACCCTTGCAGGCCCCCAGGGGTCTGTGGACCCCAGTTTGAGAAACGCTGTATTAACTAGTAAAAAGAAAGGGCAGATGACACTAGAAGGCTACAGACACATGAGGGTTCCCTCCCAGTCAGCAAGCAGCAGAAAAGTAACTGGAGAGACCATCAGCCTGCCACACCCCATATGCCCCTCGTTCTCAGCATGCGGCAGATGCAGACCGACGGACACTCCTACTGAAGGAGTTCTGGTCTTGGGCACACAGACAACATTTGCACCCACCATGAACACCCACAGGGATGAGCACTCGAAGAAGATACATACACTACAAGGAATACTTTACTCACTGTTCTATTCACTTACACGTGGAGCTCATTAAAAGCCTTAATTTGAATGCATCTGATACGGTCATGAGAATTTCCATTTTACAGTAGGAATGTGGGTGACCTTGGAGAGGAATTTAAATCCAACTTGCTGCAGAATATATGGGATCTTGTCTGTAGTCTTTATACTCACCTGGAGATGGGGGCTGTATCTTGGGCTGGGACTTCTTTGAATCAGCCGCCGCAAAGATGTCTGGGGGCGGGTCTTCGCCTCGTTCAATCTTGCACTCGAAGGCATAGAGACACTGGATGTACTGCTTCTTCAAAGAACTAGCTGCGCTGCTAGAGGTGCCCACGTTAAGATTGGTCGCTAACTCACGCCACTTCTTGTTTTTGTTGACCTACACAACCAAAGAAGGGGGTCAGAACATAAAATTCAAGCCATTTCCCCTTTCTAGGAGGCCCCCGCCCCAGGGTGAGACAGAGCCATAGTTCCCATCTAGAGACTAGCTAAACATGTCGCAATCATAACAGCTACACAGTTGGGCTGAAATTGTGGATTAAAACCGAAACAGTAACCCTCCCCTTCGCCCACCTGGAGGGGAAAAAGTCTCAGAGATGGATAATACCAAGAAGCAAACTGAAGTAGACATGAGGCCACCAGGCAGCCCACATGCATCATTGCTGTTCTATGGACTGGGTGAGGAAAAGCACGAGCTGGATCTCAGTGCTGTCAGAATACTCGGAACAGCAGCAACTACCTTGAGCATTGCGATCTGATCCACTTAATTCAAAGGTATTGGATTTTATAAATAAGATATTAACGCTATTTTAAAAGTTCCAGACTCAATTTAAATCAGAACTACTCAATTAGCAAATCGAGTTAAGCTTGAATCCTGTTGCCTATACAACACTTGAGATTTTGAGACAGATGCTGCTAGGCATACCAACGTATAGCCATCTCACTTGAGTCACGGTCGTGATGGCTTTCACAGCTTCTGGAAAACCCACCTGAGTCAGTCCTCCAATCTCCTTTACAGAGATATAGAGCCGGTAAAGGTCTAGGGGTTTCCTGCCCACAGCTGGGAGGTTGGTCATGCCCATTGCCTTCTCTTCAGTGAAGGCTAGGTAGCGATCTACCCAAATCTTCCTCTCCGGCTCACCACCCAGCTCATACAATTTGGTAATCTTTTCATTAGTGGTAGTAGAGGAACTGGATTTCTAGAATAAGGAAAAAGCAGGTCTCAAAATGGAGGAGCAAATGAGCCAAGAAATTTAAACATCAAATTCAGGCCAGGGTTCATCATCTTATAAAGTAGAAAAAAACTTGAAGGGATAAAATTCTGCAGTTGTATTAGGAGCAGCCATACATCAGCCCAAAGGTGAAATGCACACGTCTCAGTATGAGGTTGGTGTAGACAGAGAGTTGACATAGAGCTTTTGTTGACAACACTGCTGATAATCACAATGACCACACTTCAAAAGATGAAGTTAGTCCACCCATAGGAAGGCTGAAGAAGCTAGGTAAGTTTCCTCCAGACACCAGAATGGTTTTTGTGGTGAGTGGAAGAGGGATGGACAAGGGGATACAATCTTTCTTCTAAACAAGAGACTGACTTACCTGTAATTTTGCTTCTCTGAAGAGACCTTGTAGAATATTCTTATTACTGGTAAGGGGTGGTGTGGTGGTGGTGGCTTTGTCCCTTAGCACAAGAAATGGGGAACTCCCTTAGCTCTTAAGGTTTTCTGATCCCTAAGGACAGCACTAACAGGATAAGGGAAAGCCAGACTCCCTGCTAGCCATCAGACCCTGCCAACAATAACCACCACCCTCCAAACTTTTCAGTCAATCCATTTTCTAATTACTCTAGTGGAATCTCCCAGGATACATTTGTAGTAATGTATCAAGGATCAAAAATATGCCCCAAAGAAAAAATAATACTAGGTTTAAGGTTTTCAGTTAAACCACCAAATTCTGATAGGAAGTGGATGGGTGGGGAATCCTACAAGAGATTCTCTTCCCTTCATAATTTCCCCTCCCTAATGATTCAATCTGCAGAATTTGCCACAAGTTGCAACAATGCCACTAATGCCAAAAATGTTGGAAAGTTCTCTCTTCATTTGCTGCTTTTTACTCACAAATATAAAAGGAAGATGCCTCTTAAAAAATACACCGAAAAACCTTCAAGTTTGCAGAAGGAGACACAATTAAAACTTCCTGATGTAAAAATAATTAGCCAACTGAAAATAAGGGGTATCCTGAATTAAAGGCTGTATTGGAGGTAAGTGGAAGGAAGGGAGATTGGCCTCTCCTATCTTGGAAACAGAGTCTGGGGTAGAATCTCCCAGCCGGGAGCTCTATTCTGGAGGCTGAATCCAAACAATAACGTGCAAGTCTGCAGAATGAGGACTGTGTAGCTACTCTACAGAGGTCAACAATTAAATATTTGAGGCAGACTGTGGTGACAACCTTGTCTTGGATCAAAGGAGCTTTTACAAAGTCTTCTAGTGTCAGGCCAGCCAGGTCATAAGAGCAATCAGGTATCCATATAGACGTGGCCCCACTGGTCACAACGTTGCCTAGCAAACTGATGTCAAAAGAAACCGAATTGGGTGGATTTTTATTTTAGGGGCACTAGTCTGCTCCAGGTAGAGCCTGAGACATCCCACCCTGGACCATTTGAGGTGGCATATATGGAAATGTGCCTCTCTGGGATGGACGTGCCGATGTGAAGAAAATGGTGATAGGGCAATACGTTCATTAAGATGGAACTCCAAACACCACTTAGAAGCAATCTGGGATGAGTCTGCAGCACCACTTTGATCCACCTTATACCAGGTTTTACAGGGACAGTCTCTAGAGCACTTGGTGGTAGAAGTCACTGCCACCAGTAAAATGACCTTTCATGAAAGAAATTTAAGCTCCCATGGTTCATAAGGAGCGTTCATCAGCTTTGACAACACCACGGTAAAGTCCCACAACACAAAGGGCTTTTTAATGGTTTTTGTTTTTTTTTCAAGTATCAATCCTTATGGGAGTCCGACAAAGAGCTGCAAAGACAGTGGTTTACCTTTGATTAAGTCGGGATAAACTAGACACACCTGGGTGGAGTCAGATTGAGACAGGTGACAAAGGTAGCCAAGCATTTTGTGCACAAGGCAAGTAAGAGGACTTGCATCATCCCATTTCCATCATCCCATCAAACCTTTTGCCCATGGAATTGTAGGGCTTTCTGGCATAAGGCTAATCAGAGATGCCAGGAGAACACAAGCCACCTGCAAGAGACACCATGACTATGCATTGCGATCTTGTCAAGTGCTCGGTGACTAAAGAGCAGTTAGCTGTCTGTTTGGAGGTGGGTAGTAGCAGTCCTACCTGAACAATGATTACAGGACCAAAGCAGCTATTCCATCTGGAAGCCTCTGCCAAAGAGTAGTGTCTTGTAAATGCATGGACCAAGCTCCATGTAGCTGTCTTAAAGACTTCATAAATTGGGAGAGTCTTCAAACAGGCAGCACAGGCTGTGAGAGCTCTGATGTGGGTAGGTGGACCTAACCTGGCTAACTCTTAACGTGTCTTTATACACTTGGAGACTCTCTCAGATAAGCTCTTGGAGGATATTGCCTAACCCTCTCTGCAAGGGCAAAAAAACCCCACTGTATACAATGGTCCCTGCCATGAGGGCCTGAATCTCCTCTGCCCGTCGAGTTGATGTAATGGCCACTAAAAAAGGCAGTCTTCCTAGGTAAGTGGTGAAGAGAACAAGTTGCTAAGGGCTCAAAGTGGGATTCATCAACTGTGCTAATAACTGAGCTCCCCAATCTGGGGACAAACACAAATAAGGCCCTCAAGGAACCTTACTGCTGCAGCATGGAAAAATACAGTATGGCCCTGGATAAGAAAGTGAGGAGTCAAGAGTCCAAAAATAGGACACCAACCTCCTTTCCTCTCAGGGATGGCAAAATAGTTGGAATAAAAAACCCTGCTCCTGAATTCTGAACTCTTGCATTGCTCCAAGTGGCAGAAGGAAGTCCACTTCTTGGTTTAACAGTACCACATGAGAAGGAGCCTTGCAAAAGGATGGGGAAAGGGGGTAGGGCCAGAAAGTGACTGGACAGAATACCCCTTGTTAATTTCTAGGATCCACTGATCCAAGCTGATCGGAGTCCAGGCTTCCCCCCAAAAGGCAGTTGCCAAAGGTAGGGATGGGTAGAAGTACAGAGATCCTTTGGAGGTTCTGCCAGCTCTTGACCCACCGATTGGTGGACAACAGACTGCAACAGCAAAGGAAAAGGAAGAGGATCAGCGCTGGAACCTCTACTTCTTTATCAGCAGCTCTGATGTCCTTTGAAGGCTGGTAATAGGAGGGGCCAGAAGAATGCTGCCTGAAAAATCTGTGGTTTCACTGCTTCCTTCTTGTGGGTGGAACACAGAGGCCCAGGGAGGGTAGCGTCACCCTGGAGTCCTTTAAGGAATGGAATCTGTCTTTGAACTAAAACACTTGTTGCCCTTAAAGGGAGGATCCTCAGTTGCTGTTTGGACCGCCCCAGGCTAGAGCCAGGATAATCATCTCACACCCACCAATGTAGTCACAGAACGTGCTGCTGCACAGGACACATCCAGTGCAGCCTGTGAGGATGTGCGGGCTGTCAGCTGTCTTTCAGACATGCTCTTTAGCTCCTCTCGGTGTTCCTGGAAGTAGCACGTTCAAAAACAGACAGCCGGTTCCAACTGAAATAACGGTATTAGACAGAAGCATTTGGAGCATGTGGGGGCTGGTAGATGAAAATTTTGCATCTGAACAGACTCAGACTGGACCTTTCTCCCTGGGTGTGGATTTGGGAGGTCCCTATTGCTTCAATATCTCTTGGACCGCAGCTACTACAAGCAAACCTGGTACTGGATGGGAACAAAGGTATTCAAAATCCCTTGGAAGTGACTAAGTGTGGATGTAGCCAGAACGGATGCTGGTGTATGCCACAGGTTTTTCGCAGGTTCCAACAGTCCCTCCTTTATAGGCATGGAAAGCCTACCAGGCATGGATGGGTGCAAGATGTCCAGCAGTCTGGGAACCTGCACCATTTCCAGAGGTATATCTAAAGTCTCTGCCATGCGCTTGAGGCGGCCCTAGAATGCCTTGAAGTCATCAGCTGAAGAGGACGCTAAGAAGAGAATTAGGAGACTGCAGCGGGAACAAGTTGTTCTGCCCTTTGTAAATGTCATTTCCCAACACTTTCCTCCTCCTCCTGCGTTTCCAGGATCGGAGGCTAGCTGACAAGGCTATGTTGGTTTAGGTCGTCTCTTTGGGGAGGGGGATCTACACTACAAAACTCTAACCCTATTAGCAAGAAAACAGACTCTCTCTCATTTCTTAAGTAACTGCTCTACAGAACCAAGGGGAGAGAGCGGCAGCTGTACAACAGATAATTTTGAGGGAAAAGGTAAAATAAAGTAATCTTCTTGGGGCAGAGACCATGTAATCTATGTGTTTGTACAATGCCCATGCAATGGGACCCTGATTCCGACTAGTGTCTTTAAGCACTACTAGAATATTAATATACAATAATAAAGGGAGAGTATGTTGCACACACAATCAGAGCCTTTCCCAAAGCATTCTACACCAAAATCTCAGATGTAATTGTTTAAATTATGATCTAACGTACTGCACACAAAAAGGACATTCACCTCACTAGCCGTATTTGACCCAGTGGTGCAGAAGCAGCACATAACAGATTACAAGGATAAGTTTACTGATGGAGGGTGGGGGAGAAAGGTGTACTAGCAAGCTTTCAGGGATCATTTAAATTTAAATACAGTCTGAAAATACTCAGGCAGTAAACAGAGTTACATTATTAAATGGAGGTTTTGAACACACGATCAATTAAAACCAGTGCATGAAGGTCATATTCTCACATTTCCTATCACCTGGGAAGGTAACAGGAATACACATGCTTTACCTTTGATTTGGATTCTGTTTTTGGCGTCCCATCTGCCTTATTGTTCATTTTAGTTGCAGGCGTTAATTTGACATCCCCAAGGCCCATCATCTCAGGACTTGCTGCCATCCCTAGAAGATTAAACAGAATCTTCAAACACTGCATTTCAATTCAGTATCATGAAATCCAATGCCCTCCTTGGGGTTAGCACTGGCTTACCTGCCGAGTTGTTGGCCATATTCCCACTCATAGGATATGGAGGACCCTGGGGGTTTATCATGCCAGCCATACTGTTAATTCCTTGTCCATAAGGAGCTCCAGTTCCCATCATCCCCCCTTGGTTCATGTTGGGATAGCCAGGAGGCCTGAAAACAGGATAGGGAGAGAGCAGAAGTACATTTTCAATATCAAGCATTAAGATTTGTATTCTGCTGGAGTGGGCTTTGCTAACAGAGGCTTTTCTGTGGTTGAAACATGAAATGGAAGTGATTGGTTCCACGAGAACACTTTTCCACCAAAACTGACCTAGGTGCTCTTGTAGACTTCATCCTAAGGGACTTTGAAGCCAGAGTGCTTGTCTACACTGCGCCTCAACATGGACATACAGGGGTGTGAACTGCAGAGTACACTGAAGTGCTGCACTCCAACTGCTCCGTGTGGACACTGCTGGGACAAACTAGTAGTCCTCTTTCAAATGGGACTATGTTAACGCAAAGTAAATTCCTTTTAGTTGGCACCAGGAGCGTCCACACGGGGCAGTTTGGGTACATCTACACAGTAGTAAAAGACACATGGCATGGCTGCAGCTGGGCGGGTGGAGCTAAAAATCGCTGTCTATATGTTTGGGCTCAGGCTGGAGCCCGAGCTCTAGGATCCTCCCCCCTCGCAGAGTCCCAGAGCTCAGGCTCCAATTCAAGCCCAAACAATTTTTCAGCCCCAGAACCCAAGTCCTGTGAACCCAAGTCAGCTGACCTGGGTCAGCCACGGGTATATTATCCCTGTGCACTCGGAGCACAACACATCCCCAGAGCCCGCACTGCGGCAGTGTAGACATAGTCTTAGGTCTCACTGAAAGTCAATGGGACTTAAGCTCCAAAATACCTCAACCAATTTTGAAAATGGAACTTCAACGCTTCTGAAAGTTTTACCCCTAATCTTGCTCAGTTGCACTCTGTCGTAGGTGTTAAGTGACCTGCCACAGGAGATGGAACTCTCAGATCTGGAATGTCACTCACTAAGTGCTGCTGCTCCTGATGTCCAAGCAGAAAAGTACACTGCTCCAGTCTACGGTAACCACTGCTCTCTCCCCTTTTTGCTATACAGTATACCCAAAAGCACCACACCTACATACCAACTCAAACTCACATTCCAATAGAAGAGGCATCTCTATCTTTACATCTGTGGTTGAGGACTATTAATCCAACAGCCGTACAATCAGGTGATAGGCCTTGTCATAAACAGAAATGGGAGACTGGAATGTTTGTTCAGATCTCATTGATACGCAAGAAAAACCAGCAAACTTCTACTCTGCAGAGGCAACTCAACTTGTGTGTGAATTCATTGCTCTCATGACTACCCTGGTTGACCTCTGTATGCAACCGCCACCTGATTTTACAGCCATCCTACTCTTTCCTGCAGACTCCAATAATGAATTCCAGATATCTCCCCTCAGGTCTGCTGCTCATCAAGACCCCAACAGGAAAAGGTGAACTGCACTGGACACAACTTAAGTCTAAACTCCTCGACTCAAAAAAACCCCAGACAAATACAATTGGAATCATGGCCTGCTAGATTTACTGGCTCTTCCAGGTGCACTGCATCTTGTTCTCAACTGTGCAACAGCTCCAGAAACCAAAACTGCACAGATCTCAAAGAACAACAGACTTTCTTTGTACGCATAAGGAAGCCACGTAACATTGCTAATTACACAGTGATTCAAATACACTTCCCCGCTCCGAACTTCTCCAGATTGATTGAAGACCTGCTCTTCTGCAGGCATTTTAAGGAAACCTGTATTCAGGGTTTCCCCAACTTTGATTTGTTTCAAAACACATCCTAGTCTGAAGTCATAGGACATACTATAGGAAAGGGTTGAAAGCAAGAAAAGAGACATAGGGCAGCCTCGTTACTCACCTGTTCTGGATGGAGTTGGCAGCAGCATGCATGGCAGCAGCGGCTGCTTCTTGTGCTTTCCGGTTCATGCCACCTGGTGGTGGGCACATCCCTGTCCCCACCTGGGGAGGCATATTTGCCATGTTGGGTCCATAGGGCCTGTTCCCTATGGCTGCATGGCTCATCCTTCCTGGGGGAAGCCCAGTATAGGGTTGCACACCAGTCTGACCATGCATCTGGCTCCCTGCTCCCATTGGGTTTATACTTCCCCCCATTCCTGGGCTGGGGTAGTTGGCATTAGGCATAGCATTATAGTTTGGCTGTCTGGGATAACCTCCTGCAGAGAGAAGAGGGGGGAGAAAGAGCACATTCAACTACTTAATTTGTGACTCATTAGAAGTCTTCAAATCTGCAGCTGTTTTAAAATCACTAATAAAAGAGCACAGGGACATGCGTGAATTTTAGCACCTCAACTCAGGTAATTTACCTGGTTATAATACACATAAAATAGGTCTAAAAACACAATCAAGCAACAACATCAATTCAAAGGCGGTATGAACCTCCCCTGAGCACATCACAGAACACAATGAGCCAAACGGCCCAGGACAAGATGGCAAGGTCACAGTTAAAAGTGCCATACGACATACAACTCCTGTCAAGTTCCCCCCTCTGAAGTTAACTGAATTAGCAGCAGTTTGGAGGCACAATCATCTAAAGTTTTTTCAAACCAGGAGGGGAATTCTGTAGCAGAAGTACTTTAATCCTTAAAGCCATCTGTCTTACCCTTGTTCCCAAGCGACACACACAAAGCATGCTCCCTTTCATGGCAGGAAAGGGTTTCAGATGCTGCTGCATGATCCGCACATTTTAAACCAGTCTAAATAAATGCAATTTGTCAAAGGCAAAAAAGACTACAGGGGATATGGGCCATTTTTCCTTCCCACATGTTTACTTAGTATAGCTCTATCAGTTTCCGATTCTATCCGATTGGTTCATGTCCTTACCTTGAGGACCATACTGACCCCCCTGGGGTCCATAGCTTCCCAGTGAATTCTGCTGATACGCTCCCATCCCAGCATGCATCTGTCCTCCAGAAGACTGACGTGGAGATAAGGCGGAGCCAGGCTGAGGGGAGCTGTACTGGGGCATCTGAGGATTCCTCTGCATGTAACCTGATCAATGAGACATTCAAATGAGATCGTTATTCATTCAAATTGTTGGTACTACTGCGTACACAAACATCCCTGGGCTCCAGGAACACATACAAACATTCTAATGACACAACCCAGACAGATTTAAGCAATTGCCATTAAAAAAAAAAAAATAGTCAACCGTATGTGCCAAAAGATTCCACACCTACTGCCTACTCTAACTCGGGAAAAACTGTAGCATGTCATGGCACTTGTAGTGAGCTAGCCAATGTTGCTTTTTTAGTGGGGACCATTGTACTACATATGCCTGCAGCCATAAAGAGAGAAGTTCCTACTCATGTATCCATCTTCCAGTGAACCTGTTCCTTTTTAATGGAGCACAAAGCCACAACTGTTGTAAACATCCCACATTTTGAAGTTTAAGGTTATGGTTCTTGAAAATGCAGCATTCACAGAAATTTGTTTTAAAAGCTGCAGGGAACATCTTAATCGAAGTAAAATCTCTAGGGCAAGCAACGGGCAACCTTATTGCAATGTGCTCTGAACCCTTATTGAGTTGGAAGAGCTGCTCCAGCTTTACAAAGGGTATCTTAGCCCACAATCTCTGCCTCACGTGGAAGAGGCTGGTTTCAAAGCTTGCACAGTCCAGGCAATCTTTATTATTTATATATCCTGCTTTACATTTAGAAGTCTACTGTTAAAACTTAGAACCCTTAACACCACACACACGCTCATACCCCTACCTCGATCTTGGACTATGCTTGACTGATTCATGGAAGGATGCATGATACTGTCCGAATGGCCACTAGGTGGTCGGGGTGGCATCTGATTGCCTGCACCATGGATAGAAAAGCATTAGCCACAAGAAGCACATACACAAGAAAATGCAGAATACCTAGAAATGGCTGATCGAGACGTAGGCTCATAGCATTAAACAATAGGGCAGCAACAAAATCCAAGGGGAGGTGGCGGGAGGGGTTAAGCCAACCAAAGGAAGTGTGGGAGGAGGAGAAAACACAGTTAAATGAGTCTTTTCCATATAAAACAATTAACATTATGTTACTAGTTTGCAAGCCAACAGACCGCAGCTACTCCGCTAGATACCTTATTTCATACATTTAAAAATCTCCTCCTCCAAGTTGTAGCCTCATTTTTAAGGCAATTAAATGATCAGGAGACCCACAGTGTCAGAAAGCGGGGCTGCTCTGGGTAAACCTCTCTTTAAAACTGCCCATTTTAATTCACTGAATCCAGGCTCTTCAGCTGCACGGAGCAGTCAACAGCAGATCCATAGATACACTGAATACTTTTACCTGGTACTGCAGCAGGTGAGAGCGGACCAGAACGCGACTGAGCAACACTAGCAGGAGAGCCAACGGGGGAAGGGGAGGGTCCTCTGATTCCTGGGAGGTGAGGCGAGGTATGCGGAGAGAAAGGAGACTGAGCTGGGTTACTCTGTTCTCCTTGACTGCTTGAAATCCCTGACGTGCTTACTCCAGGACTCAG
Source organism: Terrapene triunguis (assembly GCF_002925995.2). Classification (NCBI taxonomy): domain Eukaryota; kingdom Metazoa; phylum Chordata; order Testudines; family Emydidae; genus Terrapene; species Terrapene triunguis. Next base: position 9,130,957 of record NW_020664587.1, read on the forward strand.
GGCTCCTTCTGTACCCATGGGTAGATCATCTATTGAACCAGACAGATCCTGTAGTGCACAGAAAAGCGGATCAGACAAAAAAAATTAAGAGGCAGAGAAACTGTTCTCCTGCACACCACCAGCAAAGAGAAGTGTCTGTTACAGAATTCACTGCATTCTGCTCCTAGGAAAACTACAAACCAATAGAAAAATCAATCAAACCAGCTCATGTTATTGTCAATTATGAAGGCTGTAGCTCAAGCCTAGTTAACTGACAAATGCATCTTACTCTGTCCTCCTCCCTCCCTCAAATCCAAAAGTTCCCCAGCTGTGGTCTGTGGAGTGCTGACTGGTGGTCCAGAAAGCTAGTTGGTCACATGGGTGCCAATTCTCAAACGTGTTTCAGCTGCTAAGTTGCATTAAAAGAGGATAAAAATAAAAATAAGTTCCTATATAAGCAAGTGACGTCGTTGCCAAAGGCTTGTATATGATTGCAAACGGGAGAAGAGGTTGTCTGTGTGATGACTAGGTGAAGGGAAGTGGTCCATGACAGAAGAGTGGCTCACCCTTTCAAAGAGTTTGAGAACTCCTGCCTAACCTCAGTCCACTCTGAGGCCTCAGACGGGCTGGGGAGCTTCTTACTTGAGAAAAAACACAAAAAACTAAAATACAGATTTAAAAGAAAACCATGAAACATTTCCCAATTCCCTTTCTTCACAGAAACTGGAAATTAGCCATTTCTTTCTACAGCATTAAGTTTCAGGCATTATTGAAGGCAAGAAAGGAGAAGGCTCTCCCCTACTGCACACATCCACCTTGAACCAGGAGACAGCAGTCTTGCCTGAACTCGCTTCAATGCCCTAAATTGGCACAAGAGTTGCTGGAAAATTGCGGCCCGTGAACAATCGGTAAATTGTCTGGATACTGCATGTGCAGGTGGGTAGGGGAACCTTGCATTTTCTACACATGGGTATTATTCAAGTACCTTGGTACTTACAAAAACCCACGTGCGAAGACAGTCCCTGACATTAAGGGATTAAGCTCTATGATAAAAAAATAAAAACACCACCACCACCACCCTCACACACGACCTATCATATTGGGAAGACTGGAGGAGATAATATATGGTGATGTGCTCCCCATCTCTCTCTCACACATACTCATTCCCCACCCACCTGTCCAACTCCCTCTTTGCAGAAACCCAAAGAAGAGTGTAATAAGGATTCTGACCCTACCAGAAATCTTATTTTCCTTATTTCTAAAATACAAACCTTAGGTTTAAAATTAAAGGTTTTAGATTTTTTATTCTTTATGTAGGAACTGTTGCTTCCTGAATTTGTTAATATAAAGTGCAGCACCGTAACAGTTTAATGAACAAAAATGGTGCAGGTTTTTCCTCAACCTGGTTCTTATTTCTCATCCAGCATGAGAATAATTTTAAGTAGCTGCTTTTTTTCCTTTTTCTTTTTTTAATGATAGTTAAAATATTTTTTGTAGGAAATGCAGAAGTAGAGTCTTAGGATGTACTTGGATGAAGAGAGGGGCTTGGAAAACCAGTTTTAGGAGGACATTTCATACAGAAGAGGAAGCATGAAGAAAGGCACAGAAGTGGGGAAAAGGAAATGAACAGCGCTTTGCAGCTGGCATCACTGAAAGAGCAGAAGATGATGCTGATGATTTAGGAATGGGCCACATTTTAGCCTACATTTCACATTTACTTTGAAACAAGGACAGACATCAAGTTAGCTTTGCTCTGTACCTACCTCTGGCCTAAACTAGTGCACATTATACTTTGCATCTTTTAGGAGGAGCCATGTGACCATAATATCCTAATCTGATTTACAACCATTGTGCTAAAAACATGTTTGCATCTTTTCATAGACAGCTTTCCTTTGAGGACAGCTAGCTTTATAGTATGTGTGTAATAGCAGGTGTACAGCAGCATGGACAATCTGGCTTTCCGTGATTAGGGACAACAGAATACCAAGGTAATTGGACTTGTGGTTAAAGCACTGGACTGGCACTCATAAGGTCTGGATTCAACCCCTTGCTCTACTCCAGACATCCTGAGAGATCTTGGGGTAGGTCACTGTATCTTTCTCAGTTCCCCTCATTTGCGAAGTGTGGATACAATTACATCCACACTTCACTGGGATGTTGTAAAGATACATTCTACAGTAATGGACGGCGGGGACAAAGGGGAGCTCACAGGAGCTAGGAGGAATGGGCACGGCAGCCCTAGACAGAAGGAGACAAGAAGTTGGAAAGCAATTTGGGAAACTAAAAAACGGCAACTCTGATCCCTGTCCGAAATTGTCAGCGATAGACGTGGAGGGGTCAATCAGGTAACCAAGTGGGAGACATGTTCACTGGGGCCTAGCTTATCACTAAACAGACCCCTGTGGATGTTTTCCCACAACAGACATGATCCGATTCAAACAGCAATTATTTCAGGGGAAGTTCTATGGCCTATGTTATGTTTGAAGGAGGTCAGATTCGAATACACTGGTCCCTTCAGGCCTTGCAGTCCATGAATCTCTGGCCAGATCAGCACTTTGTCAGAAAGCACTGCCTGAATAAGCATTAAAATCGGCTTGGGCAAATCTGTTTGAACACCACAACTTAGCTGACCAGTATGAATAGGGCCAAACCACGTTTTAAAAGAAGAATTCAGAAAAAAAAGTCAGGACACAATTGCTAAACATGACTTAGACAGTTTGGTCCCATCCTCACTGGCTGGGCTATACCACGGTCAACAGTTCAGATAACCCTTACCAACCCCAATGCCGGCAGGGTCTCAGACCTGAAGTACTGCAAAGTTATCAGAAGCAAACAAGAGGCCTTGTCACTCTAAATCACCTGCTTGTCAGCATGTCCCCTTCCTCAGGCTGAATACACAGTACTTCACTGAATGTTCAGGGAAGGGGAAACCTGAAGGCACAAGTCAAGAGTGAAGAGATTACTGTCTATGCTAGAAGATGGTTAGGGAAGGTCACGGCTGGAGACTGGATAGGCAGAGAAATCATTCTGTGTTTAAAATGGGTGCGTGGTAGGGGTATATGAACAGAGTCCCATTCTGCCCGCTCTTGCGCCACTGCAATTTCCACTGATTTTAATGGCACATTTAAGATGGAAATGTCAATCCAATCCTTTGTTAGCATGACCTAAGGCCCACTATTCTCAACCTTTTACCATCACTTCCTTTGTATTAAGACGATGTCTTGCAAGGCAGTCTCAGTAGTATATCTGCTTTTCTTTTTATTTCAATCAAAGATAGGATCGTTCAGAAAAATCCTAAAAACAAAGTTTACAAGATCCAATGACTTTCCCGTCTCTCTACTGATCAGTCTCAGTATGGTTGATGGCACGAAGCTCCCAGTCTAAACAAAATACAACTCTTGTCTCTCCAGAGAAGGCCTGAAGACAGTACCTTGCACACAGCCATTATTATTGGTTCTTAGTCACTCACGTTCAAGAGTATTAACCTCAAATCCAAGAAAAATCTTCTCTCATCTGACTCTGGTGCTTCAGGACAAATTTCTCGTTAGGTAGGAATTACATTTCTTCTTCAATCTATGAGTTCGGTCAAGTTGCTCACATTATCCTAACCGATTTGTGTTTGGGGTGACATTACAGACATGTATCACAACCCCATGTCATTAAGTGGGAATGTTACAACTGCAGTTTCAGTATTAACCCCAAATTTAGTATGCCAAAGAGCCAGTTAGGTCTTAATCTGGTAATACTCTGGATTTGTCTAGCACCTTTCATCTAATAACTGAAAAGCATTTTATAAATATTGCTTCACAACACCCCCCATAACAAAAAGGAGTTAATTTCAGTTTTATAGAACAGGTATAAAGGTGATATGCAAAAGGAAAAAAAGATTGCAACAAAAAAATAAAGCCACATACACACACAAGATATAATGGCCTGAAAGGTCTCTTTAACCAAAAGATGTCTGCCTTTTTGTAATCTTAGAAAAATCAACAATATCTAATCTTGCCTTTTCTGGCTTTGATGGATGTTTCCTAAACTGGAGGAACAACGCTGTTGAATCTGTAACAAAAATCTTTTCTCCCAAATGCTTGTGAGGTGTTTTGATTAAACAGGTAAATTTAAGAAACAAATTAAGTGTCTAAAAATCCCTTTTCTACTGCATGGCTTGGGGTTTCACTTCCTTAGTGTTGTAATGTTACAATCTTACTAGTTTCTCCACAGTTGTCAGAGTCTTCCAGGAAAGACAAGAAGATAAGATCTGAATTCCTAATGTGAAACATACGTGGAAGTTCGATAAAGAATCAAAATTAAAATACAACCACAAATATAAAAGGGGCAAGCTCTCTTTTCGACCTCCTCCCCCCACCATTTAAGTGACTTAAATAACATTATACTGGAAAACTGTGGAACAGCCAGGAAAAGAATGTGGCCTTATTTATAGATACTTTGAGGGAAAAACCCAATACATCACATAACATATTATCTGATTTTGGTCCTTTATTTCCAGACCAAAAAAATGGAAGACATTGTTAACGAGACTGCAGAGGTGTATCAATTAGTTCTGCTAAAAGACTTATTTGAATGTAGTCATAACAAGCTGCATGCTTGAAAGCAAGGAAATCCAGAGTTAAGCACATGAACATCCTTAACTCTGATCTAACACACCACTACAATGGGGGTGAATCCACATGATGAAAGCTTGCATTTCTCTTAAGTACTTTAAAATACTTTTAGGCTGAAATTGTACAAGTTGTTGGGGGGGATCTGGATGCTTGATTCCCATAACAATTAAAGGGGAATTGAGAGTCCAGATCGCCACAGGCAACGGAAAAACCCCACTCAAACTTTGTCAGCGTTGTTTTAGAGAATGAAGTACAGTACTCTGCAGATGTTATCTGTACAGTAGAGACCAGTCTGCTTCTGGGACAGGTTTTAGCACAAAGACCCTGATCCAAAGCTCACTGCAGGTAACAGAGAACCATTGACTTCAATGGGCTTTGGATCAGGGACAAACTTTATTTGCCCTCTGCAAGGCTTTCACAGACAGACTTCAAACTACGTAACAGTACCACTAAGAGGGCTCTCCCTCTTCTCTCCTCTGAGCACAGCCAGTCACACTGAGAGACAGGAGGTGAGGATCAACAGCAGTAGCTCTGCCAACTTGAAGGAAACGTCAGGGTCTGGAGAATTTCCTCACGTGTTTCCAATGTGTTTTTTATGCATTTTATTGCTCATCTGCCATGCAGATCAAAAACGCTGGAGGGATTCCAACTATTTCACACAGAATCTCACACTCCAGGCTGGCTGCAGCCCCAAAGCCTTCGTTTCTTCACTTGAAATACTGCCCAGTGTTATTTTGGGATGTGACCTGATAGCGGAAGCCCACAGGGACTCTGAAATGATAACTGTTCCAGCTGCAATTGGTTGCCCAATCCTAGCTCATGCCAGCGTGGGTTTGTCAGCACTGCTGACAAACAGGGATTCAGCAGCTAAAACCTTTTCACACCACAACAAAACCATGCCTGAAATCACACAATTCAACACAGAGGAGCAGGGGACTGTTCTTTCTCAGGGTGGGAGCTGCAAGTCCTAGCATGACCAATAAGAGGGAGCTGCTTAGTTTGTGCCCAAATAAAGGTTTTTGTTTTATATGAAAAGGGAATCACCATCTCTCACTATCAGACACTAGCTCATTTGTTAAGCAAACATCAGGATGGATCAACAAGAAATACTTAAGATTAGGATAGTAATTCTCCAGAGTCTGGGCTACAGTCTGTCAGAGCAGTATAAAAGATCCAAAGTAAAGGGACAGACCAAAGTCAACAAATCGCACCACATGGGAATTACATCTGTCCGATACCGCCTCCCACAGTCCCCAGGGTAAGGGCATAGAAAAAGTTGATTGAAAAAGGGAAGGGGCGTAGCCAGGAGGCACCATGCTCTAGCTACTATGGACTCTTGCATCACAAGCTTTAGTTAGAGCACCAGTCGCTGCTCAACCTTATAACGGTAGATGGACAGACCCAAGCCTGTCCCCGATTCCCAAAGGTGCAAAAGTTGACAAAGTCACTCTTACCCGTCCATCCATGGTGGAGCCTCTACAGCTTTCCCCCCGTTTATTCTAGATACGCTTTAGACTTGAAGATTGTGTTACAAAACCCAACCAATTGTGAAAGTTGTAAAGCTTTTTACGCAATTATAAATAAAGCTTGATTTTTGACTCTCCATCTAATTTTTTAGAGGGGAAAATTTCGTTTGGCTTTTCCCCTTGTTTGTTCTCTAGCCAGAAGAGAGTATTTTGGGGCAAGTTTTACATTAACGAAAAAGTATTTAAGATATAGGACTTAGATACAAAACAAAACCATACTCAAAAACCACCCCAAATACACACAGTTCCAAAAGTCTTCTTTTGTATGGTCAGCTCAAAAACAAAGCCTGTAGTAGAAATTCAACTTGGTCCTCAACTTTTTTTTGGTTCTATTATATAAGCTATACAATGTTATGCACAGAGCGTTTAAGGTCTGCAGGCAATGCCTGCAGAGCCACAAGGTTTATAGTCCCAGACTTGGAGAATAAGGGTTCCACACAGCAGTACATTGTACTTACAGACTGTTTGATGTCCTCTATGTTGAGCACTACAGACACTTCACCTTCTAAGGTCTGTGCGGTGCCCATAATCCTTGTTGGCACCATTAAGTCAATAACTAGGGTTCAAGAAAATTACAAACTGTAGAAACATGGTAGAGCTTACTGCTTCCACACAGGACACCAGTAAACTCCACAAGCAAAACCAAAAGGGGCTTCTGAAGTCTGAGAAAGGACTAATGAGGGAATTATTAGAACACGTTCTTATTCTCTGGCTTTTCTGAAACTGGACAAGCATCCTTACCTCTTCTCGTCAATTGAAACACCTGCTTTATGTTTTCTTCATTTTTCTGCAACTTCCTTTCCAAGCACTCAAGAACTACAATCATCTTCAATACCATAGTCTCCTGTTCTCATACCCCCACAACTACTTAACCTATTTCATGTTCAAATATGCTTCACAGACCCAACCTCCTCTGGTCCACTATACCACAGAAAGCTACAGAGCTGCCCAGCAAACTATGATCTTCTCACTACTTACGGGCTTTAGACCCATTCCTTCCTCTCTAGTGCAGAGACTGCTGTATCTTCCATTTTACACTTCACATGCCACCCCATTTAACACCCCACTAAGGTCTGAAGACCTCATTGTACCCCATTAACACTACATTCAAGGGTGAACCCCATATATGGGATACCCTGCAAAGCAGACCTGATGTCCCCATGTCCCTAAGTGCTGGGTATCTCATCACGCAACACCACACCATAACTTACTATTGTAATTCATTTCCAAAAACAGTCCACTTTTGGGGGTGGGTCTAACTATTTGGAAGATAGGTTGGAGTTGAGGGGCAGAATTAAGGATGGGGTACAAGTTTTAATTTTGATTTCCTTACCTGGATACTTTATATACAAGTTAGAGTTCTATTAAACTTTTTTACAAGTTATGTATCAATTAAATCCAAGTGTTTATTGGCAAATTATAGTGGAGAGAATTGTCTCATCTATTTGATTTTTCATTCACAGCAAATGCACTGGCTGAATTACTGCATCTGTAGCCAGACAAAATCCAGTTAGAGAGAGGAACGTTCCCTGTTCATCTTAGCGTTGTGTGAACTTCACTTTCTACAGTAGCTGCAATCACTTAAATGCTCTCATTTAAGCACTGCAGGCCAGATGCTCAGCTCCCACCGAGGTACATTTGCTCTGCCAGAATAGCATAAAAGGACTGTAAACCACCCTAAATAGATAGCTAAAGATTCTCGTCTCTCCCCCAGAGCAAACCTAGCATACAACAGTGACCAGAACTGCGGTTTATTAGACTAGGTAAAAGGAACTGGTAGGTCTCAGTCCACTTTCTAGGGGACACATGTCCACCAATAAAACGTTGCTCTTTGCAGGCGGAGAAGACTAGACAAGAGAACTGGAGAGTCCATGAGCCTTAACTACTCTTTGGGAGTGAAAGGCAGTAGTGTCAGGTTAGGGTTCAGGCAAACTCATGGGCGTGCATAGACCTGTACTGCCTCTGCCCAGACTCTACCCGTTGTGTGTATTAAAGTTCTAACTGTACTATTAACACAACTGTCTCAAGCACTCAGTTCACTGCAAAAATGTCACAAGTCTGTTTGTTCTAAAAAAGCAGGCCAGTCCTAGGACATGGGCTGCACAGGAAAGCGCTACGCAGACCTGAAAGTGCTGTGAGAGGGGGTGGAAAAAAAAGAAAAAGAAATGATTCAAATACCAAAAACCACAAAACACAGATTTCCAGCAACCCCAATTCTAACCTAAAAGCATACAAACTTGCCACAGAGTGGACCAGGCCACTGAACTACCTCCAGTCTCCCACAACAGGCTATTGTGTGGAGGATAATGGGCCATTCTTCATGGCACCAGAAGCACCTTCTAGATGCTCATCATTCCTGGGGCACACATGGGGGAGGGGAAAGTGGGTGCAGAATCTTATTCACAGGCTTATCTCTAAGTCTAGAATGCTTTTGGAGGCCCAGGGTACATTGACACTGCAATAAAAAGCCAGCGGCACAGCTGCAGCTGGCCCAGGTCAGATGACTTGGGCTCGCAGGGTTAAAAAAATTGCAGTGCAGATGTTTGGTCTCAGGCTGGAGCCTGGGCTCTGAGACCCACCCCCCCTCGCCCGGCTTCAGAGCCTAGGCTCCTGCCCAAAATGTCTACGCTGCCAGTTTTAGCCCCACGAGCCCAAGTCAATTGGCCTGGGCTCAGAAACTCAATGCTGTGTAATTTTTATTGCAGTGTAGACGTACCCCAAGACTAAACTCAGAACTCCTGCTGACAAAGATGGTTACTGTCCATCCCACAGCCATCCTTCTTGGGTGGGGGCAGAGGGAGGAATCTTAAAGAAGTGAAATTTATATTTAGCTAACAGCTCTGGGAAGTGGGACTAGACAAGAGTTATTTACACGGATACACATGCTAGGAAGGAGTGCTTATCAATATTCTCCAGCCACCTTTAAACAGAAATTTCTAACAAAATTTATACCCAAAAATAACTGAAGTGCAGCTGCACACTTCAATACAGGGTTGTGTCCCCTCGGCCCCAAACTGCTTTCTTCCATTACATTAGTTATGCTCCCAAAGTGGAGAGAAGATGCCTTTATTTCTGTGTTTTTTCCATTCATTAAACTAGAAAGAAAAAAAAAAAACCCCCCACTTCACTTTTCCGGAACTGTAACAACCTTGGGGAGGAAGGTGACTTTCCAGGCATTCCCCGTTTCTCATACCGGGAGGAAGAAATCAGCACCACCGTAGCCCGGTTCTACGCAGTGCGCCATGAGCAGATATCGGTGCACCTGGTTCATAGCCTCCCCATTTCTCCTGCATCCCTTTTCAAAAGCTTTAACCATCAGCAACCAGAAGAGATTTAAATATAACTGTCAATCAGGTTTCCACCCTCCCTAATGTGTCACTCCCAGTTGAGCTCACAGTGAGATCTATTGGATTTGAACAAGGACCACGAGAGAGCAGCTACAAACTAGACAGTTTTCAGGTTCCTCCCTGGAGGGCACACAGCATTTTTTGGGAAGAAAGAAAGAGTGATAGGATCGTGGTTGCAAACTAAAGGATGCATAAAATACTCCGAGTCCCACCATGTGGGAGTTACTCCATCCAACCAGTCTTTAAAATTGTGCCAGTCATTGCCCGGCCCAAAAGGGAACAAAAACTAAATGCTAAAAAGGTAACTAAACTAAACACTCCTCAGTATTCAGTCTCCTTTTTTGTTCTATGGACAAGCCATTTTTCCTTCCCTTCCTCCATGAGGAGGTTTGAGCTTCTCCAGAGTATCAGCGCTGTCAAGCGACTGTTCCAGGACAGGGACTAGAATATGGCAGAGCGATCTTTGTACAGTTTCCGTTTCTAAAAAGCAAGCTGAAAAGCTCACTCTTCCAGGAAGGCTTCAGACAAACTGGTAAAAGCTGCTGGCTCTAGCTGCAGTGCAGGGAAGGAGCGTTTGGAAAGGAGGCTGCCAGGAGGAGGGGCTCAGTGTCACACGAGAAATTTTACTCAATTGCAAAAATAAGCTGCTGTTCTAATCCACCTCAGCAAATCTAGGTGGGTCTGGCTGCTTTGGTGGAGGTTGGGTATAGAATCAAGGGGGAGGGAGAGAGAAAAGTGCTGCTGGCTTTACTACATTCCTACAACAGGAGACCTTGCAAAACACCAAGCACGGCTACTGCAGCAGCCATTGATTTTTCAGAGGTCGATACTCCACTCCCACAGATCTGCTCAGCAGGAGCTTCAAATCACACCTACTGCTTCTGTTCTACACCACCCCTTCTTCTCTACCCCCCCCCCAAATAAAATTAAACACCCCCCCCCCAAACACTGAGAAGACTAGCAAACCCCATGTTCTCCCTCCTCTCAAAAAGAGAAATTCAAAGCTACAGTGGCAGCAGAAAGTAAGAGGAAGGAATAACGTGATTCATTCACGGAACAAGATGTCGCTGAAGGAAAAACCCACCATCTAGGAGGCCAGCATTCTCTCCCTCCTCGGGGAATGCTGGGTGCTGATCTCTTCTGCAAGTTCTTGGGAAATACAACAGCAAAACTGGCTTACATTTAACCCTTTGAGGACCCCTCTCTCAGTTTCTACAAAGCACTCTAGCATTTAATTAGCATTAATGTAAGACAGGAAATGTTCAAAGCAGTGGTGGAAAAGCTCCTATTTTGGCTTTTCCTGGCTTGCCAAGGTAATTAGATTTATATTCTGATTATTATTTGTTATTTAACTGTTTCATCATAAAGGCTGGCCCAACAAATGGATGGCAGCACAAAAGAAGGGACCAGGACTCAAGTCCCAAGCCAAAAACTTTTTGATCCCCAAACAGGTCAGAGCAGAAGAGGCTGTGGAAAGAGCACAGGTAACTCCTGGATGTGGTTAGTGGCAACATTGACTATTCAAGCAATCTTTCTGCTAGAAGATGCTCCCAGCAACACTTTCATGTTCTGGAGAGACACATATCTAGACCACTTTAGTCAAGAATCTTGGTCCAACTTATGGCCTTGGGAAGGAAAATGTAAAAGAGTGGTACAACTCTCAAATGATTGACCACAACCTTGTGTTTTAGGTTTGTTTGTTTTCAAATGCACCTCATCCTCTATCTACAAAAGATGCAGTGTCTCATCTGAGGTCAAGACTCTGCCCATATATAGAAAGCTAACCCCTTCGGTCTATCCCTAAGGATACGAGTTCCCAGCCTTGCTTCCTCATCATCTGCAAGGCATTCTTCATCTGTGATGTGTTCAATTCAGACTCCAGAAGCATTTAGTCATCTCCGCATGTGATTACACCACCATGCCAACCACACATGAGTTTGGGTGGGCAAAGAAATGCAGCAAACTCAGGAATTCAAAAAACTGTAGGAGATGTACAAGGCTCTTGGCCCACACGTTGAATTTTGAGAAGGATTGTACCAAAAACTGAGCAAGGACAGCACAATACCCCCGAAAGTAAGATTTGAGTCAGAAAGTTCATGGGGGATGGGAAGGGGATTTGGAATTTAAAAAAAACAAAAAAACACAAAACCAGAATCAAATATTTGTAAGCCAGACATATCTTGTATTTCCCTCCTCTGGACCAGGCCACTGAAAACACCCGTCCCCTTTTCCTTGCTGGCTGTCACTTCCATGCAATTAATTCTGTAGCAGCCCTTCTGGGGCTATCTAAAGGCACAGAGTTGTGTGTTCACAATGAAGGCACTTTTGCTCTGAGAAATCAGTCCAGCAGCACATCCCTATATTATGCTGTTGATCGGAATGAGCTAGACCAGCTGGGAAACTGAGGTATTTAATCTAGGAAATTCTCCTTCCCCACCAGTTTACAGGAGTGAGTGGGGGCAAGGGGAGGGGGGGAAGAAAGTGAGCATAACCATGGCAACCCAGCCCATTCCACGTGTTGACGATTGCCCATTACTAGCCCTGGAGGTCAGAGGTTACCAGAACAGTCAATTATCAGAGACATCTTTCTTGTCATTTCAGGAAACTCAACAGCCTTTAAGAGGTTTTCTTCCTTCCTGGATAAAGACCCGATTAAAAATAATAAAGTCAATCATACAACTCCTCCTCTGCTCCTCACTGAGGGCTTGTCTGAAGTCACACTGCAAATCCTACATCAGTAAGGACGTGGACAGACCTAGGAAAGCAGCTGGTGCCTCCAGAAGGGGGCAGAGCAGAGAGTACGCTAAGGAAGCTGAGCCTTGATCCTACCCTACCACACACACACACACACACCCCTTCCCATGACAGCCACATGGGGGCAATTTTCCCCCAGAAGAAGTCAGTCCTGAATGCCAAGGATGTATTTACACAATGATGCTTCCTGTCAATTGAGAGCTCAGGTGAGATGGTGCTAAAGTCTGTACAATTATCAGCCAAAAAGTTACCCACCTCCATTTATCCCTTAACCACCCTGTGCCGAGAGCAGAAGAAAGAGCACATGTTCTCCGTGCCCCTCCCACCTTTCTTCAATGCTCCAGTGAGGTTAGTGGCTTTTGCAGAGACTAGTGCTCCCACCACATCAGACTGCCAGAGGGAGAGACTTCTGCAGACTGAGCCAGTGGCAAAAGGGAACAGGTCTCCTCACTTCTCAACAGACCTCCCAGGAGAAGCTTTCAAACTATAAGGCCATCTTTCAAAGACTATACTCTCTAGAGCTCTTCTAGGGTGCAAAATGACAGCCTTACGTTTTCACTGGCTGTATCTGACTGGGGGGGGGGGGGGGGGGGGAGAGGGGGAAGAGGACTATTGTATTGTTAGGAATCCAAGATCAGAATGGGTCATCCTACAGCAATTTCCTGATTAAACACTGACCTGCCTATTTACTGTAGCCAGACTTAAAAGCAAATTGTGAACAGTAAGAAACAAGACGGTCTTTCAGACAACCTCTGTCATTCCTCAAAGGAGGTAGAAAACTAACAAATATAAAACCAGCTAATTGAAATTGTTCCTATGAAAACAAAAGGCTCCAGCAGTTAGGGGAATCTGTGTAACATATACAGGCAGGAAGCAGAGCTGAGCCACCAACGACCAGAATAGAAACAGGAAACGGGCCCTGGATCGAGCATAGCGAAATCTGCTGCAAGCACAAGCTCCAGCACGAAGCACGGGGAAAGCAAACTGCATCAGTGGCTCAGAGCAGCATGATTTATAAGGTGGAAGCGGATTGGCTACCCCGGCAGAGAGAAAACGAACGCACAGGGTTCAGCGCTGTTCAGAACAGCCATGGCCGATACAGCAGTGGGGGTGGGGAATTTCCTTCTAAACACCAGGTTAGACTAGCTTAGTCCAAAGCTGGAGGGAGGAGTGGGAGGAGAGAAATTGCCACATGGACAAATAGCAAAGCAACCTGGAGAAGCAGGTCACACACAGAAAACAGGTCACAAGAGTGACTAGAAGATCGTGCAGTGCTGCTGTAACAATGTCAGTCCCAGGATATTAGAGAGACAAGGTGGGTGAGGTAATATCTTTTATTGGACCAACTCCTGTTGGTGAGAGAGACACCAGCTTTCGAACTACAAAGAGCTTCTTTAGGTCTTGGAAAGTTACCTTTCCTGGATCCGAGTACCTTTCCCAGTCATGAGGAAAAGGTCCATGTAGTTTGGTCTCTCACACCAACAGAAGTTGGTCCAGTAAAAGATATTACCTCACCCACCTTGTCGTTAGATTATGTACTAGAGGTGCTAGTGGCATTCAACACCTTTCTCAAGCCCATAAAGAGCTATTAAAAAACCACCACCACCACCCAAAGTTCAGATAAGCTCAGGGCTCCAGAGAAATAGCAGGAAAGTGTTACCAGCCCCAAGATCATAGCAGAAAAGAAAATCCTAGAAGAATTAACAAGGAGACTTTGACAGAAGATACAGGGGGATTCATTCGATTCCCATTGTCAAAACAGGCTTTGTAGCAACCTTTGTGAAGCACCAGTCATAGGATTTCAGGAATTGCACACTTTGGGACAAGTTACAGGAGTGTTTCCAGTCTAAACATTTCTGTGGTGCCCAGTCACGATAGCATTAAAGTGACAAATGGCCTTGACATTTATACATCGCTGGTCCTCTTCTATGTCTTGTAGTCAGAAATAGGAGCCAAAAGACCAGAAACAAACAAGTTTACAAAAAATGTTTAGCAGGAAGCCTCAACAGGGAAGGAAGCAGACTTTGAGTTCATTATTAGATTTAACTATGAATGTGTATTTCTCCCTCCAAGTCACCAGCCTGGCTCTTAACTTGGTCTTCAGCACCTAACATTCAAATGAAGACATCTGTGGCTTTTTTTCCCCAGCAGCAACTTCCTCAAGTCAGCTTTTAGCCATAATTTAGTTTGCTGTTCTGATTATTTCCAGTCAGGGGGATTGTGCAGAAGATGACATTTTACTCACAGACACAGCTGACTGAACTCACAAATTATTCTACCTTTCAGTACTTACAAATATAAAAGGGTGAGGGAGGAGAGAAAGAGAGAGAGAGAGAAACAGACAGAAAAGTGGAAATAATGGTAAATTTAGCTAATCCCACCAGCACTTCCTGACAAGCCTCAGATGCCAAGAAATAAATGTATGCTAAGTATTTGGGGTGGCAAGGAGATAGAGAACAGCCAAATAATTCCCAGACTGCCACACCACACATATAACAGGAAAGCAGTGCCGCTTTTCACCCCTTCCCCAAAACTATTGTAGAGTTTGAACGAAAATGATCTAGACTGCAAAACTATGAAGCCATAGTGAATGTGAAAAGTGAGATTTGGTTTTTGAATTCCCTTTTGTCCTCAAGAGGTGAAAGACCCTATTACCCAAAACATCCAATGGCAAGCGAGTGATCAGTACATGCGGCTACTAAACTGCAGTATCAAAGCAGATCAGCTTTAAAATACCCGGAAAGCTAAGCCAAAGAGTCCCAATACCACAACTAGGGCTCTGACTTGGAAAAGTTATAAATTACTAGGTATGTCGACAATAATTGTCCCTTGATGTTCTCCAAATTATATCTCAGAGCTTTCAAGAGCTCTCACTAAGGTCCTCAGGACAGCCAGTAAGCCAGGGACTGCTACAGCGCACAGTTGCAGTTAGTTTTCACAAAAACTCTTGCAAGCCAGTCTTGAACCAGGACTCCAGTAAATTATTTAAACCTATTGTATACTTGCAGTTCCCCTCCTCCTGCACTCAGAACCAAGCAGTGGAAGAGATCCATAACTCACAACCCTGGTGACTCGATACCCTATTTATTCCTCTTAGGGCAGAGCTGCCAGTACCAGAAGTCACCTTCTACAGTAAAGTCAAACAGCTCATCCGATGCTGAAATTGCAGACTGGAACCGGCACTCATGGTTGCTCTGAAGTTTTCCCCCTCCCCCTCAATTTTATGTACACATTTCTGCTTGGGTGAAGATTATCTCACCTTCATAAACTGAAGAGATGATCAAAATTTGTTCCTAACTGAAGACTAGTTTTCCGCCATTTTCATTTTGACAGGGAAGCCACCCTATACCTGTTTATGGAGTGCAATACTTTATGCCCAACCCAAAATATTACCACGGTTCCTCATAACAGGAAGAAGTCGGAGTCCCTTCAGCAAACCAACCTGAAACCACCACCAAACTTGTTTGGCTTCACCAGGTTAGCCACAAGGTTAAGATCTCCTGCCCTCATAGACAAGCACAGGGCTGGTTTGCAGAAACAACAGAAAGCCAAGTTTAAATAGGAGCAAGTTTCTATTGGCATAGAAAACCTAGCAGCAATTTAGGGCTACAAAGATTAGTGTGCAGTTATAAGAACAAGGTGAGAGACAACACACGGTCTAGCAAACGCACCCTCCACTGATGAATAAATGCACACGTTAGTCATTACTGGTGGACTATACAGGCTAGATTTTCAACTGGAGTAAAAAAAATCAGCATAGCTTCATCAGTGGAGCAACATCTGCTGAGGATTTGGCCCTGCATCCTAATTCCATACTCTGATGCCTGCTACAAAACCACAGGTAAAACGTCTCTGAGTTCCCTACCAGGCCACCAACACGTCCATTCTTCTGACATAGGAATGCCTTAAAAAGAACAGAGTACTTGTGGCACCTTAGAGACTAACAAATTTATTTGAGCATAAGCTTTCGTGGGCTACAGCCCACTTCATCGGATGCATAGAATGGAACATATAGTAAGGAGATATATATATACACACACACACACACACACACACCCACCCACCCAGAGAACATGAAAAGGTGGGAGTTGCCCTACCAACTCTAAGAGGCTAATTAATTAAGATGAGCTATTATCAGCAGGAGAGAAAAAACTTTTGTCGTGATAATCAAGATAGGAGCTTGAAGAAAGATGTAGGCGAACAATTCCATCTTCTAATCACATAATTCTCTAAGGTTCCAAGAGAACTGCCTAAAATCAAGTGTCTGCAAGCAAGAAAACCAACTTGAGACAAAGAGGGGAAAACAGACCATCAAGATCCCTAACAGGAAGGGGAAAAAAACCCCTGTGATTGAAGAATTCAGGGACTTCTGCAAAAAAAATTCCTAGCCTAGACTTTAACACACAGCCCTTTGGATAATGATGGGATGTTCAGCTCAGTCATACTTCAGATGAAACAGAAACATTAAACCTACCACCATACTACATAAACATTGAGAACACCAATCAAGGAAGATGCTAATTAGAAGCGATCTTCACAGCCAGAAGGGCCAGCAGTCAAAGGCGAACAGAGTAACAGAGGCCGTTGAGGGAGGGATAGCTCAGTGGTTTGAGCATTGGCCTGCTAAACCCAGGGTTGTGAGTTCAACTCTTGAGGGGGCCATTTAGGGATCTGGGACAAAAATCTGTCTTGGGATTGGTCCTGCTTTGAGCAGAGGGTTGGACTAGATGACCTCCTGAGGTCCCTTTCAACCCCGATATTCTATGAAATCAAGGGAAGGCAAAGGAGAAGAAATGGATGAAGTAGCTATTAGACATTTCACATCCCCGCACTTCCAACCATGTTTCTAACCCTTAGAGAAAGCTGCAACTCTTATTTATGGACAATGCACTGCCACTAGGCTTGTGAAGGTTGTGCAATAAACTCTGCATGGGATTAAGGTCTCTCACGTAAGGGAAAATTAGTATTTTTTGAAACACTGACCTGCCATTTCCCCCTCCAGTCATACTGAGGATGTCTACAGCTCAAGAGGAGACGAGACAAGACAAGAGGAAGGGAATACAAGAAAGGATCCAAACTTGGCACAGAAGAGCGCTCTCTGATTTCACCTAAACACTGCTGAAAGCCAACTCCTCCCAAACCAGAGAGAAGCTATTGTAATTAATAGCTGGAGATATGGTCCTCAGATTCAGGAAAAGTCAAGGTCTCAAGAAGCTGAACACCAAATAAACTGGATGCTACCTGCCAGAGAGTCTCTTGCTGATGATCAGAAGTTTAGGATCCCCTGGGAGAAAGAGATTTATACTAATGATTACACCATCTATTACATCCAGACACTAAGGGCTTGTCTACACTTACCGGAGGGTCCGGCGGCAGGCAATCAGTTTTCTGGGATCGACTTATCGCGTCTAGTGAAGACGCGATAAAATCGATCCCTGATCGCTCTGCCGTCGACTCCGGAAATCCACCGCGGCAAGGGGCGGCAGCGGAGTCGACGGCAGCGCGGCAGCGGTCGACTTTCCCCCGTCCTCACAGCCAGGTAAGTCGACCTAAAATACGCAACTTCAGCCACGGTATTCACGTAGCTGAAGTTGCGTATCTTAGGTCGGACCCCCGCTGTAGTGTAGACCTAGCCTAAGACTACATACTGTCCCCTCCCATACACAAGAGTTATCTAAGTTTAGTTTAATGAATTGCTGATAGAGACTCCCTAGGAATTAAAGAATTCTTCAGAAAAATTCTTCACCCAGACTATTGTAGGGAAAATTGCCTTTGGCAGGCACCTACCTGGATCTGCCACTGCTTTAAAGACATCTGTGTCACTGGGTAGCCGCAGTAGATTTACTCACATGCTTTTCAAGTCTATTCTTCAGAAAGGGGGAGAGAGACCAGGAAGAAGGACTTACGCTATAAAAGCCCAATAACTTGTGAACCAAAGTGGAAGGCTAGACATTTTTTGCAATCTACAGATGAGCAAACAAAGCATTAAATAAGTCTGTGAAACGAATTTCAACCTCTTGCAACATTCCTATATTTCAGATTCTCACAGCAGTGAAAGAAAGAAACATCAGAGAAAGACACAAAGATTAGTTCTCTAAAGTTACTGAACAGATTCCTAGCACACCACCACCAGAGACCAGCTACACATTCCTCAGAGAGATCTTGCCTGGACTGGCAAGAAGTGCCACGTAGCCTGGACGTTCCTGGTAGACTTATGGTTAAGTATCTCAGAGACTGACTTTTATTTATTTATTTTATTTTTTAAAGGAAGTGTTTCCCACTTCGTTGCCTAAAGTTTCAACACAGGCACTAAGTCTGATGGAGACATATGGAACCTCTGGCCCTTATGCAATTAAGAAAAAAAGTCTTTAAATATATTTAATACCTCCTAAGCAGAGAGACCTAGAAAACAGCAGTATTCACTTTAGCCAGGGCTTCTCTACAGGTCAGGATTTAAGAAGCTGCATTTCATAGGTTGCCAGTTACCAAGGCGCACAATAGTGGCTACTCTGCAGGGCTTATTGATCTTAGGGAAGCACCTAAAGCTTTCAAACGTGAAAGGCTATAGTACTACCTATGGTTCTATAAGGCATTTATATATGGTTGCTTGGGAAAGTTACTCTATTACGGGGGGAATCCAAAATCCCTGATTGACCATCCAACTTTGAGGGACACGGGGAGAAGAATGAAATATTTACACTTTAACCAAAAAAAATCCCTATCAAGCTATTCTGCGCCAAACCTCCCAGTACAGAAACCGAGGAAAAGGTTGCCTATTGGAACAAAAATGGGTAGATAACACCGGCAAACATTCCCTTTTTACAGGTACAGAAGTTCTTTGACACCAAATTGGATGTGCATTAGACAGTAAGTAGACAAAAGTGTTCACCTTAAAGCTAGGGTTAACAATTCCCTTCATGTTAGCAGGAGATGGAATTCTGGGAAACAAAAATTGAGGTTTGTTTTTTTTTTTTTAAAAAAACAAAAAAAAAAAAAAAAAAAAAAAAAAAAAAAGGGATGTGTACCAGGCTCTAGGAAGCCATAGACGGACTGACTGATGGCCTTTGATTTCACTACCTAATCCTTGAAAGTCTGAGAGACTGAAAGGCTGTAAAGTATGTTTGGTTAAATAGAACACTGGGTCTTACACAGAGCAAACTCCTAACGAAACACTAGATTGAGTTCCATATGCTACAGAATTCTAGAAGAGATTTCTCACACGGGAAGCTTAAGTACACATCAAACACTGATGGATGTGTTAAAATTCAAGCATCTAAACAGGACAGAACTCCCACATTTCCAATTCTGCTATTCCACAACAGAGCCTCTTTGAAGGTAAATTTGAAGAGGGCTCAAGGAGAGACCACATTTATCCATAACACCACAAAAACAAACTCCCACTTGGCTCTGAGCAGGAGCCACTTCTGCTAAAGAGAACAATTCACCCCTATAATCTGAGTCAGATGGAGTTGATTGGACGGATTCATGGAGACAGCATCAACAGTGCTACTAATCATGACACTCCACGGCTCAGATTCAGAGCGATTTCTTCAATGGCTACACTTTCCCTACATTGCAAGGCAGAAGATGGGTCATAAAGAAGGACTTGGAGAGAGAGAGAGAGAGAGAGAGAGTGAGTGTGTGGAAAGAAACATGCTATTTAAAGATTCTCCACACCTCAGAACGAAATTAATCTTCAAAATCAGGGTCCAAAAGGAGCCAACACCAAAATAAATTTAACCCATTTTGTTATCAAAGTTAGAGTCTGATCTGCATTTTGATGACATAACTTGCCCCTATGATCCATGGAACTGTTTAGAAGGGCTCACCACAGACCAAAAAACTGGATCCCACTGTTGAGAGCAAGAATAACTTCTGCTATGCACACAACTCGTTCTCCTTTGACCAATCCAACTGCAGTTTAGGAAGGAGCTTTATTCTGGGTGCTAAAGGAAAAGAACTCCCATCTGGTTATAAGGGGAAATAATTCTTCCGTGAAATCAAACTGAGTTCAACAGCTCAAACTCTTCTTTTGAGCCATAGGGTATGTCTACACTACGGGATTAATCCGAATTTAGATAATTCGAATTTGGGAAACAGGTTGTATAAATTCGATTGTGCGCGGCCACACTAAGCACATTAATTCGGTTTTTAACCACATTAATTCGGTGGTGTGCGGCCACACTACCCCATTAATTTTAACCACATTAATTCGGTGGTGGCGGCCACACTAACCCTAATTCGAATTAACAAAATCGATTTTGGCGCTACTCCGCTCGTCGAGGTGGAGTACAGAAATCGATTTAAAGCGCCCTTTAATTCGAACTAAATGGCTCTGTTGTGTGGACGGGTGAAGGGTTAATTCGAATTAACGCTGCTAAATCCGAATTAATCCCGTAGTGTAGACCAGGCCATAGGCATGGATCTGCTTGGTCAGCCCATTCCAGACCTTTAAAGGAGAAATTTATCAACCCTCCCCACTAAATTGCTACATTCTAGGAAGTTTAAAACCAAGATAGAAGACATCTCGCTCAACAAGCAGCCAGAATGCTGTACCCAAATATCTGATAAGTTTACAAACTATATAATAGTTCAAATGTTTAAAAAACACATAGCAAACAGATTTGGAATTAAGAGGTAACTACTGTCCCAGCTGCAGTGAAAGGAGCTATCTACAGCTGATCTTCCTAACTCCAGGTACTGAGTAACCTGTCTTATTCAAAATCTGTTCAGTCATGTTGGACCCAAGATGCACAAATCAGCAACATAATAATTCTCTGACACACAGGTAGTGGCTACAAGTCTACTAGACTATTAAAATACATGTAATACTGGGCTAAATTGGAATGCAAAAAAAAAAAGAAAGAAAGAAAGAAAAAAAAACCCAAAAGAACAAGCCACTGCACCCCTATATTTTAAAAAGGACAAAACCAGAGGCTGCCCCAGTGATCAGTTCTCTTCGGCAACTGGAGACCGAACATAAAAACATAAGCATTCCAGAGTGCCAGTCAAATGAATATTTAGGCCAGCGCTTTCAGGGTTTAAAAAAAAAAAAAGTTTACCCTCGGCTCCATTACCTTTGTAAATTATATCTAATCTCCAGGGGAAAATCAGAAGCTACTGACTAAAAGCAAGAAGCGTCGGCAGCCTCTATACCTGCTTCTATCTGGAATACTTCAGTACTAGTGATCCTGGTTACCCTCACATCAGTCACTTACAGACAGCCTCACCACTCACCGGCAGGCTGGAGGGCCTTGACTGAAGATTCAAGTTCATATCTTCTTGTCCTTTACTGGAAGCCATTGAGGGGGCAGATGATGCCTGGGACCCAAATGAGTCTTGAGATAACTCCTGAAACACAAAGAAAACACAGAAGTGAAATATGGACTCCACAGCAATCGGCCTGGGAGTATTCCAACAATAAGGAGGCAACAATTTACGTACCATTTGAGGGCATTTATCCAAAACAAAGAGGGAGACAAAATAGAGGAACTAAGTTAGCATCCCTTGCCTCCACATAGGATCAAGGCTGCTGATGGACAGCTAGGCCAAGTGTCTGTACTAGAAGGAATTTCAGCACTAGGAGTCTAAAAAGACAGTGATTTTCCAGTTATTGCTTTATTTTTCACAATACAGACCACTTAAGAACCAAGATCTCTTGTAGGCACTTTCTCCTCCTACCTTCTATACCTTTCCTCTGGAAAACTATGGTAATTAATTACATATATTAATAGAGCCGGTCCAAAAAACCAGGACAGTTGTCTGAGAAGTTCTGTCAAGATTTTTGATCTTTTTCCACAGATTGTGAATTTCAAAGGTTTTCAGCCAACTCCATGCTTAATTATTAGAACATAAGGCAGATGAAGATAATTTTACCTTTAACTTAACAGGCCTTGCTCTTTGATTAAAAACTCCATTTCATATTTGTGCTGGGTATTTCACTTCCCCACAAGTGTAGGGCTGTCTACATTCCCCGCTACTCTGACCTTTCCAGGTCACTTTGGATCTATTCTTCATTTGCTTCCTCCCCCAAATTTGGGGCCATGTTTACATGGAAAAGCCTCACCCAAGCAACAAAGTAGCCACTCAGGGTGCAGAGACAGGCTTGTTACTTTCAGTGATAAAAAAAGGCTCCCAATGTCTTGGAGTCTTGCACTGGGCTACAAAAGCAGCAAGCAGCGTGATCTCTTGAAGACCTAGAAGTGCGTCATCACTACGATAAACACTAGAGCTCTGTGGACCACTCAGTGCCTTCAGTGGTCTCATTTCCACATCATAGCCGGAGGAGATACAGATCTCTGCAGAGCTAAGAGGGCGATACATTTATTAGTTTAATCCTAGGTAAGCAGGGGTTCGTTGGTTTTAAAATGAACAGAGAACTAAATTCTGCAAACTCCTGTAGTTACCTACGGGAGATAGCGAGCAGCGGCGGTCCTACCTGTGGCGGTGGGAAGCGTTGCTGGGAGTACGCGGACTGCTGCTGTTGCTGTGGTTGTGACGGAGGGTACGAAGAAGACTGCTGAGAAAGGGCAGAGGCGGCGGCTTGCGGCGTTTGTGGCTGCTGCTGGTAGGGCGACTGTGACTGCGGCTGGGAGTATGGAGGCTGACTCTGTTGATGTTGCTGGGCCGTGGGCTGCTGCTGGGGATACGGTGATGGGGACTGCTGATGAGGTGGCTGGGACTGTTGCTGGGAGTATGGAGGCTGGGAGGACGGAAGCTGTGTAGGTTGAGACTGAGTCTGCTGCTGTTGATAAGAAGTTTGGGAGTGAGAGGTCTGGGATGGTGGTTGCTGAGAGTATGGAGGCTGCTGTTGCTGGGGATGGGGACTTTGCTGGTTGTAATATGGAGTCTGGCTCTGCTGTCCATAGGCACTTGGGCCCTGCTGTCCATAAGGAGGAATCTACAAAAGGAGAGTAGAATTATGCAAGTTAGAAACAGATTCCACGAACAATCAGAACATGTCTGAATCGGGAGTTTCTGCAGACATGACTCTCAGGTGGCTAGGCTGGGAAATTAACTGGAAAGGTAATGGAAACGCTGCTGTCTAGAGGAGTACGCCGCCGAGGAAACAGCGAAGCCAGTGGTGTGCCAGATTCCGTCTGGCAATAACAGATCTTTAATATGGACCCATAAGGACTTTGTTGGGATGTCGATTAGTCCATCCTCAAATGTAAGTAAATCACCACAAAGAGTGAAGTCTCACTGCAAAGGCAGCCTTTTGAATTCTGCAAGAGATCAGGAGGAAATGATTGTATGAAGCAATAAGCCACCCCAACCTGAAGTTTACATTACTCTGAGGCGTAGTTATATCTCTATGCTAGTTTGAAGATTTGTGTAGATGCTGTTTTAATCTATTAACTGTCTTCCCCTCCCGCCCCCCTTACACTTGTGATACTAAAGATCTATTGTCACCTCTCTGGAAAGCAAGATCATCACAACACACATCAGTCCAACCGCATCACAACACACAGCCTAAACAAATGATATTTTCACCTCAATAACTGAGACTGGTACATAGCTGAATTTGTTGAAGACCGGTCCCGTTAGTACACACATTCATAAGCCATATTTAAAGAGTTCATTCATCTGCTTGTCAGAGAAGAATGGGTTGTGGTGAAGCATGAGAGGTGTTTTATTTTTTGCTCTACCTGCTGCGCATATGAGATGCTGCCCATTGCACTCTGCGTCCTGCCTTGAATTCCCATGGGATATCTCTGGGGAGTCTGTGGCCCATATGGCTGCCCTGGATATCCATGTCCTTGCTGTGGTCCCGACTGAGGTCCCTGCTGCTGCGTGTACGGGTTACTTCCTCCATATGGCTGAGGTCTCATCTTCCCCATCTGATCCATTGGGCTTGATGGCTGTGAAGAAAGTTATGACGTGTATACAAACTGAATATATACCACATTTGCCTATACAATCCTTACTCCCATACAACAATCAAAGGAACTGGTCAGCAAGAAGGGGTGCAATAAAACCCAAGCTGCCCTGCATCTCCTCAACTAATGAGCTATCAGCTGACAAAACTGCAGTCTTGCTATAAAATACAGCATCACTCTCTGGAGGATAAGCAAGCACACAGGGCCTACAGATACTCCCCACAGCCCTAATTCAGCTGTGAGAAATCTTTTTACACTCTGCCATCTCCTCTGAGGCCTGGAGAAAGGAAGGAGAGAGAAGGGTCATTAGGGGAAAGGGAAGTCAGTTAATATATCCAACTAAAGAGCAGTCATTTCACATGAGAAGTGGAAGAGTCTTTTCCCATATCAGGGAATGGTTTAAGCAGCAAGTACAACACAAATAATTAAATTCAATGTAAAAAGTTGTGTTAATGAACGCTACAGCTGAAAATTTAAAACGCACAGAAGTCAAAATGTTATGGCTCCCACAGCAACCTCCTGGCACCGATAGTTTCTTGCATACCTCTACATGCGATTAATTTAGCCTTTTGTGCATTTAAATTCAGCCACACTACTGCATTAATCCAGACGTTTATTTCAGAGTGTGGTGCTACAGGTGTACATACCAATGCATGTGTAAAGCTGCATTTCCACTTTTTAGTGTGTTCGACATGTTTCTTGTGTAATTTTTGAAACGTGTAACAATATAAAATGCCCTCAGCTTTTAGAGCCATGCCCATAGAAAGGATGGAGTTTTAGAACTAAGACTTTTTAAAAAACATGTTATCCAAGTACACGTGCACTCATGGCGGACATTGCAGGAAGAGGCTACCACCACCTCCATTTCCCTTGACTGTAATTTTGACCAGAGTCAGTCCATCTTTGAATCCTCTCAGTTCCCCCACCCCCATCTGCTTCCACCTGATCAAGCTCAGGCCTCTGGTCACCATTTTCTGAGTCCTGTATAATTCACCCTTCCCTACCTATCGCCACCCCCCTCCGCCAATGATGCCAGCCCCTCACATAAATATCAGTGTTTTAAACACCCAGCCATCACCATATGCTGCCTCCTAGGGCTTGTCTACATGACACTTATGTTGGTATAACTTATGTTGCTATAAAAAGCAAGTGTGAATAAGTCACCCCTGACTGACATGTTACAGTGACCTGAGCAACGGTGTGGACAGCACTCTGTTGGCGGAAGAGCTGCTCCTGCTGACATAGCTACCACTTCTCGGGGAGGTGGCTTTATTATGCCGACGGGAGAGCTCTTTCATCAGCATAGAGCATCTTCACCAGATGGGCTACAGTGGCACAGCTGCATCGGTGCAGCTGCATCGCTGTAGCCCTTCTAGCATAGACTAGCCCCTATGCACACATCTCTCTTCCTTTGATCAACTGCAAGGCTAATGCCACTTTTCAAATCCCTTTTTAAGAGCCACTTCTGCCATGACGCCCACAGGAAACCAGCTGACTGCTACTGATAAACTTGAAGAGTAATAGGGAATAGTTTATATATAGCCCTTAGAAGACAGGACTCTGTATTTCCAAACTGTGGTCACATCACCTACTCTGCTTGGCCAAGGTGGAGTACAGCACATAACATGCATCTTTAGATGGAGATTCTCTAGGTCAGTCTCTCTCTGTTGAGAGCAACTAGCATACTATGGGCACTACCAGAAATAAAAAGCAAGTTTGACAATTAAGTGGTTTATTTCTACAACACACCATTCTAAACTGAGGCCCTTTACGTCAAAGTCTGTACGTGACAGAAGTGTAACGTCATCCCTAAGGAAATGAAAAAAAACTTAATACACATCTCGGATGCTTGTAATCCAAGCAGGCTAACTGGTCTCCTTCGGGGCTGCAGCATGCATCAGCAGCGATATAGCATGTGGCCCCTTCCTTCCAAATCTCCCATTACACACACACACACACACACACACACACACACACAATCACCCCTTTCACAGATAGGGCTTTAACTGCCCTAGCCTTAACAGACTTGCTCTGGATTAAGAGTCCAAAAAAAAGTACCATCAGAGATTCTACTTGAATCCCTTTATTCAGTTTAACTCATGTGCTTCAAGAAAGGAACAGCCAAGATTGAAATGCAGTGATGGCCTATCAATCCAAAAGCTGGTGAGAGAAGTTGGAGGGTGGTGGGCTATAGATCCCCTTGCACACTGATGTTATACAAGATGGAAAAGCCAAGAGGAAGTAATGCCTGTTCACTTGCAACACTATTTCAGGATAAATAAGGAAATACCGAACCCTGACTGCAAAAGGCTGGAGATCCTTCTCTGGACTGACACATGGGAAATCCTTTCGACAGGAAACCACAGGAGTAGATTGCTTTTGACATGCAATCACAGTAAAGGCCACCGAGACATAATTGAGAGAAAAGTTTTGCTGCTTCTTGATCAGTGAAGTCCAGACCCTTTTCTTACACCCTCCTGCATTCACAGAAAGAGACAATTACTTACTGTAACTGGAGGTTCTTCGAGATGTGTGGTCCCTATCTAGATTCCACACGCGGGTGCACATGCGCTGGAGCTGGAACAGTTCACAGTAGTGTCAGTTGACACAGAGGGACCATCACTCGAAGAAGAGCCAAAAGAGAAACTAGAAGTGATCTCAGAATCTGTGTCAAGTTTTGGTACTTTGAGAGAGTGTTATACAACCAAACTTTTAGTCCAGTCATCAGACAAATTTTCAAAAACAAAATTTGCTCTACTTCACTGTAGGCAAAAATAAGTGCATGATCCAAAGAGGATGGAGCTCGGCTGTTCTCAGTGGTGGCAGTGGAGGAGATCTAGGCTGGATATTAGGAAAAACTATTTCAATAGGAGGGTGGTGAAGCACTGGGATGGGTTACCTAGGGAGGCGGTGGAATCTCCATCCTTAGAGGTTTTTAAGGCCTGGTTTGACAAAGCCCTGGCTGGGATGATTTAGTTGGGGTTGGTCCTTCTTTGAGCCGGGGGTTGGACTAGATGACCTCCTGAGGTCTCTTCCAACCCTAATCTTCTAGGATAACTTGTATTCTAAAGATCAAAACTGGTCTTTCAAAAAAATTAACACACAAAACTCACTCCTAGGCCAAGGACACCAAGTTTCAATCCAGAGCACGCTTACTGCCAAGCTCTACAAAACCCCCAAGTCAGGTTGTATAATGGAAAGTACAAGAGACCCTTACCTGAAGAAAGGCCACAGAAGGTACAGTTCCCCTACACACACTCTGCTGGCTTTACTACAATGGTGAGACAATGACTTTACAAATGTAGAAATTATCCTAAGCGGGGTAACAGAACAGCATGCGCTGGTAAGGAGCGATGCTTTAATACACACAAGTAGAAGTGAACAGGGAAGACTCTTCTACAGCTTCAATGCAGGTGCAAGTGTTAAAAAAACCCACATAATTCTGCCAGAAAACAAGCCATAATAAAGGAAGATTCCGTACCTTTCTAAAGGGTTAAGTGGAGTTAACTCATTTATGAGACCAGCATGAAAAATATGTAAAGAGTCCTACTGTGAAAGTGGAGGCTACAGAGCAAAGAACAGACAGAGTCTCCACTCCTTTCACTTTTATGACAGTCTATTACATATCTCATTGTTTTGGTAGGGAAGGGTGGGGGCACAGAGAAAAGGGGGAAGAGTTTCTCACTAAAGTCTAATTTTGCAGCGCTTGAATTGGCTTCACTCAGATATTGGCCAGTGCTGTGATAAGCCAGAAACAATTTTCTGGAATTACAAACCTCTCACCTTGGATCTGAATTTATTTCTGACCAGATTTGCTGTCCATGTTGGGGGGAGGGAGAATATGGAGGAGGCAGGGGAATCAAAAAATAATAATAAAAAGCATCCCTGGCTGTTTAACCCAGAGAAGCCCTAATTGATTCCCACAGTAATTAACCTGCATTTTACCTCCAAGAGTGGTAGTTAAGGAAGTCGGCACTGCTATTTATAACTCATCTCAAATTGAGGGCAGACTGCCTAAAATCTAACACATCCCAGCTGTACTCCTGTTTGAACTGGGGCCAAGGGAATTTTTTAAAGCAATCTTGGCACTGAATGAATGACACCAACAGTATGAGAGAGCGTGTGGTTGTGTTGTGGTGACGTAGTAGCAGAGGTGGAATGGGAAAGGGGGGGGGGGGCGGTGTACTGTAATCCCTCTTCCATGCATGCTTTCACTTCACAGGCCCCAACCCTACGGTCCCTGTACAGTGAGCTGGGAACCGCCCATTAAGAACCAAGCACAGGAAATGTCTTTTCCTGTGGAACCTTGAAGTGAGAAGCACATGGCTAATCTGCATAAAAGCAAAGCCACACCGCCCCTGCCAGGAAGGTTAGTGCTCATAATCTCTGGCCATGAGGCTGGCTGCCTGTGAGGACTTGGATCTGTGCCTGATAACCCAGAAAGAGCGGAGAGAACAGATGGGTAAGGACCCCGGCAGAAAACAGCACAAGGTCACGTGACTCACCACATGGCCCTGCAAGCACAAACTATTGTTTGGCTGCTGTGCTCCTGTACAAAGACAGTAAATCCATTTCCTGCAAATTCAGGGAGAAGCAGCAGCTGGCTACTTGGATTCTACCATGCCCAAGCTAGTCAGAGGACAGGGACCACTGAGCTCTGGGACCTGCAAGCCACCAAACAGAGAAAAGCGCTCACCAACAAAACACCGATTAACATTGTTTTTGCAAGCTCACAGATGCAGCTTCCATCAACTCCCCACAGCTGAACCCAGATGGGATCTTACAGAACTGAAGAAGATAAATTTGATTTCTGCTCAGGAGATTGTCCTCTTTTCCCCTGTGTTGCACTCATTACACTACCCAGGCACAAAGGCATAACCAGCCTCAGTTACTGGAGAAACTAGAAAGCAGGCTGTTTGATGTTCACTCCTTCAGTGCTGAATTAATATTGGAGAGTAATAAGGAGACTACACCTCTCCACTAGGAAACCTGTCAACCAGCTTCTTCATTTCTACAGAGGGGGTTTTATCTAGAGATCAGGTTTAACTATTTAAACAAGACAAGAGTGTAAGGTGAGCCATGGTCCCTGTAACTTGAAATACCTTGCTTCTACTCAAAGCCACAAGTTGTTCAAATAAAGTAGCGAACCAGTGACAGAAGCAGCAGCTATCTGAAAGTGAAAACACCTACCCTAGTTTGTTGAAGTGAACAGGATACAGAATGAGCAGCTTTACTCATCTATTTTCCAGCACTTCCCACCCCATGTAGGGACACGTAGTCCCATTACCGCAAGTAAGAGAAACTGACCCCAAAATATGTCTTTGAAAGCTGGCAATTCAGAAATCATTGAGAATGTAAAGAGAACTCTGCTTGAATTCAAGAGCAATCAATAATGAGTCTGGACCCAGCTCAATATCTACAAGAGGGTATGTCAACGGAGCATTAAAGTTGTCTCAAATACAAGCAAGTCCTAATTTAAGTGAAGAGGCTGTAGAGAATAAGAACTTTGAGTGCTGGCTCCAGTTTCATAAAATATACTACCAAGAGCCATCAGTACCAATGATCCCTTCGAATCTCGGAAACCTGTCCAGGTCCGTAAAGGCCAGCATGTCTAATCCTAGCAACAAAATCCCATATGAACCATAAGGATGATGAAGCATTGAGCCTTACCCAACAAGTCCAGACTCTCTATTTTTTATTTAAAGCACTGTAAAGAAACTTACTGAGATCAATATATTACAGGGGTCAATGACCCATAACAAGACAGACACTGGAAGCTCTCAAACACTCCCTGTCCTAGTACATACTGGGTGGGGGTTATCATAGCTACAGATGCGCTCATTAACAGGGCTTGAAACACAAGGGGCAGTTCCTCAAGTGGCATAAATTATCATAGCTCCATTGAAGCCAATGGAACTATGACAGTTTATGCCAGGGATCGGCAACCTTTGGGCACACAGCCCGCCGGGACAGTTTGTTTACCTGCAGCGTCCGCAGGTTTAGCCGATCACGGCTCCCACTGGCCGCAGTTTGCCGTCCCAGGCCAATGAGGGCTGCAGGAAGCGGCGCAGTCTGAGGGATGTGCTGGCCGCCCTTCCCACAGCCCCCATCGGCCTGGGACGGCGACCGCCGCCAGTGGGAGCCGCAATCGGCCAAACTTGTGGACGCTGCAGGTAAACAAACCGGCCCAGCCCGCCAGGGGCTTTCCCTGATGGGCCACGTGCCAAAGGTTGCCGATCCCTGGTTTATGCCATCTGAGGACCTGCCCCAAGGAAGCAGAGAGTATTTCCTATCTTGCCTTATATAACTAAGGCAGCGGTCCCCAACCTTTTCCATGGGACGGGCACCGGACGACTAGCCGCCAAGCACCGTGGCCACTAGGACAAGCAGCCGCCGAAATGCCACCGTGAAGCAGCAACGTCAAGAGGCATCGCCGCCAAAATGCCGTCGCACCATCAAGAGGCGTCGCCGCGGCATTTCGGCGGTAGCGCTTCTTGACATTGCCGCTTCTCGGCGGCTGCTTGTCCGGTGGCCAGTAGGCAGGCACACATGGATGCCATGGCGCCCACGGGCACTGCGTTGCGGACCCCTGAACTAAGGTAATGCCACAGAAGTGGCTGGAAACAAAGCACACCTCGGGAGAGTGAGGGGCGGCGCAAGTCAGGATTATGGTACAGAAAACAATGAGCGTTAACATTCAGCAGGATCAAAGACATTATGGTTTAGAGAACCGGACTTTCAGTTGCATTCCATTTTTTTTTTTTTTTATATATATATAAAGTACTTATTTGGCATCCTCTGTACAACCATTTTCATGGCTCCGCCAAATGGTGTTTCTGAAACTTGCCCCACAATGTGTAAACCAACGTTGGCTCTTTCACAATTAGTCTGTGACAAGTGCAGGCTAAAAAGCCAGAGCACAGAACTTATTAATATTCTCATTCAATAGTAAACAGAGCTCAACTTCTAGTCAGAAGCACTTTCATCTAATCTATTTAAGGTGGAGCTGTCTGTATTAAGGTCAATATCCCAGTCTGAACTCACTACCTTTTATAACCTTCTGACGGGCCAGTTTACTGTGTCATAATTCATCAGTTTTTACTTTTCTCTTTACAAGCTTGTCCTTTCAAAGATGAAGTTTGAGGTAACTGAAGTCTGCTAAAAACCCACTCCTCTGCCAATATATATGTTTCAAAAGAATATCAGAGTTACAGAATCCCTTTAGAAGGAATCACATGAAGAAAAAGGCACTTCCTAAAGTATTCTCCTCTCCTACTTCTACCAAAAGTCATTCAGAGCTCCCCCAAATTTAGAATTAGGACTTTTACAATGGAGGGAAAAGGAGGGGGAGGAGACATTTCAAATATATCAACACTGAGAAAGATACTAGTCCACTCTGGTCAGGAAAGCCATATTAGCAAGTTCCCTTTCTGATCAGAATGAACATCTCCTCCCCATTCCACAGGGCTGGAAGGGACCTCATGAGGCAGGACCAAGTACTCCTAGACCATCCCTGACAGGTGTTTGTCTAACCTGTTCTTAAAAACCTCCAATGACAGAAATTCTACAACCTCCCTTGGAAGCCTATTCCAGTGCTTCCCTTACCCGTATAGTTAGGAAAAACTTTCTAATATTTAACCTAGGTCTCCCCTGCTGCAGATTACTTCTTGTCCTACCTTCAGTGGACCTGGAAAACAACTCATCACCATTCTCTTTATAGCAACCCTTAACATATATGAAGCAGTATCAGGTCCCTCTCCCCCACCTACTGTCTTTTCACCAGACTAAACATGCCTAGTTTTTTTTAAACCTTTCCTCATAGGTCAAGTTTTCTAAATCTTTTATTTTTGCTGCTCTCCTCTGGACTCTTCAATTTATCCACGTCTTGTCTGGACACAGTACTCCAGATGAGGCCTCACCAGTGCTGAGTAGAGCAGGACAATTCCCTCCCATGTTTTACATACACACACTCCTCTTAACACAGGATATTACAATACAACACTATTCTCAGCAGGACTGTTCACACACCCCAGAAGAGCCATACTAAACACTGCTGCTCCTACTATGCCACAGTTTCAACTAGTTTGGTCAGGGTTTTTGTTTGCAGAACAGACCGTTACAGAACAACCTCATGGGAAGAGGTAAGCAGAAGCTGGACTTACAAAGGAAGAGCCCTAATTCAAACACGTATCAAGAATAACCATTGCAGGCACATACACACAATGAACGGCCAAGTACAGTTTTTGTAGAGATGTGTCTCATACAAGAGAGAACTCCAAAAAAATAAATAAATAAATAAATTCATGTTTAAAATGGTGCCAAGACCAAATAAATGTCCACTGAATAGACCTTCGAGTCCTCTCCTGAAGCTACTCTGTTCAGAGCACACAAAAGAACCAGCTTTCACAAAATGTGCCAGATATATAAATATTAGAAGGTAGCACAAGAGTCTTTTTGATGCTCTGCAGGTACCAAAGATGGACACTGAAAAGTTAATTCACAATAGTAGTTAAGGCAAGATGTGTTACAGCTGCAAAGACTGATGCCATACCACATGCAGGCTTACCAAGAGGACCGTGGTCTCATCAAAAACTGAAGCAGCTAACCTCAGACACCACAGATACCAGAAAATTCCCAGCAACAGAAGATGCACTTTGTCAGAAGCCAGAATTTTTCCAAAGCACCTCTCTTCTCTCTGGCCTGTGCCTTTTAAACTCTCTCTACCAAAGTCACCAAATCCTACTTATCAAGGCTATAGGTTTCGCTGTTTAGCAAGTCATTCTCCATGACAGAGGACCATTATATTTATCACTCCAGGTTATTAGGTATTTATATAGTTTCCTCCCTCCCCCATACTATCTGAATGACTGTCATATTTAGATATGCTGTATGTTTTAGTTTTCTGTAACCTACAGCAATTACATGTAGATGGACGCAGAGATTGGTCTTCCAGAAAATAGTCATATATTATTAAAATAAGCTGTGTTGCAAGGGATCTAGCAAAAAAGATTTACCGTGCATCTATTGGTTCAGGAGGGGAGTGAGAAGGGCACTTTCTTGTTTGAAAGCTAAGTTAGTGCTTGTAAAGATGCCAGACAGGCCCAGCCTTGCTAATACTAGTTGTGTGAATCTGGGCGTCTACCATGCTTCTTGTGGAAAAAAACAACACAGGCAGCACGAGGCACAACTAGTGGAGGTAAAAGCTCCTTTCTCTGGCCCAACTTAGCACTTTGTTACAGAGACAAATACCCCTGTCTGAAGGTGCTGAACAAGCAAAACCATGGTGCCCCCATCCAGGTAACAAAAGCAACTACATTTTATTTATTTTTGCGCATTCATTAAGTTTTGCTACTGTGCCAGTAGAGCAAGGTTTAAATCCAAGAGGTTTCAAAACAGTCAGAAGGTGATCAAATAATCCTGCCCAACAGAACTGCAGTTTGCGGACTAGGGAGAAAAATCAGAAACTAAATCTAGTTGTAGTGCTCTCAACAATGCTTGCTACAGAGGATAAAGGGACATGTGTTGTGCATGTCTGACCCATACCATGCCCAGTCACATGAACTGGCTGACCAACAGGTAGGTTCCTTTTGCCACCGCTCACTCTCTTATCTAGAAATGGATATAGGGTGGTTTACAGTACAAAACACTAGAAATTTAAAAAATAGTTATCTGATGTTGACATGGCATGGGTAGAAGCCCAGCAAAAAGCTTTATGGAACAGCAATGATCACCAATCAACCCGTTATCACATTCTCCTTACAGGTCTTGGTATAAAGTCAGTCAGACTATTGGTATTTAGATAGTAACTCCCACTTCACTATACAATCACCTCAGCCAACATCTGTCTGCACTGGAGTGGCTTGTGCAAGTTATTTCCTGTCAAACCCATCACATACCCATATAAATGACTAGCTAGCCCTTCCCCCCCCCCTTCTCTCCACACACACACACACACACACACACACACACACACACACTCCAGTCATCCTACACACAGGCTGCCCTCCCAAGTCTCCAAAAACCTCCTGTGGACTTTTTCAGAAACCTCAGCCAAGCAACACCGTTCAGGTCCACCAAGAAGTCTGCATCCATGAACTTCTCAAGCTGAATGGGAGACACTCCCGAGAAACATGTAATAGAAAGTCTGCCAAGGTACTTCTCTTCCCAAGATGGGAAGAGAAAAGGAAGAAGAAAAAAAAAAACCCACTTCCTTTGTAAACGGTAAAAGCAGGCTCCACATTTCGCCAACACCCTATTCCCACCACAGAAATGAACTTGAGGCTGGTAGTGTCCTTGGCATGATCATTACTTGTTGTAGCATTTTGGTAGCAGACCCACTTATATACTCAAAGAGGTAGAAGTGCACATGTTGATCAGGTCCAGTAACAAGTCATGAAAAGAACTCCCTGAAACAAGTTGGTGGGGGACGGGGGAATAAATAAAAGGAAAAATAGCCACGCTGCAATTGAAAAGACTATCTTCCAGATACCAGTGCTATCAGTGATGCAGTTTGGAACAGCTGAGCAGTCCAAGCCATGCAGATCATTCACAAGACAGTATTCTCAGTAAGCATCATTAAAACTTCAAAACAGCTTCAAAGCTGACTAATAAGTCTATTCAGACAACTGTAGCCAGCAATGAACTTTCAGTCACCATTAACCATCTGGTTCCCTAAAACCCTGCTCTTCATCCCAAATGAGCAATACAGACTCCAGACACAGCAGGACCTTCTCAGCTACCAAACAGTGCTGGCATTCAATCTGTGCTCTAACACATTAGGCCTGAGGGAAGTCCCTGCAAAAAGAGGACTCTTCAGGATTCACTTTCCAAAGCAAAGTTTGTTTCATTAATTCAGAAGGAGCCCTTTACACATGGAAAGATGGCAGGGTCCAATTTCTGTCAGATTCTCAGATAAGTCACCTTTTCTTTCTGTAGAGATCTTTTTCTGTGGTAGGCATGGTTGCAAAGCAAGGTACACATAAGACAGACCCGAAATCAAGAAGAGAATGAAATTAATGGTAAAGACATTTATTAAGGCAAAGCAGGTTGGCTCCACATCCATGTACAAACCAGAAAAAAATATCTAGTGGTGGGGGTCAGAGGAGATAATGAAAGAAAACACCACTCCTGAATTTCATCCGCTTCCACTCCACAGTAATGAAACAAAACACTCAAACTTTATTCAGAGGAGTGCTTCATTGTCAGTTTGCTAGGCGACTGAGGGCCACAACCAGTTTGCAAGGGAGGAAAGAATGGTCTATGGCTAAAGCCCAGAACTAAGTCAGGAGTCCCAGTTCCTGGTTCTTCCAGACTTCTTGTATTACCTCTGGTACTTTACCTTAACCCCTACATCTCAGTTTCTTCATCTGTAAAATGGGAACACTATACCCTTGCAAATTTCTACCCACCTGGTAAATGTTTTCTTAATTTACAAGTGAGATCTTTAGGTTAGGGGGGACATTTTTGTTGTGTTTTGTCTTTATTTTAAATTATTAAGATCAAGGGTGGGTGAACAGACAGTGTCTGGGCTGGTGAACGGTCATTAAAATGTACATGGCTGGCATAATGCTAACCTGCTAGGGTGTTGTGAGGTTTAATTTATAATTTTAAAGTTACAAGATCCCAGAGATTCTTACAGAAGTGCAAAGTACTGCAAAACAGAGGAGAATGCAATGCATTAATCTGTTCTAGAAGTACAGCTGTTAGAGGCTACCTCGTTCCAGCATCCAGTGCGCCATCGTGTCCAGAGTAGCTGCCGGATTTAATAACGATTGAGCACTGGATGCTGGGTGGGACCTGTAGTTTCTACAGGACCACATTTTGGAATCTCCTTGGAAGCAGAACTTTCGCCACAGCAAAAGATCTAAGTAAATACCAGACAAGTTTCATTTTCAACTGTGCATAACCAAACATGGAGGAAGGTTAACCATATATGAAAGCTGGGCCTTGGAAGTAAACCGAACCTGTGTGTTTTTCCTCCCTCACCGACTTAAATTAATCTAATGAACAGTACAAAAAACCCTAAGTATTCATACTGCTGGTGTTAGATTTATTCCTAAAGTCCTTGAATTCAAGTTCTGCTGGTCACTCTCAAAATTCAATGGCGGACTAAGGTCAAGGCAGCGGACACTGCTCCTGCTAGTTTGCAATGGGGTATCAGTGTGGTGCAGACATATCCAAAGGAGATTACCTGCCACATACTACTCCTCCTCAAGTCCACCTGCCTGCTAGCGTACAAAGTGGTTCTGATAAGGTTCAGGACAATGTGAATTCTGCTGTCTTAACGTAAAAGGGAGGAGAAAGCAAATAGCCTCACAATCAAGAGGTGAGCAATAACATTGGACTCAAGAAAGCCCACACCAAAAGCCTTCTGCCACTCTAGTTGGAAACACCACTAATTTCACCTCCTTAGAATCAAAAAAATATATTACCAACTGCTGTGGGCAAGTGAGGAAGGTACCTGTATTTACCAGTGATGCAGCTTGAGGTCTTTGTAACAAACAACTACTTTCCAGCATTTATAACCAGGTAACCGGTTTGCATCCAAAAGCCGAGAGCTGCACTCATGTCTACACTAGTGAGAAAAAAGGCGGCTGGGGGAAGGAAAGACACTGTGTGGGCAAGAGCTGCACCCAAGCCTTTGCTGTCAGGGAGTAGCAAGGACACTCCAGTATACAGCCTTAAAGCCAACACCATACTGATTCTGATATGTTACTCTTGGCAACCCTTAAGTGAATCCCAATCCTACAGAGACACACATCCTAGGATAGGTCCTAAATACAAACTAGATAGGTACTTTTCATAAGCTTTAAATGCCAGGTTACAGCAATCCTGAAACCTAAATTGTGATGAGTTTCCTTTAGTCTTCTTGGTCTTTCCTTCTGTCTGTGAGCTATCATCTTCACGTCAGCCCAGGCATTAAATGAACTGCTTTTAAAGCTAAGTTAGCAACCCTGCAAGTTGTTTAACAAGTTAAAAAGGAGAGCGAGCGTGAGCTGGCTGCTGGCAAGCAGATGCCGAAATTAATTACTGTGCCAATGCCAGGGGGAGAGGAGGAACAGCCAACGCGGCAAACTCTTCACTGGTTTCAGGAACAGGTATAACAAGAAACCATAAGGCAACAAATGAAAAAGGAAAGTAAGACATGACTATTACACCTTTTCAGCAGTAGCAACGCTTAACAGTGAAGTGCTATGTGCAGCATAATCAGCAGATTCAAAGCTAACACTGATATTTGTGCACCATCCAGAATACTACAGCTGAAAAACAATGCACTTCTAAAAGATGCTACTCCCATCA
The DNA here is from genome assembly GCF_002925995.2 of Terrapene triunguis. Lineage (NCBI taxonomy): Eukaryota > Metazoa > Chordata > Testudines > Emydidae > Terrapene > Terrapene triunguis. Next base: position 9,168,363 of record NW_020664587.1, read on the forward strand.
ATAAGCCACGAAGGTAACATTTTGTGTATCATTTCCTGGTACCTTGTCTGATGTGTCTTATTAGAATCAAGTTTTCTTCCCTTTCCTTCCCTGAAAGTTGCTTTAGGACAAGGTTTTGTGCTCTACTTCAGAGTCAGGGAACTGGGAGAAGATGAGTGTTAAGGGCTGATGTGGGTAGCTGGAGGGCTGAATAGGACCATCCATCTGCTCCAGTATATTTTATAAGGCAGTAATATTACTTCCCTTGATTTTAAGAACTCCCACACCAAATGTGCATATGGTTTTTCAGCGGAAGCTCTTCCTTCAGTGAGGAGCAGTCAAGTCACCTTTGAGTGGAAAGAACAAGTTTCATCTCCAACGCATCACAAGAACTAAGAGGCAGGGTTTGCAGAGATATTTTGGGACTATCTTTAGAGTATAGACAAGTGGGTAATCCAGGATGGGTCTACTGCAACCATTTCCATTCGCTTATCCTGGACTACTGGAAGACCATTTTAGGTCAAGTGTTTTACTAGTTTTTCCTTCCTCTAGCGCATTAATTGCAGGAGTGCCTTTTAAACAAATGAATATTCTTATTACATTGCTACTGTTCACCAACATGCATCATCAATACACCCAGGTTTAAGTGTGCTGCAGCCATCAACTGGAGATGTTTAATGTTTTTATGTATTGCAAACACATCCCATTCCAGGAAAACTAAGGCCTTCCCTTGGAAGTGCCATACACAATTAGAATAGGAGCATGAAGGAAAAAGATTGGCATGTTCTGTAAAACGGTAACTTCCTAGAACCCAGACTGGCATACTATCAAGTTGTAATCCCATTCCTAGAGAGGACAGATGGCTACTGGTTAGGGCACTAGCATGGATTTGGGAGATCTGGCCTCAAATCCCTGCTCTGCCACAGACTTTCTGTGCGATCCTAATCATGTCCCTTACATTCTCTGTGCCTCAGTTCCCTATCCATAAAGTGGGGGCCACAGGATTTCCGTACCTCACAGGGGTAAGGAGGACAAATACATGACAGATTGTGTGGGGCTCAGATACTACCATAATGGGGGGGTGGGAAGGGAACATACAAGTACCCAAGATAGGTTCCCATCCCATACAGTCACAAGTTACAATAGCTGGCTGTATCTATTACACATGCATAATTAATAGGCCTGGGCCTTTTTCCAAGAGTTATGAATGGGTACAAGAATCACCAATCCTATGTGGAACAACAGTTGAATGGACAAAAAAAAATAAAGCCACCAATCCACAGTGTATAGTTTGAGTACTTCAAAAGCCACTTAGTCACAGCATATGCAGTCAAGCAAAGTTAAAGCACTATAGAAAGGCCATTTCTGCAAGTCTATGGGCATCTACGGATGTGCAGGTCTAGCTAACACACCAGCCTCGAATGCAGGGCCTTACGCATGTTTGATAACAGTACCCAAGTAATCAGAAATGTTACAAGTTAAAAAAAATAAAAATAAAATACAAAAATCACAACTACTTTCAGCAATTCAGCCATTTAAATGTTTCTTCTGAAGAAGGGAAGTGGTCTTCTTCAAACTATTCCACAGCTAGCACATTTGAGGAAGACCTAGCTAGCTTGCTACTAGAGTTTAATTATTTACACCAAGTTAATAAATACCAGATACTCCTTCTAAATCTGTACAGGGTGCATAGTCCTATAGTCGTTTGGACTTTAAATCCACTGCTTGCTAGTCATGAAGAGCAAGACATGAAACCTGAGCGCAGGAAGGATCCCACGCAGCAAGAGAACACTGCGTATGCAGCATCGGCCTGTTCAGTCCTGGAATCCTGGAACAAGTTCAGATGTTACAACAAGAATAGTCAAGTTCTTTCAGCACAACCCCAAGTGAGCATTAATTTTAAAAAAAGAGAAAAAAAGACACTGTTCACAATTTGTTAACTGGCAGGTTCTCCTCAAAGGACCAAAAGAGATCTATGCAGCCACCTACAGGGGGCATCATACCAAGAAGTCACTTCCTCGTTTAGGAAAGACTACAGGATTCATTTCCTCCTCTCACTAGATGTGATAGAAGCAGGCAGCCCAAGCTCCATTTTAGCGTTCAGATACTGCTATTCTCAGGGCAGGTCTACACTACAGGGCTAAGTCGACCTAAGTTACGGAACTCCAGCTACGTGAATAACGTAGCTGCAGTCGACGTACCTTAGGTCGACTTATTGCGGTGTCTACACCGCGCTGAGTCGACAGGAGAAACTCTCCCGTCAACTTTCCTTATGTTCTCCTTTCGGTGAAGTACCGGAGTCGACAGGAGAGCGATCGGCAGTCGATTTAGCGGGTCTTCACTAGCTCCGCTAAATCGACCCCCAGTGGATCGATCGCCAAGCATCAATCCCCCGATAAGTGGAGACAAGTCCTCAGTATTAGCCTGAAGAGAGAAACAAAGTCCAATGTCAGATTTTAGTGTGTTTCAATAATATTCAGCAGGAAATAAGGATGACAGACAGTTCTTTTCTCCCAGATGGGGAGCTCCATCCTCCCTTATAATCACATGAACCTGGCTCTCCCAAGCTCCGCAGCAGAATTTGGAGCCCACAAACCAGGAGAAATAGACTACTTTAGTCTATGTACAAACTGAGGCAATTTCTATATTTTATGGTAACTGAAGAGATGGTTCTAAACATTCACATCACCACAGAGGTCAGGATCATTCCTCCAATCCGGAAACCCAATAATTAAGGCTGAAAAAAAAAAAAACGCGTGGGCGCTGATTTTGTTGTGGAAACTGCAGACACACACACAAACCCCACGTTAGATGTTGCAAATGTGAGAGGCGTTGCAGCTTGGTGCACAGGGTCACACCACCACTCAAATTTGGCCCAGCCATCCCTCCATCATGCTTGCCTTTGAAAACCAAGTGGGATACACAACTTTTCTGTGCTGCTGCATTTCTTTGGGAGACAGGCTACTGGCCTTGGAAGAAGGTGCTAGAGTTTTTCTGTGGATATGCACACAGAGCTGGTGCTCCTTGTGTGGATACCCAGAGGGGGTCTTCATTCCTCATCAGCAAAGCGGTTGAGGGGAAGCCTAAGACTAGACTCCTAAGGCAGTGTCAGCTTATTGCTACGCTGGTGTCTGACTGCGCTAAAACCACGGTCACAACTTTTCAACCAACCCTTCCCTACCCCCAAATTCAAGCTTTTCTTACCAGCCTTACCAATTATCTCATCCTACCTCATGGGGCCCTGAATCCTTCTAAGGGCTTGTCTACACACTGGTTTTTGTACTGCTATAACTATCCATCTAGAACCCGATCAAAGTTAAAGCAGTACAACCCCTTAATGTGAACAGATGAACTGGCTGTATACATATATACACACCAGGGTTGTACCATTAATTATATCTGTAGAAAAATAATACCCCTAACCTAAACATTATATTAGTACATACAACAGTTTAGACCAGACCTAAGCAGGAAAGATTAGATAGGACTCCCTTTAAAAACAGAGGGGATGCTACTGAATGCTCCCACTGGCTCTAGAAGCTGGAAATCAAACCTGCACCCATGACCATTGTTCCAGGGCAGGACAGAGAACTGTCCCAGGGACTGAATTTCAGCTCCATTGCTATCTACCCACTCGAGTACTGTTGGTGATCCTAAACTCTCAGCAATATATTTAACACATTAAAAACCTATGTGAAAGTTACACGCTCAAGTTAGGTTGCATGTGCAGCCTAAGTTTTGCTCCCACACGTGTACGTATTATTTCTTCCCACAGGACTCTTGCCTCATTCAGTGCCTGGGATGAGTCAAGACTGTGATATAGATGAGGCTGCATGTAGGCGCCCTGCCTTATTTGTTGCAAGAGATAGAAGGTATATAACAAATGAGGCTGAAGACTACAGGAAGAAAAAAGTATGGTTTTATGGTTAAGACAGGTGGAATGCCACACCTCAGAAGAATTCTCTTCTGTATTTGCCTTTGCAACATTCTTCCTATGAGATGCCAAATAAGTCACTAAACCAAAATGTTGGCAGGGGACACTAGTTGTATAGGCCTCATTTCTGGGGGTCCCAATAGGAGACACCCAGGGCCTAACATGCAGAAGTTCTAAGCACTTAACTGCAATTAAAGTCAACGGGAGTTGTGGACACTCAGCACCGAGGCAGCATGGCCTACAGGAACGAGTTGATGGTTGGGAGTTGGGTGATCCCAATTCCCCTCCTCCCTGGGGAGGAGGGTGAGAGGGGGAAAAAGATGGCCCACTATGAGCTCAGGGAGCTTCCCTCTCCCCCCGGCTCTCCCTCTGCCTACATGAAGGTGGGGTAGAGCCGTGCCCTGGGTCCAGCTTTTTAGAAATTTGTGTGCAATTCTTTTGGCAGACTACCAAAGTTGTGCTGACACCACATGGGAAGTGGAGATTTTCAGGTTTTCCTCAGACAAACCCATATGGAATTTCACAGAACAAAGAAAAGGCACTTCTCTGGCCACAGGTCTCTTCTTGTAAAATTCCAACGGCCTGCTATGAAGTCACAAGATTATTTTATAATGAAAGTGTTAGGAAAGCCAACAGGGAACATTTTAAGTTCTGCATGATATACTGCCTTAGTACTAACTTGCAATTCAGAGGCTTGGTCTAACACTACAAACTTATGTTGGTATAACTAGGTCTCTTAGGGGTGTGGATTTTCCATGCCCCTGAGCAACGCAGTTATACCGACCTAACCCCCAGTGTAGACAGAGCGCTATGTTGATGGGAGGGCTTCTTCCATCGACAAAGCTACTGCCTCTCAGGGAGGTGGAGTATTTATGCTAACGGGAGAAGGTCTAGACATAGAAGGTATAGACAAACTCACAGTTAGTACCAGCCCAGAACAATCAGAGTTGTCAATAGTTATAGTTAGCAACTTTTGGAGACCCTGACTGGCAACTTCATTTCTGGTCTTTGAGAATATTCCAATCACGATACTTATGTTATGGAAAGATCAGCATACTGGTTACCGCATTTTAAACTGGAAAAACCCTGTTCCTCCATCATAACCACTAATGTTTTACTTCTACACACAGGTTTCTTATGACAGTTTAACAAAAAAAAGCCACCCTCCCACCAGGAATGGAGGGGCGGGGGGAGGAAAGGGTACAAATCACCTTGTTATTCACCTCCCCCACCCCACCCCAAAAGGAGATGGCACTGGAACCCCAGCTTCCATCTGCAATATCATATTACTTTGGAGTATCTAAAACAAGGAATTATTTGTACAAGAACTATGACATAGCTTTTATTACGTTTACCTACCATTACACAGCATCTTATACATTTCACTACAGAAAGCTCACATGTCCATATTGACAGCTCAGCAAGTGTTTACACAATGCTCAGAGACGCTCCAGAAAGAAAGGGAAAAAACAAACAAACAAAAAACAGTGCCAAACTTGCAAATGCCTCTTCCTCACTGCTGAGCTATGACAAGAACTGGGAGTGCAGGTGTATAGAGAAGAGGAAGAAATATGAACTCCTCCCTGATCCCTATTGCATATTTACACCACATGGTTAGATCACTACAGGAACAAGGAAAGCATGCACATGAGATCAACTCTGAAAGAAGCGGCTGTTCCTGTTCCAGCGCTTACCAAAGCTACTCTGTCATTCTGCAAACCACCTACAGCTGGTTTGGGCACTGTGTTTCTTTAGACACAGAGCATCATAAAAAGCTGAGAGTGGTTTTTTTTTTTTTTTAAATGTATTATATTAAAAAAACAATCCTATATTAAATAGACCAATGGCCTCGTGATTAAGGTATAGGTCTGGGCGTCAGAAGACCTAGCTTCTATTCTCAGCTCTGTTACAGACTCGCTGCATCACCTTGGCAAGTCACTTAAACCTCTGCGCCACAGCTTCCCGCTTCTGTAAAAGGATTACCACCACCAGAGTGCAAGACTGGAACGGAAAGATCTGTGCTCCAGTGGCCAGCTTTCCCTAGGAAGTAGTGGACTGCCCCAGACTACCAACTTCAACAGAATTTCAGCTTTTTAAAGAAAGTTCAAGTTTATACCCATAATATTGTAAAGATTACATTCAGTTCATGTTTGGAAGTCTTCCTGAGCCTGCAGAAAACAACTCCAATCTCTTTGCAGCTACTCAGCTTGCCCAAGTCAATAAGGGCACACAACTAAAAAAAGACACTGTCAATTTCTCTATTGTCTTCCAGGCAGGTGGACAGTAGAAAAACTGACAAGACCTGTGTCAGTTCCACTCAACTTCCCCAAATATTAACAGGGAACAATAACTTCCACCTTCCCACCTTTCACCTCTAGCTGGTAGGTTTAGGACTTTGGCTAGCAAGTGACTAGTACATTTTTCTCAATCCATGTGCATTTCCCCTTTATACATAAGGGGCTGCCCCAAGAAGTTTACAATTAACTTTTTTTTTTTTTTTAAATTGACTAATTTCAACAAATTTAAGTTTGACATAGCACCTTTTAAAGAGCATGCACTGATTTTTAAGTTCCTGGTTTAAAAAAAAAAAATGCAGGGTCGAGAAGAGAAAGGAGAAGCTATTTTACTCCCCTGCTGATGTTTATAAGGGTCTTTGCAGGAGGGGACGTGGGTGGGTCTAGCAGCAATATCAAAACACTGCCAGGCCCACCCCTCTTGTCCTTCTTCACTTTGCACATGCCTGCCACTTCAGTTTTAGCTTTACTACTGTGACTATTTAGAAAGACTCTTGCAGGACCCAAGTAATGTCATGTAGGTGAACTTCTCCCCAGACCAGTGCATGAGACGAAATGCAACTGAGCACGTCAATAAACTGCCCATATAAAAAGTGCCATTAAATATACCAAGTAAACAAACCGGGGAGGAAAGAGTACCTTTTCTCCTGTAATGTTCCAATTATAGTAATTGTAGGTGTTACCTGTAAGATCAGCAGGTACAGATTTTTCAGGTGGAAAGGGACTTTCCAAGTTGGCGTCCCTTTGAGCACAATAGCAAGGACACTGGTGGAGAAGCAGTAGGTGTTGTAACACCAAAACAGTGTAGGGGCCTGTGTAATTTTATGCTCCCTTTTAAGTATTCGTTTGTTTTTAAGAAAAGCTGCTGGGTTGTTTGTTGCAGGGCGTGCATGTTAATGCCCCTGGAAGATTGGTAGATATTTACTAATGATATCCTCGGATGAAAAGTGCTATATCAGCCCAAAGTATCCTTGGAAGCTTAGTATCTTCATGATTTAAAAAAACCTGCAAGCAGCGATATTCGAAAATACTCGTTAAAAAAAGGAACATTCTTCCCACATCCCTACGACCTCCTACCATGATGGGAGAGAGATCTGGTACATATTTTTCTAGAGTATTATTGAAAAAACCATCACCGTTCTAGCATTAGAGTGTTGTAACAAGTCAAGTGGAATGACAATGGAACTAGACTGATAGTGATAGGAAACTGTTTGCTGAGAATTTTATTTAAAAAAAAAAAAGTTAATAAAGTGACACCTGTCCCCACTCTACTCCCACCCCAAACTCCAGAAGGCACATTCTATTAGTCTCTTGGCAATAACAGTAGCACCATAGGAGTTACCATACACAAAAAGGTGATCTCACTACCCCCATGCAGGGTAATAAATAAGCACTTATGTAATGCCCTTCATTTGTAGACCTCAGCATATTTTATTAAGGTGGGCAAGCATTATTAAACCCACATCAGCTAAGTAACTAAGGCACAGAGTGATTACGTGACTTGTCCCAGGTTACACAGCGTGAGTCAGTGAAAGAGCAGGGAACAAAACCGGACCCAATTCTGACTCCCATTTGGGTGTCCTATCCATAGATTATGCTGCCCCTAGAACATGCCATTAGTTCATTGGGGCCTCCCAAAGCACAGGTGGTATCCTGAAACACCAGCCTCCTAAAAACACTTGCACAAAATATTTAAACAGAATGGGGAGGCTAAGGCCTTGTCTACACTAGACCAGTTTAACTAAAATCCATTTAAAAGTTAATCTAGCTAAATTGGTTGAACGTTAAGTGTGTCTACCTTAGGGGCTTGCACCATTTTAAGAAGTTTTACATTAGGGGCTTACACCAATTTAACTAAGTCAATTTTAAAAATCAACTGAATGAAACCAGTGTACTTTTCTAGTAGAGAAAGGTCTGAAAGTCATTCACAGGCAAGGCCCACATCACAAAAGAATGCCACCTCTCTTTTGTTGTAGAGAACTAATGTTTACTAGACCTTACGGGCAATATAAGACCTGCCAACAATGCAATACTAAGCAAGAAAAAACTCAAAGATAAAAGTGAACAGGAGCCAGGGCTTAATGTCAGATTCCAAGATATCACAGCTCACTGGCACTAAATGGCTCTGTGCTGCCAATTTAGTTTGAAAACCATGTTTTGAACAACATGTTCATGCTTCAGTTGCTACTAAAAGTTGAGATTTAAAGTCAACAACTGAGCCCAGAGATTTTTTTTTTTTTTTTTTTTTAATTAGCACGTCATTGTTTTTAAACCAAGTTCCCTGAATGTAATAAATGTCTCTGGATGACAGTACACCTATAGGGAGGTTATTCAACACGTGAATATTTAATACAATCCAAAGACATCTCCCATTACAGGAGATGCCTTTTACTGTAGTTAGTGATGTACCAAAACAAATACCCACCTATCTACTCAGAGGAAAGTCTCTTCTTGCAGGCAGTTTTCTTGAGGATCGTTCTGCTCTCCCACCCCACCCTTTTTTCTTTTTAATTTTACTACTACTACTAATGGGACTGGACAAAGTCCTAGCCCACTACCACAACTAGCCATACACTACAGAAAAAAAAAAAAGTTAGTGTTTATCTTTTCATTTTACTAAGAGCTCTAGAAGTCCTGTATGTGAGATGGCCCAGATTTCCTGCCTGTCATTCCCATAGACCTCCAGGATCATCTAGATTCACTTATTCTGTAAAACAAGTCTTTAATCTCAATCCAACTCTGTATTTCCAGAGTAAAATGGTCATAAGAACAAACAACAAAGTCCCTGCATCTGCCCCGATCCATACAGACAGAGAACGTCCTGGTATTCACAACTCCTCCCCGGATCAGCTGTGCATTCTTATAAGTGACCTATCTGCAAAAGTCTTTAGTGTTGAGAGGGTTACATATTGCTGTCAAAACTGTGCACAAGTGAGCAGCTACTCTTAGCCTCTTATAGGAAAGGGTCTTTCAAATCAAGGTTTTACATTAAAAAAGTGAAGTAACTCCTAAAGCAAGAGATGGGTAAAAAGGTCTGTACCCTCCACATCATTCATAGATCATTCTGAGCTTAGAGAATCAATGACATTTATGCTCTTTCTTCCTTATTGCCTGCCTCTTCCCCCCGCCCCCCCCAAGAAACGTAAACATTTTTCCCTTCTGGATGACTATATGAAGGGAACCAACTATACACTCTTCCCCAAACTCCCTTCCCTTAATCTGGAAGTAGATGTACTTGGGGGTGGGGCACACTGTTCTCTCCTCCCTCCCCCCCGCCCCAATCTCATCCTTCTGAAATTTCTCAGGTGAAGTTATTTGATAAACACCAATTGGCTCACCACTGTATAAGACAATAATGAGATTGAAAGCACTTAGTTTAGTCCGATCTAAGAAACAAAACAGGATACACTGCGAGGAGGTTAACACATAGTTTTGGGGTATTATTATTAAATTTACTTCTTGTGGGCAACAGAGAAGACACGTGGAAACTTGTTCCACAATGCCAGGCAACAGGTTTTTCACAACGTGAAGAGGGATTGTGTGCGTTTATGTCTGATAATCCTTGGCGCATAGAACTTTTTATAGAGGCCATTTGCACTGTCTAAAAGTCACTTTCATTCCCAAAACACCAAACATACACTCACTAATAATTTGAGTTGATGGGACTAGAAGGCTCACACATATTAAACTGAATGCCTGGAGTATAAATTATAACCAGACCAGACTTTCACCCTCCAGGATACACAGGGGCTGGGTTGTTTTTTTAAACTAAACAATTTTTGAAAGTTTCTATCGCAGAATCACAACCATGCTATTCATAATCCAAACAGGCCTATGAGACGGATTTTTACTCCAGTGCAAACAAACAGAGTTTAATCTTGGGCTGTGGTTTAGTGCCCATCATATCCAGGTTGATTTTTTTTTTTTTTTTAAAACAAGATATAAAATTCTTCAGCAGGGCACCAGTTTACATGACACACTTATGCAACTTTCTTGCAAATACATAGGGTTGTATTGCCCAGGAACTCAAATGTTTACCCAGAATAGTTACTACAAGTTGCATGTGGACAATGTGGTGACCACAGCAGTGATAAGAGCCACTCTCCTAGAAAACACACTATTTCAATCTAACAGAGAACACACAGTTAAGATGAAGCAGACATCACTATCAGTTATCAAGGAACAAAACTTACACTAAGTTTTCAGAGCCACAGAAGAGAAGGATTGAGCAAGAAGGGAAAACTCTGGAGCTGCATGTCACACTCCAGAGTATCAAATGTCTCTGATCCAGTGCTTGCAATGAGAACAGGCAGGGTATGGGCAGAGAGAAGTCTGTCAGTCCTGCACAAGGCCATTACACATTCAGATCTAAGACATGTAAACACAACGTAAGAGATTATCTGCAAACTCTGATTAAGAACAGATATGAACAGAATGTTAGCATCACTGTCCCAATATCCAAAATGTCTGACTTCCATGTAGCTGTAAGTGCTATAGCACATTTGTATTGCTGGCATTAGTTACACTTCCAGCAAATTAACAAAAATATTCATTTATAGACTCTTTTACCCTTCTCCCACTTCTCTCCAAAAAGTAGGAATTTACAATATAATCAGACCCCGTAGTTCCAGGCATTTGATGTTTAATGTCACTATAACAAGCAATTGTTCCTTCCGAACGTAAGTAAAATTAATATCGTGATTTTTTTAAAAATGTCTTGAAACATAGGTAAGGAGTTAGGCCAGGTCTGTACTTTAAGAGAAAACTCAATATGAAAAAGTGTTAATTGGTAATTCACCATTTCTAGTGCTGCAGCTACAAATGCTTTTTAAAAGGTTTCTAACATACCCCATAAAAGCCCCACATTCACTATCTGATGATGAACCCAGCCAAGCAATTTCAATTCTGAAATGGATCAAAATTAGTCAGGAATAAATGCATCCTTAGATTCCATCAAAGAAATCCTTTATGCCAATGGGAAAGTCACATAACCAAAACAAACAGCACGCCCATTGTACAGAGAACCCCTGCTACTGTTCCGACAACACAGAATCTATTCCAGGCTGTAAAAAACATAACAAGCAAAATAAATCCAAGGTACAAACAAAATGCCATTGCCTCCTCTTTTGTTTCAGGCACAATGCAACAAGGGCAGCCTGTCTGGAACTCTGCTCCTGCTGATACAGTATTGCTACTGAACTTCCTCAAGGTCACAGCCAATTTCAGCTGTGGAATAAAGAGGCAGATAGTGGCAGTGATGGTTTGGGTTATGGCTGGCAGAAAAGCAGAGTGTAAAAGTTTATGAGCTCATCAGGATTGTTGTACCATTACATCAGAGGCAATTATAAATGGCCAAGAGCAGGAGATGGGGAACCAATCAGATCACAGATAGGATGTCAACCTAAGACCAACTGTCTCCTGGCTTTGACAGAAGGATTTTACCTCCATAATTCAAATCCCAAACCAAAGCAATCTGCACTTACTACTCCAATCACTGAACTGTTTACCAGCACTTCCAGGGAGAGGCCCAGGCCACTGGGCTAACCAAAAGACTGCTCAGGAAAATGGCCACAGCTAACCCGGGCAAGCTGCAGCTGCCCAAAACAGGTCACTTCCCACCTTCCTACCCCCAGGAAGTGCAAAGGCCCCTCACTTGGAGCAAGAAGAGGGAGGAAGATTGTAATGGGGGCAAATGTGTAAGTGCTGCTCTGTAGAGCTCCCACTACCTCTACTGATCACACCCCTTCCCTAGCCCAACAACGAGGAGCTCAGCTACCCACCTCCACCCCATGCACACACGCACCATAGTGCCAGGCCCTTCCTCCACCCAGGGGCTCCCTCCATCTCCCCCCTAGAGCCCCCAAGGCAGGCAGGGGAAGTGGGAAGGAGAAGGCACCTCTCTGGAAGCCTCGCACAAAGGCTAGCAGGGGAGGAAGAGAAGGCAGAGAGGCAGCCATTTTAGAGAGAGAAAGACACAGACAATGGCAGCTCCCCAGCAGTGTGGGTCCAAGTGGGGGAGGGAACCCGTAGCAAATTCGCCCACCTCATCACCCGCCTCCATCGCCCCACGTGCCCCCATCCCTGCCCCTTATGTGTGCCCCTCTTCTGCCCTTGCCCCCATTGTCCCCGGCCCCCTCAGCCACCCCACGTGCGCCCAGCCCCTGCCCCCTAACCCCAGCCCCCCACATGGGCCCGCCCCTGCCCCCACACACCCCCCATGCCAAGCGCTCACCTGCTGGGTCCTAGCGAGCGGCTGTCCCCCTCCAGCGCTGCTGCTCCCGGGGCTCATGGGCGCATGGTGGCTCCTTTGTTGGCCCCCTCCTGTGGCCGTGGCCCAGGCCTGGCTATTGCCCCCCCCGTACTGGGAGGCCATGTCCGCGGCCGGGCCCTTGGCGGCGGCTCCCCCGTCCTGGGGCCCGCTGCTGTAGTCGCCCCCGGGGTAGCCCTGGTAGCCACGGGCTGAGCTGGGGGAGGTGAGCAGCTGGTTGAGGGTGGGGGTCGCTGTGGGCTGCGGGGTGGCGCCCCCTCCTCCTGCTGCCCCGCCGGCGGCCGAGGGCCCCATGGCCCCGAAGCGCTGCTGCTGGAAGGCGGCGGCGGCGGCGGCGGGGGATTTGGCCCCGGCGGCCGCTTGCGCGGGGCTCTGCGTGCTGCCCCGGGGGGAGCTCAGGGCGTAGGCCTGGGGGGGAGGCGGGTAGGCGCCGGCGCTGCGCCCGGCTGCCGCCGGGTAGTAAGAGTTGTACTGGTGGTTGGGGAAGCCGTGCTCGGCGCCGCCGTGCGAGTTCTGGGGAGGGGGCGGCCCCGGGGGGGCCCCCGCCGGTCCCGGGTAGGGCTGCTCCAGGCCCCCGCTCTGCAGCGCTGCCATGCCAGTGCTTTGTTGTCCGCCATGTTGGTGGAAGGCAGCCGCGGCGGCGGCAGCGACGGCGGCAGCCTGGGCTCCCCGGCCGTAGGGCTGCCCGAAGCCGTAGGCTGGCGGGGGCAAGGCGGCCGGGTGGGAAGGGGGAGGCTGTTGCGGCGGCGGCGGCGGCTGCTGCTGCGGCGCCCCCACCCCGTCGCTGCTGCCGCCGCCGCCGCCGCCACCGGGCGGCTCCGGGAGGTTATTGTTCAGGGTGGCGGCGGCAGCGGCGGGCCTGGGGCCCGCGTTCCCGTTCGAGCTCTTCAGGTCGGGCTCGGCCCCGGCGTCCCCTCCGTTGCTCTCGGCCCCGTCCTGCAGCTCCTTCCCCGGGGGGCCCTCGCTCTCCGCCTGCTTCTCGCCGCCGCGCTCCGCCACCGCCTCGCCCCCCGCCTCCTCCGGGGGACAATCCCGCTGCTGCGCCTCCGCTTTCTTCAGCTCGGCTGGAGCCGGGGCGCCCAGGCTGCTGGCGGCGGCGGGGGCGACCTGAGCAGCCATGATCCCCCCTCCCCACCTAGCCACCCCCCCGGACCCCTGCCCCCGAGCTGCTCCCCTGCCTGGCCGGCCGGCGGGAGGCCTCGCTGCTCGGCTGCTCCCCGCTCAGGCGGCGGCGGGCTCTTCAGGGCAGCGGGGGCTCATTCCCCCCCGGCCTGGCTGGCGAGGCGGGGAGGGCTCCGCTGGGCTGGGCTCCCCGGGGCCTGGCCCCGCTGTGCCTCCTCGGTTGCAGCCGGCGGAGAAAGGGGAGGAGGGATCGGGGGGGGGGAGGAGGAGGAGGGGGGGACCCGGGACGGGGCTCCCGGCGTGGGAGAGGCAGGAGGGAGGGGGATACGGCGGGCGAGCGGACCCCGTCCCTGGAGCCGGGCGGTGCGGCGGCGGGGCCGGACTAGGCGAGCCGAGCAGCAGCTCCCGACTCTCGTCCGCCGAGTCCTGCTCACTCCGACACGAGGCTCAGCACTGCCATTTTACCCAGCGCCGCGGCGGCCTGCCAAACCCGGAGCGGAGCCCGGCCCGGACTGGAGCCTCCCCCCTTCACAAAGGAGGAGCAGGCAGGCAGGCCCCGGACGCTTGCAACTCAGCAAGGCTGAGGCCGCTGCCGCACGCAAAACCCGCAGCGGATCCCGCGGAGCCGAGCCGAACCTTCCGCCACAAAAGGAAGCTCCCCTGCTGCGAAACACGGAGCGGATTTCAGCCTGGGCGAAGCGGACTGCTACAGGCTCGCTCTTCAGAAGACCCGCACCAGAGTGTTCCTCTCCCCCTCTGCACTACTGCCCGGTGCATAAAAAGATACCTGCAACCACCAGAAGCTGGTATCCCTCCCTGCTAAAGGAGAACAAGTAGAAGTTTACTAAGCACGGGTCTGGGAGCCAGGACTCCTGGGGTCTATTCTAACTGTGGAAGACAGGAGTGCTGGGTTTGCTCCCAGAACTGGGATATTATGCTGGCCACAGGACCAGACATGGATCTAAGAGCCTGGAGTACAGGAACATGCAGGCTGGTTCCATCCAGTGGCCCATTCCATCCAGCATCCTGTCTGCAACACTGGCTAGTTCCAGATGCTTTAGTGGAAGGTACAAGAGCTCTAAATTGGATAATTATGGAATAAGTTGCTCTGAGGGAAGTGTCTTCCTTACCCTCTGGGAGTGCGGACTAAAGAAAGGTTTGGAAAAGGACTCTAGCTACCAAACAGTATAATGCACTGCAATTCTTATAGGGGGATATGGAAGAGACCCTTATTATTTAGGATCCCTAATACTATCCATTTTAAGTGTCTTTCAACTTTTGGGGGAAATTTTTACACTGCATTGTTTGCAGCAGGCCTGCAAAATTCAGCTAGGCGAAAGTCCCTTGGGCTATATAAGTGCCTTTTCTTTGTCCCAGGATTTTCCATTCAGATTTACCTGTTGTAAACTGTTAAAAATTGCCATTTTAATGTCTGTTGCTTGTGTTCCTCTGGAAAATGTTGGCTGGATGCCAAAATAATAACTGAACATAAACATGCTAAAGTCAGGGGCTTACACTATTGCCAAAGCAGCAGGCAGTGCACTGGGAGCTGCTAGGGGATGGGGTGGGGAGAGAGAGAGCCAAGCCAAGCTCCCCACCTGACTACATACCCTTCAGTCCAAGCACATGGTTCTAGTGTCCTACCTCCTTCCTATTACCTTCTCTGGGGGCATCACCCAGAGCAGGACTCCCCCAACTCCCAAGAGATGGGTTGAAAACCTGGTCAGGCTCCCCTCATAACTACACTAGACCCAGTACGGGGCTGAGCAGCATATGTCCCCTGCTCCAGAGGACCACAGGGGGCAAGGGTCCTTCTCCTGGTGATGAGGGGGGAAGAGAGAGAGCTGAGTCAGGCCAGGCTCCCTGTAGATGCAGCATATTGTGCTAGCAGGCCATCAGCATAGTTAGTCCTATAACTCAAGTGATATAAATCTGTACTATGATGCAAAAGTTCTCTCCTCCCCCCTTAAGGAACCCTTAGGAGTCATGCAAAAATATATTACAAGAAGTTATTTACATTGCAAAGTCAAGCAGTTGGAAGTTAGGAAATGTCAGATTTGGAATTGCTCATTTACGGAGTTGCTGTTCTGCCCCCTGGTATGTATGCATTGATACACTCCAATTATATGATCACAATATTTTTTCCACAGGACCCCTACCTCATTCAGGCAACAGGCTGAATGGACAAGGACTTGAATTAAGATTGCATGGATTACTGTAAATCTGACACTTCCTATCTTTCAAGTACTTGACTTTGCAACCTAAATAACTTTATTTTAATGTAGGTTTTGTGTATGTGTGTGTGTGTGTGTGTGTGTAATACATATACAATTATGCACGTTTCTTCTTGGCTTTAAGATTTTTAAGTTAACATAATATAAATATACATGGTACAGCAGGTGCTAAAAAACAGAAGGGACTCCAAAGTAATAAGCTGGGGTAGAAGTTAGCACAAGTCAATGTGTAGCTAAATTCAAAATGCATTCAAGAGCAACAAATGGCATTACAGGCTCCCTAACCAAGGCAGCGTTGCCATTTTACAGTAGAATGTATAACACAGAGTAGATTCTACCTCAGCATTGGCACAGAAAAAGAGAGGGTTTTTCTCTCTCTCTCTAGTATTTTACTGAGAGTTGCAATGGGATAATACATAATGATAGCTACATTTAGTATTTGTTTTGTAGTAGCCACACAAAAGCCCCTCTCAGGATTGTGGCCCCAACATGCTAGGTGCTACACAAACATATAGGAAGACACAATCCTTGCTAAAAGCTTATAATCCAGCCTGAAACAAAAATCATCCTATTCTAGAGCCAAAAACTGGATTGGAGTCTCCTTCACAAGATGCACTTTACCTACTGCCACACAATTCTGAAGCAATTTCTGAGGCCTTAATTTGGGCTGGATTCCAAAAATCCCCAGTATTTTCCCCCTGCCCACTCATAGGCCTATCACAAAATGTTTCCTCCAGCAGAGAGGGGTTGGGCATGTCTTTATATGCTTGCCCTATGAACATCACTTTTAAAGTGTACAAAAAGAGTAAAGGAAACCAACAGAAACTCCTGTGGGACACTGAAACCTGGATCTGATTGGAATGTGGAAACTAGAATGGATTCCCTTTACAATAAGGAGATACTAATTTTACCAAGAAGTTTGTGAAACCTGAAGCAATTCCAGAATCTGTCTCACAGAAAAGAGGCCCTGTGGTTTTATTAAATACTGAAGCACTCTATGAAACCCAAAATATTAGATTTGGAAAATAGAGAGCAGCATTCTTCCAACATTTCTACCCAAGACCTAAGAATCCTCTCAACAGCCTTCCTATCAGCCAAAGAGAACTGGACAAGACTTTCTTTGAAACATGTCAACTCTCCTCCTTTATTGACCTGAGGGATCATTGCTATGTTATGTGAGGCATTTTTTTCCCTGCCCCCCTACCGTCCGTGCTGAGCATATTTCCTCCACTGCCATACCAGCTCCTAGCAGCTCAGATAGTGAGATACCACAGGATGGGAATCCAACTCAGGTCTCCCACATGGTAGTGCAGGCCACCACCACTAGGCTGGCTCTTATTAAGTAAAGTCTCCTTCATGAAGGTGGCCTTGCCATTTAACCTAGTACCAAGGCAGTTTAGGAAACCTGGTATAGATTAGAGTGCTAGAAACAGGAGTAGTATCCCTAATAAAAGAGGCTCTGCCAACTGTGTGATGGCAAATATGGACTGAATTGTTGACATGGAAACCGAACTAAAGTCTCTCTCTCTCTCACACACACTCTCACACACTCTCTCTCTCTCTCACACACACACACTCACTCTCTCTCTCTCTCTCTTTCTTTTATCCCTGGCCCCTTAAACAAGCTATAAACATGGACTGGATTATTACTTCAGGAACTGGATAGAGTTTCTGCAATAAAGTGTTAACTACTGCATCCAAGCTGGAATGAAAGAGCTGAGCAGAAACATACAGATTGGAGAATGAAGATGCTCTTCCATTTTACTGGGATGCACAGTATACTGAGATACCTGGATTGGACCAAAAATAAGAAACCAATCTATTCTAATTCATACAGTACATTGCAAAATATGGAATGGAAATAGAAAAAGTTATCTACCATACATTAGAATGCCTATGTGGTTGCTGATCAATTTTTCTTAAGAAATGTTAAGTTTTCTGGAAACATGTTTACATTTATTAGCTCCACTACAATGTTGTATAGTCTCCCTCCACTATAGATACTATTATATCTAGCTTCAGCATACTTACTGCAGCTTCATAGCAGCTAAGTATTAATATTATTTATGGATTATTATTTATTTGATGTGTGTGAACAATCTACTGGGCACTGTACAAGACAAAGACTTTTGCAATCCTTGTTTAGGTTCTTTAAATGTAATATCAAGATATTGTATTATTCCCACTCAAACATTGCCACAATGGCAAAGAGGCACACAGTGAGAGATCACTACAGAAAAAACTGAAGTGGAGTTTGAGCATAAGGTAACTCTGTCAATTTACTGAGCACACCAGCAAAGTTCAAAGGCTGGAATGGATTTTTAAATTGGATTTGCTATTTCTTAAAAAGTTAGCAAGAAGAAAGGAAGAAAGAAAGAGGAAAGGTAGTGAGTTAAGGTTTCAGACACACTGCTGAAGTCTGGCATTAACGTTTGATTACATTTGACAGAGCTGAAAAAAAACTCTGGGATGCCCTTTAAGAGAGGAAAGTAGACTCAAGTCTGAGTCAAGGAAATCCATTATTTTACCAGCCCTAGCCAGGAGGTGTAAAATATGAACTGGAGTTTCATACAGGAAGGTGGAATGGAGCCTGCATTATAATCAAGAGATCATTTCCCTGGCAAACCTCTCAACCTGCTGGGGCTCAAAACGGGAGGAAAATATGAAGTGGAGTAGAAAAATAAGAGCTTTAAACAATGTAGAATTTGTTTAAGCTAAATAAACAACATCGTCTTTGCTCTCTATTTCACACATTTGTGATTTTAGAGTAGTAAGCTAATACTAAGTTTGTGTGTGCGCATATGACACAGATATTTAGGCCTAAAATTAGGACAAAGTGGGAAAAGCACCTCTGTCTTCTTATTCAACATATGAGGAACATTAAAAAGACTAGGGGATTGGAACTATGAATACGTAACTCCAGACCAGAATTGGTAGATGATCAGATGCTGGACAGAATTCTGATCAGCATCTAACAGTTAAGTGCAATAAAAGAACAAATACATCTATTTTATATACACTTATGTATATACAAACACAGAGAGACTACAGCCTCTTCAATTACCAGTTTCTGGTGCTGAATATTCTTTTAGAGAAGGAAGTGTAAAGCTTTTAATAAAAAAACATGGACTGGAGTTTCATAAAACCACTGCACTGGATCAGGAACATAACTGTATCATTTCTGCTGAGCCCACTAGAAATTTGTAACCAACTCAAGTTGACAGAAGCAAAAAACATATTACAATAGAAACCCACTTACAAATAGTTTAGAAATCCTTCTAAAACTCCAACAGAGAGAAGAACTTTGGGCCTGTATTCTCCTATTTAAGCAAAACTCTTATTGGATTTCAAGCACTTGGAACTGCAATATTACACACAAACACAAATGAGATCACAAATTAGTTAGCCTTCATAAGAAAAGCTACTGGCTGTGGACAAGTCTGTGTTTCTTTTACTGATGTTCTCCTTTTTCAGTGGAGTGTAAAAAATATGTTTACACTTTTGACCAGCAAAGTGTATTTTTGGGGAAGTTTAAGTGGTGGAGTCACGACTGCAGTAAAGGATTTTGCAGAAAGAAAGAAAGACACTCAGAAAGAGGGTTTTACACCCTTTCATGAAGCTCTTGCACTGCCATTTTACTGAGATAGGGAGGGAGAGAGGACAGACAGCGCTTGCTATGAAGTTTCTCACAGCAATTCTGGAATGGATCTGGAATGGAGTCTTTTGTTCAAACACAAGTTCACTATGAGAGAGTTGGAGTGAGATGAAAAACAGAGAGAGAGGGAAAGAGAGAGAGATGAGAAATAAAATGGAGGGAAGCAAGCAGATAGGAGACACAGATCATGTAGAAATGGGGTTACTAAAAAAAACCCAGTAAGTTTGATCACTTCCCTGTACTCCACAGCATAGCATTTATAGAAAAAGTTAAAAGTCCCTATCCTCAGGCACAAAACCCACCAATGGGAATAAGTGAGAGACCCAAGGAAAAGTATTAGTACACAGGTAGTGGAATTTTTCAAGGGGTTCATGCCCTTTAGCGTTCTGATTATCAAGATTGTAGTCACTTGCTCAGAAAAGAGTGCCTCCTACAGTCACCAGGAAAAGTGGCCTAAAAAGTAAAGTAAGAATAGCTGCTACAGAAGATCTGTCACACTCCACTAAGCAAACTAATGACAAGATAGAAAATCTTCTATGAAGAGTTATGGCAGGTCCCCAGATTATCACTTTCTCTCCTGAAGTTTAATATGAACTGAAGACCAGATTAAAATGTATGGAGTTGGGCTCCTCTGGTTTCCATCCCCCAAACAACTGTTGAAGCATCCTGTATTAAATAGCTATGACCCCAGGTTGAATGAGGAGATCAGGAGACAATGAGAGTATAAACAACACACACACACACACACACACACACACACACACTGCTTAGACTCCCACAACACATACGGTACTAACATAAGCAAATCCTTTGCATTCCAATATACATTCTTCACTCACACACCACACATGCTGTTTGCATGTATACTCACTCAGAATGCCAAACACCACTATAGTGAAACTTGCCTTAATTAACCCTCAAAAGACTGACAAAAATTGATCATTTAAGGGAGGTGGTCTAATAAAGTTAGAGCAGAACTGTACTCAGCTTATTATGGGATACTTTGGAGCAGATTCTTAAGACAGAAGCTTGTCTGACATATGTGGCCTCTTGCACAGGCTTCAAAGTATATAATATGCCCTAAAAATATCACTCCTGTGCTACGTGAATAAAACTAAAAGGATAGAAGACATCCATCCTTTACTGTCTCTCAACAAAAACTGTTTGTGCGGGAGGGGGGAAATGAACATACTACATACATATTTATAATATGGACTGGATTGCTACACTGACAGTTCAACAAGATACAATGTTGGGGAGCCAAGTTAAGTATTTAAACTTGCTCTTCCACTCAGGCCATCAGAAACTAAAAGCCCTAGTTGGGAGAGAATGCTTCATATTGCTCGGACTTCCGAAACAACCTCTATGGCTGTTTCAGTAGTGAAGTCCAATGGTCCTCAGCTGAAGGGACAAGTCAGTTGCTGCCCTACAATGGCTTGTGGATTGGGAAATACAAAGCAAAATCGAAGAAGAAAAATCATCAGGGAAATGGGAGTGGCTGGTGAGAATTATTCTGAACCTGTGTAGTTAGGAGTCATACCCACAGTGTTTGGATCCTATTATAAAATGGCTATTTTACGGTTTGGATAGACATAATACTCTGTAGGATGTGCAATTATAGTATCATACGCACAATTTTCAGGTGCTGGAGACATCTACGTCTGGATTTTCAAAAGACCTCGGCACACAACATATTGAATTTTTCTGAAAATCTGTCTATTCTGGTGTCTAAGTGGGAGCTGAGTTCTTTAGAACATCTGTCCCCTAGTTTTCAACCTCATACTTCTCACCCGAGGCATGTATGGTGCTTCTGCTAACAAGTTTATAATCTTTATCAGCTATTTAGATTTGTCTTAATACTTAATACATAATTAAATAATAAAATTACTTGTGTTGAGGGAACATTCAACAATCAATATTTAGGTTCCCACCATTTCATCTTCACTGCTTTGTCTTCTGGGATATTTAATACAACTGTGTTGCCATTGGGGGCCTCTGAAAATGCCTGTTACATTTGATAGGAAAATGGCATGAGGCATCAAATAGAAATTTTTATTCTCTGTCAGTTTTATATTAGCATTACTTCTTACATGCTTGTGAGTAATTAATAGCTTAAGGGGGTGCTAAATGAAGATTAAAAATAAAATCTCTTCTTCATATTCAGTTTCTCTATTATAAAACACTGTTCATCTCTGACATCATAACAGTTTTCAAGTAAATAAAAGGTTGTTACAAGGAGGAGGAAGAAAAATTGTTCTTATTAACCTCTGAGGATAGGACAAGAAGCAATGGGCTTAAATTGCAGGAAGGGCGGTTTAGGTTGGACATTAGGAAAAACTTCCTAACTGTCAGAATGGTTAAGCACTGGAATAAATTGCCTAGGGAGGTTGTGGAATCTCCATCATTGGGGATTTTAAGAGCAGGTTGGACAAACACCTGTCAGGGATGGTCTAGATAATACTTAGTCCTGCCTTGAGCACAGGGGACTGGACTAGATGACCTCCCAAGGTCCCTTCCAGTTCTATGATTCTATGATCATGTGCGTTAGTATGTGTATAAATGTGATGTCAAAAGACAAGATTTATGACTGGTTTACATGAACAGGAGAAAAATATTCTTAGAAACTAGACATGTTCATTAACACATCAGTAAATATAATCCTTATTTTATTTTATGTTGTTGAATTAAAAATATCTTTTTACTTGAAAGTATTAATACTTAATCCTGCCTTGAGTGCAGGGGACTGGACTAGATGACCTCTTGAGGTCCCTTCCAGTTCTATGAAAGTATATACAGAAGCCCTGACTTGCGGTAGAGGCTTTTTTTTTTTTTTTTTTTAAAAAGGGGCCCAGATGCTGGTCAGGATTAAGGTTACACCAAACATTGTACACTGCCCTTTTTCAATCAGAATGAAGCAGACAGAAAATATGGAGAAGGAACTCAGAGGAATAGAGTATGATTGAGAACTGCACACCCTGCATTAACCCTCTAGGGGAGAGTGCTTGTATTCAAAGAGAGACAGAAAAAAATCAGTCACATCAACTTTACATATACAATTCTCTAAATTTTAATTATTATAATTATTTTAATTAAACATCTGTCAGAGTTTCTGTTTTAAACCCTGTTTTTCCAAAGGGATAAAATTCAGCTGTAAAAATTCACTCTGGATTCACAAGGTCTCAATTCTGCAAGGCACAGAACACACTGGCCCAATTCAGTATCGCAAATAAGTACATATTTAATTTTATGCAAGAAAGTCCCATTGCTGTTAAAAGACTCATACTTAATATTAAGTATGCACTTTGTTGGACTGAGTCCAGCTTGCTCAGCACTTTCCAAGATCAAGTCCATAGCAAAAGTATATAAGTTCCCAGCCTGGAAGAGAATAAAAATCTGTGCATCCACAAACACACAGAGAGAAATTAGAATCAAATAACTTCTGTGGGGATGGAGACAGAAGATTTTTGAAAAGTCTTATCTTTAACAGACATCCAGTTCACATATATGGGTAAAGTGGGACCATTTTACAGTAAAGTCACTCTACATGGTGGATAACTGTATCCTCAGGTACAATCTGTACATTGCAACAAATAATTAGGAACTTTTACGCTCATATTCTATATAGGATTCTACTATACCCATGGTCATTGAGAGTAGAATATACTGTTACACCAACTTTATCATGGTCTTTGTACTATGAAATACTTTTATAAAAAGGTTGATTTAAAAAAAAATTGTTAAGATAATAATCCAGATGTACTTCCTAAAACATAGGAAGAACACAACTAAAATTGTTGAATATCTATTCCACTGCCAGAAAACTCAAGAGCTGTGCTATTGTAAATAATGTTTCTGAGTTTCAAAGAGTAAAAGGAAGGTAAAAGTGATTATTGCATGGTTTATTAATATAAAATTGAGATATTAAATATTTCAAACAGTAAAAGAACAGGTGTGTAGACCAGCCTTGGAAAACCCTCAGTAAAAAAGAATCCGTTCAGGTACAAAAATTTACTTTCTCACCTTTTAATATAATGATGATTATATATATATATATATATATATGATGCTTAACTCACCTACACAAAATATTTTTTAAAAGAAGCATTTTAAAGCCTTGATCCTATAATCTAATGCATGTGGGTGGCCCCATAAGGAACCATGGGAATAAAACCCAGCTATGCAGAGCTTGGGACCGCTGATGTTCCCACATTGCCACCAGGAGGTCATCCAAAACCAACTTGAAGGAGCACTGTGGAGCTTAAGCACCACAGGAAGTACTGCCCAAATGGTGGGAAATGACAGCACTCTGTGGCCTTCTGATTGCCCCATGCTCACTATTTAACCCTGGAGTAGGGTGACCAGATGTCCTGATTTTATAGGGACAGTCCCGATTTTTGGGTCTTTTTCTTATATAGGCTCCTATTACCCCCCACCCCCTGTCCCGATTTTTCACATTTGCTGTCTGGTCACCCGACCCTGGAGGGTGTCCCAGGATGTTGTCTGGGCAACCTCACAGACTTCTGGCTTACTGCAATGCCTCGCCTTGCCTCTTGCTCTCCAGATTCTGACCCAAGCCTGACTTTAACCCTGAATCTTGCCTCTTGGTTCCAGCCAGGTAACTACCTCTGATTTCTGGTCTTTGACTCTGGCCTAACCTGGACTCTTGCCTATCGATCCTGGCTCTAGTGATTACTCTGATCCCAGCTTGCTGACTGTTGTGGACACCAATCCAGCTGTGACTGCTAGGATATGCCTATGCCCTGGTCCTTTACAGGACCTTTACACCTGTGTGGAGTCCCACTGAAGTTTTTGAGACTCAGCATAGGGGTCAACTTGCAGGGATTTGATTGCAGGATAGGAGCCCTAAAAGCATAAAGACAACATTTTAAAACTTTGGTGCCTAAAGTTAGATCCTAACTTTATCCTAACCTATATAAAAATTGCTTGATTCTCAAAAGTTCTAAAAACCCCACAGCTCCCATTAATTTTCTTGGGACTGTTCAAACTGCACTTTTGAAAACCAAGCCATTTGTATGCAGCTGCCTAAATATGAATGTTAGGAGTCTCACTGTACAATTTTGACAGAAGTGTTTCTCTGCAGGAACTGGTAACATTGCAAGCACCTGCAGCACAGCAAAGCTACCAGTTAGAGAGATCATCTTTTCAGGAAAAGTAGAACCCTGAACTCAAGATTTACTGAATAAATAGGAAGAATTGATTTTCAAATATTTTGTTTTTTTAAGAGAGAAAATATTTTATATACTGTATCCAGTAAAAAAATATCAAAACTTTTGTTTAAAAACCCTTTGAAGCTAAATGTATTTATATTTGCAGTCTATATCGATACCCTTGCTGGTTTGCAACTTTAATTCCTTTTCAACCAATTTACTTCTAAACAAGGCTTGAATTTGGGGGAGAGGTGAAGTTGCTACATTCCAACTTTCACTAAATATATATATATTGATATATTCTTTCAACTGGCAACAGTGAAAAGTGGGAAGAAGGCATAACCACCTATACTCCACCCCTCACTTTAAGCACTGCTTTTAAAAGATAACATTAACCCTCCTAACCATTGTCTCTCAATGCCAGAAAGTCCTTTGAAAAAGCAACTGATAGTAATATGGTTCCTCTCAGTATCACATACTGTGGGTCACTGCCATATTAACATTTGGTTCTACCATCCATAGCCTCTCATTGCTGCAAGTGTCTGGCAGGGTAATGCTAGATTAGTGTATTTACCATTGCTGATTTTGCTCCTGCAATGCTTCTACACGGTCTTCTTCAAATTCAGGGCTGTCAGAATTACCTATATTATAGTCAGTAGCAAAGTTCCCTAACCCAGTAATATCCAGAGCTGGACAGATGATAAAGAAAATACAGCTAATGACTAGAAAAAAAAGTCACTTTTAAATTAATTTCACTGAACTCCTCCAAATGGAATGATTATGCTAGATCAAAATACAGTATATTCTTCTATTTCCTTTGTTGAAGAACAAGGGTATGACCTTTTAAAACAGTGTTTTGGGGATTTCAGAATTAAAGGCCTAAGAAGATCCAGAATGACCAACAGTATTTTTCCCCTCCTCCCGCTTTCTCTTCACTAAGCATGCCATATTGTTCTTCCTTGGTACAGAGCCATACTTTTTTTGTTTTGCACTTCCTTTCCCAGTTGTGCAGCCACCTTGTCCTCTCATATACACAAAATCTCTCTCTCTCTCCGCAACTCAGAAAGCATAAGTCAGTAGATTTACTTAGAAGTAAACTTCAGTGCTATATTATACATATCTATATACACACCGTTTTAAGATTCATGGTGTATTTAGACAAAGTTTACAAGTACACACACATTAAAAAAAACACTAAGATATTGTAAAATCATTTCCACTTTTTTCTTACCTACAGAGACCAGAGTTCAAGATTCTGGATTTCCACTGATACAGTTAATGACATCACTGACATAACCACTTAGTCTTACTGATGTAAATCTCATCCTCCCATTCCCCTACCCTCCTATTGTCTATTTGCTTATTATGTTTTATCTGTTCTTAGACTGTAAATTCTTCAGGAAAAAGACTATGTTTTTTATATATTCTGTAAAGAATCTAGGATACTTTTACAATGTATAACAAATAATAGTAAATAATGCCTGAATCAGCATGAGGAATAAGAGCTCCTTAGAGGTCAGTGATCAACTGTTGCAGTGTGTTGTAATGATTCATTGCTAGCTATCAGCAGTTACAGAAGAAAAACAAAACCCAATCTCAGCTATTGGCAGGTAAAAGGCTTCTCAATAAAACCTTTAAAAAGAGGATTTCATACTGGATCAAAATTGAATGATACACTATGCTTTTTTCACAAATAGCTTTGATAATTAACAAATAGGGGCAGAACATGTTTGTAAAACATGCAAAGTGAAGAGACAGAATTGTGTTGAGACATAAATGAAAGTTCCCTCTCCCTCCCCCATGTACTAACTATAAAAGTCCAATCATAAGGAACAGAATCACCTAACATCAGCTCTCCTTCAGTATGCATCCACAGTCATGGCGGACAATTCATCACAGTGATATTTCAAGATTAGTTTTCTGGGACAAGTCATATCTATATAATAAGATTCCTCTTTGTATCACTCTGAAGCCTAAAATGTCTGTTGAATCAGTGTGTAGCAATGAAAGCAACTACAAGCATGACTGAGAGCTCTTTTTGTTCAGAATATCACAAGAATGAATCCTCACTCGGTTTCATGGTTTGTTACCATCCAATTTTTAAGTTCTCAACTATTTTGAATTTACACCCATGCAATATATAGCAATAGCAAGACATGTATTGATGCCATGCCAAGAGTTCTAGACAATTGTGATATCAGAGATAACTCAAACACCACTCTAACTCTACAGTTAATTTGTATGCACCAATTTCATTGGTTGTAAAAGAGAGTGCACAAACAGTGGATTATGCGGCCCAACTGTCACCCACACAATTTGTAAGGGGCTGGGGCATAGGCAGCCTGGCCTAGCGGTCACTGCTGGGCTGGTGTCCAAAAGTCAAGGACAGCCACAAGGCAGTAGTCAGTGACCAGGAATCAGTGTAAGTCACTGGAGCCAGGCTCAATAGGCAAGAATCGGGGCTAGAGAAAGGCTGGTGTCGGAGCTGGAGATCAGAGTTAGTTACCAGGCTGGAATCAGGAGGCAAGAATCAGGGTCAGAGTCAGGCTCAGGACAGAGACTGGAGGTGCAGAGAGCAAGATGAAGTCTGGAGTTGCAACAAGACAGAAGTCTGCATGTTGCTCAGACAACTTCATGGGGCACCCTCCAGAGTTAAATAGTGAGCATGAGCCAATCAGAAGGCCACAGGATGCTGTCGCTATGGTCCCTTTGAGTAGTACCTCTTGTGGCACCTAGTCTCCTCAGTGCTCCTTGGATATGACTCTGCATGGCCTCCTGGTGGTGATGTAGGAACAGCTGCTATCCCATTCTCCACAAACCAGAGTTCTAGTCGTATGGATTCTTATATTATTCACTCCCTTCAGGCGCATCCTTCCTCTGGGTTGGCACTGGGCCTGGTTTGTCTGGATGGTCTTGATGAAAGCTTTTTACCAGGTCAGAGGCAGGTTCCCAGGAGCACTCTTCCGGACCATAGCCCTCACAATCTTTGAGGTAGTACAGTCTCTCCCTCTGCATTTAGAGTCAAGGATATCATGGATTATGTATTCCTCATGCCCTTGGACCTGGACCAGCAGGGGCAGCTGTTGGGACCACTCAGGAAAGGGATCTTCCTTGTAAGGCTTCAGAAGGGATACATGAAAGACAGGGTGCATCTTAAGGGATCTGAGGGAGCTACAATTTGAAGGTGATAGGGTTGATTTGCCGACACATCTGGAATGGTCTGAGGAACTGGTGGTCTTGCCAGGGCCAGCTCCAGCTTTTTTGCCGTCCCAAGCAGCAAAGCGAAATAAATAAATAAATAAAGCCAATCGGCAGCACTTCAGCAGCAGCTCAATCGCGCCGCTTCATTCTTCTGCAGCAATTCGGCGGCAGGTCCTTCACTCCCTCTCTTCCTCTTCGGCGGCACCTCAAAGAGGAAGAGAGGGACTGAGGGACCCGCCGCCGAATTGCCACCGAAGACCTGGAAGTGCCGCCCCTTTTCATTGGCCGCCACAAGCACCTGCTTCCTTCGCTGGTGCCTGGAGCCGGCCCTGGGTCTAGCTTTCAGAATGGTCTGTTCATACAGAGGTGTTTTGCAGCAAGCCAGACTTTTTCGCCTACTGTTAGAGCTGGGTCTTCCTGGCGTTGACAGTCTGTGTTGTGCTTGTAGTCCTTTTTCATATCTTCAAGGTGGTCCTTAAGCTCCTTATGGATATGATGAATTCACTGGATCCAGTCAGTGGCTGCTGGGTTCCGGGAGGCTGCCAGCAAGGCCAGGTCTAAAGCGAGGGTGGTACCTGTAATTTGCACAAAAAAAAAAAAAAAAAGTGACTTTGCCCCATGGAGGCATGGTTGGTGTTGTTGTATAAGAGCTCGGCATAAGGTAGGAGGGACAACCAGTTATCTTGATGATAGTTGACAAAACATCTTCAGTATTGCTCTAGTACTTGGTTCACCTTCTCTGTCTGCCCATCTGTCTGGGGGTGGTATGTGGAGGAGGTAAAGGCACAAACATCCAGTAACCAGAGAGTTTCATGCCCAAAGCGTGAGACAAACTGTGGGCCTTGGTCCAAGGTGATATGGTCGGAAGCCCATGAAGACTGATAACATGCACCAGCAGGAGATGAGCTGTTGTTTCAGCAGAGGGCAGGCAATCACAGGGATGAAGTGTGATATTTTGGTCAGTTGGTCTACAACTGTCAAGACCAGTGTGTGGCTGTCAGATTCGAGGAGTTCACTATGAAATCAAGGGTGATTGAGGCCAAGGGTCTAGGGTGGGGTACTAGAGTTCTGAGGGACTTAGCACAGGGCATCCTGGTGCATGCACATAGGTTATAAGTGTCAACATAGTGCTGGACTTCGGTTCATATATGGGGTCACCAGAAGAAACAGGAAACTGTGCAACATGTCTGAAGGTGGCCAAAATGGTATGCCAATGGGGCGGCATGGCAGAGGTGAAGCACTTTTAAACAGGGGTACCCCAACGGAACATATATGTGCCCATCAAGTTATGTGACCTTGTCTTGTGTGGAACTTTGCATTTTGGTTCTGGGTCTCAATTTCTTGGGCTGTTCTGTCACCTCCTGGGTTAACAGATTACCCTGTGAAGCAGATCGGATTAGCTCAATCTGATCTTGGTGTATTGTGGCAGTAAGGAAGTTGCGAGATTTTAGGAGACAGGATGATTCTTGGTTAGGTTCCTCACCCTCTTGGTAGTATTTTCCCTTTCAGCATAAGGCATTGGCTTCCTCATTACCAAGCAATACATGATGATGAAATAGAACTAAGAGAAGAATATTGCCCACCTAAGCAGTCTTTGGTACAAGGCTCAAGCCTTACGCACATATTAGAGGTTCTTATGGTCAGAGAATACTTGCACCTGATTTCAGGCTCCCTTGAGGTGAAGGCACCACTTTTCAAAGGCTGATTTAATTGCAAGCAGTTCTCTATCTAATATTTCACAATTCCATTCAGCAGGGGTGAGTATTGGGGAGTAGTAAGCGGAGGGGTGCAGCACTTCCTGTGGCCCATGACTCTGAATCCAATGCAGGCATAGTCTTCCACTATAAATGCCTGGGCCGAGTCAGGACGTGCTAAATCAGGAGCAGTGGTGAAAGTGGCCTTGAGCTGTTTGAAGGCAAGGTGAGCTTCAGACACCCAAAACAAATTCAACACCCTTGCTGAGGAAGTTTGTCATGGGGACTATTTGCCCTGAGAAGCCTGGAATGAACCATTAGTAAAAATCTGTAAAGCCCAGGAAGAGCTGCAAGTCCTGGGCATTGCCCAGCTGGAGATGGCATCCACCTTCTGGACGGTCCATCTTAATGTCCTCTGGGGAAAGGATATAACCCAATAATTCTGTAGAGGATTGGTCAAAGGTACATTTTTCATATTCAGTTTCACATACAGGCTGTGCTTCCGTAGTCTTTCCAGGATGGAACAAACCTAGTAACAATGCCGCTTGGGGTTTTCTGAAAACAAGGTGCGTTGTCAAGATAGATGATTATATTGCTCCAGGATGCCTCTAAATACGTCATTCTTGAAGTGTTAAAGGGTTGCGGGAGCATTGGTCAAACCAAATGGCATTACTAAAAATTCTAAGTGCACATAGAGGGGTTTGAAAGACAGTCTTCCATTTATCTCCTACCCTAATGTGCACTAGGTTGTAAGCCCCCTGCCAGCAGTCTGTTTTGGTGAAAATTCTGGCAGACCACACTTGAGCTAGCAACTCCAAGATTAGGGATAAGAGACACCGGTTTTGGACTCTCACTTGGTTTACGGCACAGCAGGCTATCCAGAGAGTAGCATTCCATCCTTTTTCTTAACAAAAAGGACCGGAGCTTCTGCTGGGGAGGTGGAGCATTGGATGAAGCTCTTGGTCAGGTTTTCTTGGATGTACACACAAAGGGCTGCCAGTTCTGGCTTGGACATTACACAGATCCATCCATAAAGGGCCTTTGCCTCAAGTTGCAGGTCTATAGGGCAGTTGTAGTTTCAGTGCAGAGGTAGCAGGTCTGCTTTTTTCTTTTCAAAAATGTCTGCATAATCCTGATACTTATCAGGTAGATGGGGACTCAAGTTTGGGAGTGGTTCCTTTTGGTTAGCCACTGCTACCTGGGTTTCTCCTGATCAGCTGCAGGAGCCTGGGACAGAGGGTGGGGGCCAACAGCATGCAGACCCTTCATCGATGTTCAGAGGAGAAGCTGATCCTCTCCTCTCACCAAGAGATGCAAGGATTGTGCTGCACCAGCCACGTGACCCCTAGAATCAGGGGGAAGCATGGAGAATGAATTACACAGAATTGGAGCACCTCCTGATGCCCCTGAAGTACGGACTCTAGGGGTACTGTTTCCTGTATTACTGGTTCTGAGGACAGAAGTGACCCATCTATCATTTCTAGGAAAACTGATATAGACTTTAACCATAGGGGGATTTGTAGGGCTTGAGCAGCTTTAGCACCTCTGAAATTATTGGTGGCCCCGGACTCAATCAGGGCCCACTGAGGGGGAATCAGCTTGGTCCCATTCGCAATACGCAACTGTAGCAGTACTTGGAAGCATAAGGAGGACTTGCATGTCTCGGATAAGGTTTCGATCGAGGGCTGAGGGGTAATTCTGGAGCATAGCAACATAGTGGTGTTCAGGCTGGCCCACTCTATATGGGTTCACTTCTTTCCAATTCCTTGCTGGTCGAGGTCCATGATAGGCAGGAGCTGAGGGCATGTCCTGGCACTCCGTAATAAAAGCATAAATTATTGCACCATCACCATTCCTTCTCTTACAGGGTCAAGTGTCAGTGTGCCAAGTTAACTGGCATCAGTACATGGTTGGACCCTGAGGTTTTCAGCATGGCATACAGGCAAGGCAGCGATGGCATGGTTCCCCTTCTCTTCTACCTTTTGCTCACGCAGCAGTTGTCAATACGGAGAGAGAGTTCAAGAAAAACATCCATCCTGGTTAGGGTTTCATCATGGGTTAGTTCAGCCCTTACCTCCTCACTAAGTCCATACTGAAATTGGTGCAGTTCAGGCTGCCTTGTTCCACTTGTCGGCCGCAAGTCACTGGAACTGGGCAGGGTATGAGGCAGCTGGCCCGCTCCCTTGCTGGAGCCTTTGTAGTGGAGCTTCCACTGAGTGAGCGCAATCAGGGCCATCTTGTGGGGGGAAAAAAATCACAGAAAGACATTTTAGTCAGTTAACATCAGGCTATCCTGCTTCAGCAGGGGGAAGGCCCAATTTAGCACTTTTCCAGATAGCAAACTGATCACGATTCCCACCCTCACCTGGTCAGTGGGATACATTCCTGCTTGCCCTTGAAAATGAGACTGCTTTGGTTCAGGAACCCCCTGAACTTCTGGCGGTTCTCATCAAAACATTCATGTAGCGGTACTGTCGGATCCTGTTTGGAAGGCAGTGGCCCAACATGAGCCTGCAGCACAGCCTTCTCTTCCTGGGATCATGCTAGCTGCATGCAAAGTGTCTGATTTTCTGCTAGGAGCTGTGCCACTTGGGACCACAGCACATAGTTCTTCGTTTGGAGTTGAACAAGCAGCTCCTATAGATCCGGTATCCCAGTGGGTCACGATAGACATGCCCCTTCCATATCCCTACTAAGGGGCTTCTGCAGAGGGGGTCAAAAGTGGTCTGGGCAAACTACACAGGACCAGGGTGTTAGCAAATTTAACTTAGTAGTCACAGCTGGGCTGGCATCCACAAGTCAAGGGCAGCAGTCAGCAAGCAGGGATCAGAGTAATTGCTAGAGCCAGGATCAGCAGGCACAAGTCAGGGTCAAAGTCAGGCTGGGGTCAGATCGGAGATCAGAAAGTGAGGTGAGGGGTAAAGTCACAGCAAGCCACTGGTTACACAGACAACTTCCTGGGCCACCCTCCAGGGTTAAATAGAGAGCATGGGCCAATCAGAAAGCCACAAGAGCTGTTGACATGGTCCCTTTGGGCACTACATCCTGCAACACCTAATCTTCACAATGCTCCTTGGAGGTAGCTCTGCATAACTTCCCAGTGGCAATGTCGGAACAGCAGCTGTCCCAGGGTCTGCAAACCTGGGTTCTAGTTCTGTGGATCCTTACACAAATAACACAACAGATCCAGAGGTGAAAGTAAGCAGGTACGGCATACCAGTAAGAAAGTGGCCACCAATATGGGTTGGTACACAGCCGACGTTAAAGGGCTTTAAGCACTATACCAGCAGGGCCGCTGATGGGGGCGGGGAGGTGCAAACGGGACAGCTGCTCCGGGGCCCAGCGATTTAAAAGGGCCTGGGGCTCCCGGCAGTGACCAGAGCCCCGGGCCTTTAAATCGCCGGTGGAGCTCCGAGCGGCACAGGCTGGGCAGCGCTGAAGGGCTGGCTGGGAGAGTCTGGGCCCAGCCCTGCCCGTTCTGCCCGAGGCCCCACCCCTTCAAGGGGCCCAGAGCCACCCCCCACCTTGCCCAGGAGCCTGGCCACACTGCATACCGGTAAGTCCTTTAAATTACTTTCACTCCTGAACAGACCCCCTCATTTGCCACCAGCATACACGATAATCCCAAGCATCACTCTGAATCCTAGAATGTGAGAGTCAGCGTGAAGCAATGGGAACAGCTACAAGAGGTTTTTGTTTAGAATATCACCAGGTTCAATCATAACTGGGATTCACAGTCTTATACCATCCAATTTTTTTAAGGTCTCAGTCATTTTTAGATTATTTTGTTTGTTTGTTTTGGCCACACATAACTTTACAAATTATACCCGTGCAATAGCACAGGTTTTTAGCTACTAGTTTGTTATCACTGACACTGTGGAATGTTTGATAATGGATTCTGTTGAAGACAACAGATTCCAGCATTGTCAGGGAGATAGTCTGGATGCATTAAATCAGTCTTTTCCATCTCTAATTTCTGATAACATGGCCATTTCCTTCCACCATAAAACCTGGAGCTACCCTCTCTATTAAAAAAATATAGTCAATAAAGCCAACAGCAACTGTAGAACCTTCCTCTTTGTCTTTCACATTGTTTTAGATATGGAACCTCTGCTGTGATAATTTCCTTGAGAAGCAGCATGGACTCTAGTGACAGGGTACTGGATTGGCAGTTAGCATAACAGGGTCTACTCCTGGCTCAGACTATGCTTTTTTTGCTCTCCCATCTTTGTCTTGTCTTCTATTTAGAAGATTGTAAACTCTCCATCTTTTACAATGCGTTTGTTGTGTCCTAGTGCCTACCACAAAGGGGCCCCAAATTTCAGGTGAGACCCTCTAGGCGATACTGTAATTATAGGTGAAGCTGGCAGCTACACCTATAATTAAGGTTACCTAACATTTCCATTATAAGACCCTGTTTTCAGTTGCTTATAATTTTGCCAAACTTCAGCTGCTGAGGCTGAAATTTTCCATGCAAAGTGGTTGCCTCATGCTGATTATTATTATTATTACTACTAAGTTTCAATAAAAATGGTTCAGCCATTTGCAAGAATGAGGAACAGGTCAAATATACTTTTTGGTATTCTTGTGAAAATCCACCGAAATTTGGCTGAATTAAAAGCTTCTGAAAATTACCATTTGCACATGCTTAGCAAAGGCTTGTTAGAGACTGGCAGCAAAATTATCTGATTCTGTTCCATCTACCCTGTGCGTGGCCCACCGCCAAACTTGTGGGGGACAATACTGTTCCACATGATTACATTTATGTTTTTTCAGTTTTCTTTATTAAAACATATGAATTATATACAATAAAAACTCTGTGATAAGACATGAAGGTTGCAAAATCAAGCACAAGATGGATGGTGCACAGAGAATGAGACTGTTTTCTGTAGGAACTCTGCTTCATTTGCCCAGAAGTCAGATGTGTAGTGAAGAAAGCAGGGGACTGAATAAAGAGAAAGGATTGTCTTGTGGTTAAGGCAACTGAGTACCTCACTGGACAAGTGGATCCTATCCATGCCTCTGCCACAGAATTACTCTGGGATGTTGGACACGCACATCTCAGACATCAGGAGCCTGATTTGCAGAAGTGCCGAGCACTGACAACTGCAACTGAACTAAAAAAGAACTGTGCTTTGAACATATAAAGTGGTATAAAAATGCTATTATGAAAAATCGGTCCCTAGGTTTCTCAAATTTGGCAGCCAAAAATTAGTGGACACTTTTGTTAATTTTGTCCTTAATCTCTTTCTCAATTCCTCCTCTGTAAAATGAGGATAATTTCATAACAGGCCTGTTGCGAAGATACATTTAATTAACATTTGTAAAGCAGTCAGATGCTATAGTGATGAGAACCACAAAAAGTCCATGAGGAAATTCATAATTCTAGATTCACTGCAGGGTTTGAATTGTGTGCAATAAATAAAGTATGGGGCCCCACACTGAATCAAGAAGATAAAATAAAATATTTAATAACTACTGATTTGGTGCAATGAACAAGGCAGGGTCCATTGGAAAAAATAATATGTGACAACCTAATGTATCACAAGGGGCTGATTTAAGATTGCATGACCAAAACTCAGAGTCCCATACAAGAAAACAGAGCACTGCTCCATTCCCTGCAGAATTCATCCAGGTCACAAGAGTGTAAAGAAGCATGAAATTCACAGGGTGAGTAGTATGTAGGTTGACCTGGCCCGGAATGCAAGCTCAGCAAATTCTCTGTGTCAGACTGTACTTGGAGAACTAAGCAGTGATCCTTGCTCTAGTCAAATCTGTGCACGTGCAATGTCACATAAAGAATCCCACACTTCTATACAGAAGTGCTGGGGGAAAAAATCTTGTTCTAGTGTAAGGTTTTCCAAACTGTCTCATAGAAAACAAAATATTAGGGGTCCCTAATGAACATATAAAAGATGTGTGGAGTTTCCCATCATCATATTTTCTTGGGGAAAGTGGGTGTGAAGGAAATTGGTGAGTGTAAGAGGATAGTGCAGTCTTAAAGAATATTCCAACAGCAAAACTTTCTTGCTTGGTATTTTTCACTTAATGTTCAGTAAAAGTAGAATCGTGTCTTGAATATTCAGAGGAGACTATTTTTATTTTAGAGACTTAAGTCAGAATCAACACAGCAAGAAAAGACGAGGGAATTCTTTTGTTGCATTTCCCTCCACTGTGTTTTCTTGTATCACTCAGAAAAGACAGTGGAATGCCCTAAGGAATCCACTTTGCCCAGTTTGAGAAACACAGTTTTAGGAGAAGACTTTCGTGCAGACTAGACTATGGAATAAGATCTCTGTGAAGGTATGAGATTGAGAGAAGGACAAAAGATCGATCACTATCAAAATAAAGACACTACCAGTGTATGAGCAGGATCCAGAAGCTGGCAAGCCCACCGGTTATCAACTGTAGGGAAAGGGCTTGATGTGTTGTGAACTGGCTGTGTTCATGCATGGAGGTCACACCTTAATTATTGTTTGTAACAAAGAATGGAAAATCCACTGTTCTTTATTCTTCTAATTGTAGCTTTGACCTCAGTGGTTCTAAACCTATTTACCATTGTGGGGCACATATGCAGCTCTCTATGTGTTATGTGAGCTGCACACACACACACACACACACACACACACACACACGCACACACACACAACCTGCATGGCCCTGAGGATGTCACATGGGCCGCAGGTGTGTGCTCATTGGACCACAGGTTGAGAAAACCACTGCCTTCAAACCCTCACACCACATTTCTTAACTAATTTCTGTGGAGGCAGAAATGGATTTGGGAAAGGGTGATTATCTATAGTACTAACTGCAGACTTAGAGAAACAAGAATTTACTCAATACAAGAAAATATAGAGTTTATATATTTACTGCTGGTCTTACACATTTTCAGAGGATATGCCAGAATGGTTAGGGAAGATTGGAAGTGGATGAATGCCAGTTTTTGCTAATCCCCAGTCCCCACTTCTCTTCTCCCACAAATAATGTTCACCAGAAGAGTGATCTTCCCACCAGGCATATGCATAAATTCCTTTCCACCATAAGGTTATACATCACAGTTAACTCTCAGTTTTATAAATATTTTATTATTTGTATTGCATAAGTCCCCAAACCCACAGTCAAAATCAGAGTCCCATTGTGCTAACTGCTAAACAAATACATAGGAGGGCATCTCTGCCTTGAAACCCCTCCCAACATACTTGTTTCATTATTACTCATTTGTCTTTTGCAGCTGCACTTCTCATAGAATTCCACTTCCACTAACAGCAATCTGACCACTGACAGCGCCCTCAATGATTGCAGAGTGTGTTGCTTCATATGTAGCCAGTACTGCTCCACTGTGCCTGTCACCTCATCTATATATTCTCCCTGCCTGCTCACTTCTGTCCTACTCAAGGTGGTCCAGCTGCTGTCACTGCTCTGTCTTCGGACCTTTCCATTTTTTTTAAAAAGGACATCACCAGAGTCATTGTGCTACTGTTTGAATAGCAACAGAGTGGAAAAGATTATTGCTCTATTGCTGAACTCTGTAAGACCCCTTATATTGTAATTCTGGTCTCTCACAGCTGCAGGTAAAACTTGCACCCTATTTTATATTAGTATTTTTACCAAATTAAAATGTTTTCAAACAAGAAATAAATCAATGCATATTACAACCTCCATACCTTATTCAAAATGACCAATAGTTGCCAGTTTCTCTCTTGTATTCCCTTCAAAGGACTTGGCTCTGAGACCCATTTGGAAGTTCTCCAAATGTAGTATGTTGTGATCTACCCAGAGTCATCTCTTTCTTCTCTTTTCCAACCATGACATTTTCAGTAGGGTTTCTTGAAGCCAACAGTCCATACACCAGTTCTACACAAAATGCCTCTTTCGATTTGTCTTCTGCTACAGTTAACCTAGACAACAACTTTGGATTGCTGTTTCACTGAGTTTTCTATTAAACACATTTTGAATAGGTTCCTGTGTAGCACTCACTCAATACCCTCCCCTACCCCTGGCCTTACCATATATACATGTTTTAGAGTTTGGCTGCTTGATCTCTGCATAAAGCTTTGCTTTCCAATTGACTTGCCAATTTTCCTGCTTTCTTATTACCGCCATAATACTAAGCTACCAAGATGAGACACAGTCAGGCTACGCTTTCATCTCCGAACATGTTTCCTTGCCTCTGTAACACACACTTCAAGTATTACATGTTTTTTGGGACCTGCAGCCCTTCACTCAGGTTCTTTTAGGACATCATGGAACATCTTACAGTATGACTCTCCAAGACAATGAGAATCATGTGACTAAGTCTCTCTTCCAGTTTTGTTTAATATTTGCTCCAGTTCACTCAGTATTTTCAAGTAACTTTTCTTACATTTTCTTCCATAGAGTGTGTAGGTACCAGCTCTACTCTGGTGCAGCTAAATCATGTTCTCTCCTGCTTTTCCTATTCTAACTTTATTAGCTTTGTACTTTGCAGAATTTGTCAATACTTGCAACCAAATAGATACAAGCCTTTGCCATAGCTGCTTCCACCTACTTGCAAATCTGCTCCTGTAATTTTCTTGCTTTTCTTTAGGGCCTCTTTTATGACCCTTTTAATCTCTTTTTGAAGTTTCAGTTTTTACTTTAATATTTTTGCCTTTTCAGCAGCTTTCCTGAACACTTGTTCTCTTGTAGCTCCAGTCTAAGTCTGGGTGATCTGCCTCGGTATCATACGTCTGGCAGATAAGACTAATATTCTGAATTGTACATATTCTATCTATGACTATGCAAAAGTTACTTATCTACCTCAGTCTCATCATCTGTAAAATGGGAACAATTATACTTTTTTGTGGGCAATAAGACTGTTCTCTTTCAGATATTCCGACAACATGATAGTTCATTGTTCATTCATAAGTCAAAACCTAAAGTTGTTTGGGACATGCAGGTTGCCCCAAAGCACCTCACTGGTTTGTCTTGGAATGAGCTTTCCCCGATAAAAAAAGGACCATTTGAAGCTCTTTATGAAATTGTTCCCTGAATGATTAAGAATCCACCCTTTTCTAGATACACAAGGATTTTAATCTGCTTTGTTCTGACAGAAAAAAACCACATTAAAATGAAAGAAAATATTGCAGGGAAAAGTCTTATGTTACTGAGAGTATTGTTGCTACATTTCAGATATGAGCAAAGCAGGAGATAGGAGATGGTCTGAAGAGGGAGGTATGAAAACATAAATACTGGGGAAGCTAACATGATCAAGACAGCAAGGCAGAGTAGAAAGAGTCTGCAAAATCCTTGGAAGAACACAGTGGAATCAAGCAGCAACTGAGCTGAAAGAAATCAGACTTTCTCATGGAGAAATGAGAGTGGCTGGAATGGTCTAGGTTAGCAGAGAGAGAGAGAGAGGGAGAGAGACTTGGAGTGTCCCGGTGGTGAGTCAGGTTAGTCCTGGAAGACCTGAAAATGGAGAGAAAGCAACATAATGTGGATATTGAATTGGTGGAGGAGGCCAGAAGAGGGAGGAACAATTAAAAGATGCCCACAATGTTAGGGAAAGGAAGTTGAAAGAGCTCATTGCAATCATTGTGTTGTGGGGAGCTGAGAAGTTCACCAGAACTCAAAGTTAACTTGCTCTGTATATTGATTTCCTTGGCTCGATGGTACTGTTCCCAAAACGTTATCTGCACTAGTCCTTGTTTAAAATGCAAAAAAGAGGCATGATTTAGTCACATGGTCTCCACTCAGGACTAGAAGCCAGGGAGGTTGATTTCTAATGTGATTTTTCACAGATGTTCTCTGTGGCTGTGGAAAAGTTATTTAATTTCTCTATTTCTGTTTCATCATCTGTAAAATGGGAACAATTACAGTTATCCTCACAGATATGTTAGGGTAAATTAAATGTCTGTAAAGAACTTTAAATAGGTAAAATGTTATATAAGTGCTAAGAT
Source organism: Terrapene triunguis (assembly GCF_002925995.2). Lineage (NCBI taxonomy): Eukaryota > Metazoa > Chordata > Testudines > Emydidae > Terrapene > Terrapene triunguis. Next base: position 9,207,832 of record NW_020664587.1, read on the forward strand.
ATATATATATATATATATGCTCTTTCTTAAAAAAAATAAAAAAACCTTCTTGTGGTCTCTCCATAGGGTTACAGAAGGCTGGTGCATGCATGCTAATAGTTTCCTTGGTGCAGATATAGTCCTTTAATTTCTACTCATATCAGGACATTGAGTGGCAAGCAAAGAGGGTTATCAATAACAGGATAACTATGTTAAATGGAAGACACAGAGCATTATGTTAGTGGTGTGTTATTTAGGGGTTTGGGAAGGTTGGCTGGAGAGGTTGGCTTCATTTAGAACTGCAGTTTGAATGATAACAGCAGCTCACTTTCCCATTTATGCACAAGCATCCCTTGGAACATGGTAACAATTGCTGTTTCTAAAAATTCACATTTCATATAGCTTTGGGAAATTAAACAAAACAAGAAATCAGAAGCTTTCCCTTTTTTCGTCCTGCAAGTGTAGCTCTGATCAATGGAGGTCTATGAAGTAAGTCTGCTACCCTATAAAATAGCTAGAAGTTATCCCAATTAATACTCTACCAAAGCGTGGGGGAGGGGGGTGTTGGCAGGGGGGAAGAAAAGCAATGACCCTGTGTTAAGAAGGAAAGAACTCAGATCAATGCACCAGTGGCTGGACAGTCTTTTCTTTGCTTATTTGCACCAACAATACTACCATCTGTACACACCACTTCCTCTGCCTCCTGCCTTTTATAGAACAGCTCACAGAGAAAATTAACCTTAGTGCTATTGACGTGGTTAAAAGTATTATGGAAAGAGAAAACACCACACAAGTAGTAAAATGTATGTCATTCAAGGTGATCAAACAATGAGTGCACAAAATAAATGCAAAAAACTTAGTTAAACTGTGCTCTCAAAGTTGGAAAATTAAAAGAAAGTAACTGTTACAATTGAACAAGTCAAATAAATACTATGGAGCTGTGGGAAAATACAGACTGGATTGTGTCTTGATTGGCTGAAGCCCTAGAGCCATTTCACAATGGCAAACAGTTTAAAATCAAACAAAAAAGACTAAGCCTCAATGAGGGGGTCTTATCAAGTGTGTCCTAAAGACTTTCTGTTTTGAAGTATCTTGATTTAGGTGTGTTCATCTGTCTTGATTGTAAGTAGGAAAACGGACAAATTTGCAAGATTCTCTTACTCTAAGATTTCATGTACATTATGGCAACAAGAATTTTAAAACATGAACAAATTTCCCTGGCCATCACAACAATTTTTGCTAAGAGACATGTTAGTTATCTATGCCCTATACTGTAGGAGGCAGAAATAATGGTTCTCAGGGAACAAAAATCCTTGTTCCATCTTCCAACCTCTAGTATCAGTAAAAGCTGATACCCTAATTAAAAGAGAGATGAAGGAAAGGAACTACCAGGGATATCCCCTTTCCTCCTTTTGTTTGCTGGTGGTGAAGAACAGTGTTGGAATGGCAGAACACATGAAACCCAAGCAACACCTTTATAGTGGCCCAGACTTGTGTTGTAAGATTGGGCCCCTCTGCAAAACCATTCAATTGGGGTACTCACAAGCTTAAAATATAATCACTAATAAAAACATATATATTTTATAATGTTTCGTAACAACTTATTTTAAAATATATTCTTTTTTTGGGATAACGTTTTATAAAAAATAATACATTTCCCTTGCTTTTGTTCTCTCTTCTCAGTTTACTGCCTTCATTCCATTTTTAACTTTCACTCCAATGTTGGTGTCTTTTTCCTTTATCTTTTCCAGTGTCTGCATTTGTTAAGTCTAACTTTTCTGCAGTGTTTAATAATGGTTCCCCTTCAAATTCTCCTCCAACCAGTTTGTGGACTCCCTCCTTTTCTTTTTTCCCTTTCACACTCCTCTCTTCCTCCTTTGCTTTCTAGTCCACGTGATCTCATAAAAGTCTTTCTCAAATTCTCCTTCCTTTTCTCTACTTCCTTATCCTCAATCTTTTGTTCCAACCTCTCTATTTCTTTTTTGTACAACCCCAACAAGGGTGAAACTGGAAACAAACATATTCGTATTCTCCGAAGTTCCTTCACAAACTGAGATTTATCCAAACGAGACTTTTCTTACAGTAGATCTTCAGAATATGATTGTCCCTCTTCTTTCTAGCAAGCCTCGATCAGCAGTGAAATAATTAATGATGACATTTAATTTGGCATTGTACTTCAGAGATAATAACCACTTTAAATTAATAGAAGTAATTCATACCTCTCTCACAGTCATTGTTTCAGGCTGCATGCAGACTCAGGCAAACATCACTGCATCCTCCTCAGGCCACATTTTTAAGTTGATTGGTGCAATCATAAGAGTTAAAGTTTATATTCTGGGGCACAAGATGATATCCTTCAGGGGAAAAAAAAGTACTGATTTGCCAAACTGCAGTGAACTGGATCGATTTGATCCCTGACACCTAGCATCCACTCTCGCTCCCCGTACACACATGGCCATCTAACCTGTCATTCTACAGACACCCCTTTGTGACCAGCCTTCCACCCCTGCATATCTTGGCAGACAGGGAAAGTGAAAGAATTGGGAAGGAAGCAAGGCACTGGTGGAAGCAAGCAGAAGGGGAAGCCAATGATTGTGATGAAATAGAAGAGATGTTGGGATGTGATGGAGGCAGGCAGAGCTGCTGGGCTAAGGTTGATGACTCCCAGGAAGCCCAAAGAACGAATTGCTGTGCTGCAGGCTGCCTGTACATACATTGTGCTGTCAGCTACATGTTGAAGAGCTAGTACAACTACCGTCTTTCCCCGAAAGTAAGACATCCCCCGAAAATAAGACCTACTTCCAGTTTTGCCTCTCGCTGTAATATAAGGCATCCCCCCGAAAATAAGACCTCCCCGATAATAAGGCCACCCCGGAATATAAGGCCCCGAAGCTCCAGGAAAAATAAGACCTCCTCTGAAAATAAGACCTAGCGCATCTTTGGGAGCAAAAATTAATATAAGACACTGTCTTATTTTCGGGGAAACAGGGTAGCAGGACCTGGGGCAAACAGGAGCTGCTGCTCCCCAGCCACTCAACTGCTCAGAAGAGCAGCACCATCTCATTTGGTAGCACAGAGGAACCTGAAGTAGTCCTATCCTATGGCCCAAGGAAGAGACCATCACACTGTGAAAGTGCCCAGTTGTCTAATGGCTCAGTCTGTGTCTAGCAAAGGACAGAGAAGGAGATTCCTTCTCTTCTGAGCAGTCAGGTTGGAGAGGAAAGAACGAGATATACTGCATTGTGTATAGAAGACAACATTTAAAAAAAATTCAAGGGACAATTATCCAAATAAGGTAGAAGTCCATGGACCCTGGTGGACTTGGTGTTCCTCCATTATGGAGATGTATTTGACATCAGATGAGTCCTTCAGCTCATCTGAGTCTAAACAGAAATTATTTTTACTATGATCCTCTGCCTGCCTCCAGTTGCACTTGTCTAGGTGATGGAACTCCTAAGTGTTTCACAAAGTACTAACTCTGGCTGTACTAGTCTTCAATACAAAAGCCCCCTCTCCTCTTAAAGGAAGGGACAGTTCAGATAAGATACAATCTCCTTCTCTAACAAAGGAAAAAGGCTTTGGACTTGACAGCCAAATTTGCTATGGTATTTTTTGATACAACCAGGTCAGACCAAGCTGATCTCCTATCACAAACATACAGAACTGGGCTTATTAGGGATTATGGGACAAAAAGTTTTGCAAATAATCCAATAACCTACCTTAACCTAATAAAACAATAAGAGATACAATTTTCCAAAAGGAGAGTAACAGTATCTCTCAGCATGTCAAAGGATGCAGTCAGTACCTTGTAAGCTTTCAGTTAATTTGCAAGAAATAACTAATACATTCCACTGGAGAGATTTACAAATTGGGACAAAACAATGCACAGGAGTTCTTAAAAGGCAATGAAATCAGAGAATTAAGATTTTGTTAAAGCATAAGAATCATTAAGTCATTCAAGCCCATTTACAATTACTGATAGTAAATCTGTCTTGTCCAGATGAGAAGTCTTCTTTTTCCAGAGCAAGTCTATGAATAATTTGAGTGTTAAAGCTCAAAGCAGGTGTGAAAGCGACTAAGACTAGTAAGAAAGATGGGAAAGAAACTATATACACAAGAAAATAGTCAACTTTGATTCTGAAATCACAAAAATGATTTACCCTAATCAGTTTTCAACACATATAATCTTAGTTTACACACAAACAGAAAAAAAAATTAAACTGACAAATCTCTTGGAAAAAAAAAAATGAAAACTCACCCACCCACAAAAAAATTATTTTTACTTTTAGCTCTCTATTTCCCCCTTCCACCCTGGATGACCTAAATTTCTAGCTGAAGTATCTGGGAAACTCCTTGCTTGGAAAAAGAATGCTAAGCTGCAAAAAGGCAAACTAAAAGGAGGAAAAATTAATATGAAGGGCTCACTGGGCCAGGAGGCCACAAATGTTGCAGAAAGGAGAAGACGCTGAAGTAATACTTCCCAGCAACATTAAAGTGATTGCATTTGCAGAGAGATAGCTGAGGGCAGGTGGTGGCCAACAGTGTTGGGAATAAAAAAAAAAAAAAAGTCGATTTTGCCCTCACTGCATTCATTATTTGTACAAAAATAAGTTAGAGAGAGGGACAAGCCAGCAAACCAACATCCCAATCTTTCTTACTACAGAATGAACATTTACAAGGTAAAAAACTTGATAAGAGTAAGACAGGGACCCAGAGGGGTGGAGGACCATGTTCTGTCATGAGCAAAATCTAGAGGACACCCAGTCAGAAGCAGGTAATCCAGTTTTATGGCCTATTGAACATACATTCAGTTCATAATTTTAAAAATTAAATAGTTACTTAGATACATGCCCTTCACCTCCTTCAATTTCAACTGAAGTCATAGCAAAATTAAATAAGATTAAAGTTAGTGTCTTACTTCTTTTAATTATTATTCCACTCAGTAGATGTTCATAAACAGACTACTTGAGCCAAATTTCAGTTTCCAGCATGGACATTTCAGACAGAGACTTTTTTCATATGATTGAAGAGTTCCTAATTTATTGCTTAAAGTTACAAAAAAGTCAAATCCTCTCTTACTCCAAGGCAAACTCTCTCATTATAAAGCTTTCTCCAGCATAAAACATGTTTCTGACTTCCATGCCTATAGTATAGCTTTCCAACAATATATAGCATCCATGTTCTTAATGTTAGATCCCCCCCCTCCACTTCAAGATACAGTAGTTCCCTGTTATATAAAGATTTCTCCAATATAAAGTGATTTTTTTTTATTACAAGGCTCCATTCTCTCTGTTTTATAAAGATGACAAAACACCATTGATACAATTAATATTTATCCACCATATTGAAAGAGGAATTTAACATTTTAATAGAAACTTACAGAAAATTTTTAGAAAAAGGCAGAGGGAAATAAAACCTTTGTTCCTCTTGTTTAGATTTACCATTACAGTATTTCCTGTTGAGGACTAGATATATTTTTTAAAGTAATTTCTACAATTATAGGTATTTCTAAATCACTGATTGCTTTGGTATCTAAGCATTGTACAAACTTAAATAGTATCAGAGTACATAATGAAAGTGGCGTTACTTCTCTTTGTTCCCTGGTGAAGTGGGGTGTATGAATTGAAGGGGTTTGTTTTTGTTTTGTTTACTAGCACTGTTCCAGGGCCTTTCATTGAAAGGCACATCTTACATTTGGACCTAAACACAGCCAGGCCTGGCCTTGATCTGATCTCTTCTGGCAAGGAGTTCCTTAGGCAAAAAGTTCCATAGCTAGGATGTTGCCACCAACAACACTGGCCCCAGCAGCTGAGAATCTGCTAAATATAATTGATCTATTAATATAAATCTGGAAAATTGTTAGTATAGAAAAAATCAAGTTATTTTAAAATGAAGCCTGACTCAGTAAATAATACTTTGTAGTTTTAGAACACCTTTCCCCTAACGTTCTCAAAGTGCTTCACAAGTATTAATTAAACCTCACACAATGCTTCCAGAAAAAAAGCGTATATAAACTTAAAGGTACTCTAAAAATGATAGCATGTGAAATGAGTGAGCATCCACCTGTACATGAGTCTCCTGCTGCAGCATTCCACACACATACATCCAATCCACCTTGTGGTTACAGCTTACAAGTTTGTGGTATGTAGAGGGAATGGCAGAGCTGGTTAAAGATTCTCTTTTGCTTTGCATACCCTGCAAACCTCTCATTAACTCATACATGACTTTCATTAGTGCAGAAGCAGTCTTCCTCAATGTGCTTCATGACTGGGTTGAGAAAAATCCATTCACTAAAATGAGATATCACAACCATAAATGAAAAGTCATCCTTCTGAACCTTCTGATTTTAAAATGGAAGGGGTTAAACTGGCCTTTACTGATCCAGAAGAGGTGATGAGATAGAACTTTTTAAAAGACCAAAATGGAGAATTTCAAGGGGTTATTATGAAAGGGTATCTACAAGATTATATAAAACAAAATATTGTTCTACAAGCATGCTGCAGCCTCCAAAACAGAACAGATCACACATTTTAAAAAACTACCATTTGTGAATAAGCAAAATGTGGGGAATCACCAGTTTTTCCTGCAGGGCTGTGGAGCTTGGATAGAGAGTTGGGGGAAGGGCAGTTGGGTTGGTGTATATGAAAACAGAGCTGGCTGCAGGGTTTGCTCTTAAAAAGGGCTGTAGAGCTGGGTACTGGTTGGTAGAAGGGAGAGAACAGAATAAGCCTGAGAAAAACCCATCAGAGCTCCTGTCCTCCCCTTTCAGTGTTAATGGAAGAGATGCAAGTCTATGGGAGCTGCAGTGGGGGATGGGGATAGTGATGATGGAGGGGGTGGGGAGAAGCAGAGCAAGGCCTGAGAATCATCAGCAGCTCTTGTCCTACTCTCCTTTCAACATTAACAGGAGGATGTGAAGCTTGCTTAGCTGGGAATGGGATGAGGGAAGCAGGGCAAGAGCATAGTTTAGCTTTTGTCCTCTCTCCTCAGGGTTAATGGGAGGACATGAAGCCTGTGTACCTGGGAACGGGAAGGGTGTTGGTGGAAAGCAAGACCTTAGAATGATCACAATTTCTTTCCCTCCTCTCCCTGCAGGGTTAATGGAAGGATGTGAAGCCATTGTGAATGGGCAGCTTTAGGATTTGTGGGGTCCTGTGTGAAGTAAAATATGCAGGGGCTTCAAGCAAACTTCCACAAGCATCATGGTACATTTGGGTTTGTTGTAGCTTTGCTTATCCGGAAAGGAAACTAAACCAGTAAGTTACTCAGTGTTGGGGAGTAACAGCCAGTGGGGTGGAGTAGTGGTGAACTGGGGTCCTTATCTCTGGAAGACAGGAGACTTTGGTTCCCAAATTCATTTTGGAGGGCAGGGGGCAGTTCCAGCAGAAAGGGGGTCCACAAAAGAACAAAAACAACCTGCCCTGTGTAGCTGCACTCCTGGCCGTGTCAAAGGCCACCCTTGATGGTGTGGCTTGAATTGGGGGGAGGGAAAAAAGGGGGTGAGCACAAAGCTGAGAACTGCCATTTCTTCTCATCCTGCAGGATGAATGGGAGGAAAACGTCATTCATGTGGTGGTTACTGAAGCTGGCAGCCTCACTTTTTAGTCACCTTATTTTGTTGCACCAAATCTCCATAGGCACTAGGGCTTTACAAAGCATCACTAACACAAATCTGACCCATGTCCTGCTTTGTCTGCTCCACTGGGGTCTCCTCCAGACCTACCCTTCCTGCACCCCCTATCTGACCCTACACACACCCCATGTCCCAGAGCCCAGCAGCCCTAAGGCTCCTGCTCCGACCTCCCTGCCCCACACCACTCGTTTCCACTCTGTCCCCTTTGCCTCCCCCCTGTCTCGGAGAGGGGCGCTCGCTGCTGTGGGGAAGGAGAAGCCCCCTCCCAGCGTCTGGTGAAGTTAGGGTCCGGGCTGCTGGGGCAGGATCCCCTGAGCCTGAGGGGCGGGCAGGGCCCCTCATGCGGGAATGAGGTGTGGGAAGCCCCCAACTGTGGGGAAAGATAGGGGGCGGGAGCCCCCCGGGCTCCAGGGGGTGGGGGCTGTTCCCGGCTACGTCCGCGCCGTGTTTTCCCGCTCACTTCCCTCCCTCGCTGAGAGCGCACCCGGGGCCCTTTCACTCTCTTCGCCTTCGGATCCCTCCGCCCCGGCCGGGACTCCTTCCCCCACCTCACAAGCCTCCCTCCCCAAACTCTCACTTTAGCCCCAGGCTGAGCCAGCTCCTTTTTAGTTCGGTCCCCCCGCCCCCCGGCTGGGTGCGTCCCACTCTGGACCCAGGCTGGGGGAAGTCTGGTTTGGGTCGGGACGGGGACTATCTGACGTTACTGCCACGGTCTCCGCGGAGGCGGGGGAGTTGAGCCTACGCGGTGAAACGGCTCCTCTCAGCGCTGCTTCCTGGAAACTCCCGATTTGGGGGGGGCGGGGAAGAGAGTCCCAGCCCAGGACGGAGTAACCGAGCGAGCCCCCAGCTGGGGGGAGCAGGGGTCCCCTAGGCCAGGGGGGCACACACAGCCCAGCCTGATGGAGGGTAGCCTCCCAAATCAGGGGGGGCACAGCCCCCCTTACCGTATATGAGGGACGCAAGCAGAACCCCAGCCAGATTAGGGCAAAGGGGGGGCAAGACCTTTAGTACCCCCATGCAGTACACGGGGAGAGCAAAGCCAAATTTTTTTGGGGGGGACAGAGACCCCCCTGTGCTCATCACCATGGGGGGCAGCCAGCCAGGATGGGGAGAAACAGCAGCTCTAATACCCCATACTTGGGGGGCAGGGAGGGAAGCCTGCTGGGGGGCCAGTGGGACATAGAGTCCTTCAGTCCCATCCTAGACGAGGGGAGCAGGGGATGAGATAAAACCTGGGTGACCAGAGGGTCTCCTGAGCCTCTTAACCCCCCCCCCCCTTACAGTATACTCAGGGAGCGCAGAGAACCTCAGCCAGTCTCCTCCCAGAGCCCCTCAGTGCCTCCACCCCCATCATGCTGTATGGGAGGTGGAACAGGCTGCAGCAGCACAGAGTTAATGGTAGAGAAACTGAGAAGGGGGGGAGGGGAGGCAGAGTTTGTAAATGGAAACACTGGCATATAAGCATTTAGCACAATCAAGCTGAAAAGCTCCAACTGCAAAGGGCTGAAAACAAAAAATCTCCCTTTGCTGCCCCCTGGCAGTCAGCACCTGCCATTTCTCTCAGCAAAAAGAAAGAAAATCTATATGTACACACAGAGCCCCCAACAAAGTTAAGTTTCTGCTCATTTGCAACTGTGTGTAAAAGATACTGTGCACACATTCTTAGAGTACAAGTCAGGGTTGGTCCAAGGTCATACGAATATTGGTACTAGACCCGTTTATATCTGTCCCTTTCTCACTTGAACCTCAACAGGGTCCCACGTGCACTTATGGATCTCCCCACTTCACATGTCAAAACCAGAAACTCCTCACACCCATGTGTCTTCCCTTCCCTGGTGAATGTCAAACAGTGGCACCCATCACGTGTATAGGTAGACTTCCTCACTTTAAATACAATGGATTCCCCTCTTCCACACAGATGAATTGCACCTTTCCCCTCCAACCCCAAACAGTAACATTCTCCTTGAGATGCTAAAATATTAAGACTAGAGTCTACATTGGTTATGAAGTATAGTTATTCTGCCTAACAGTCCAAAAATAAAGACCTTCTTTTCTCAAAGTCCTCCAGCTTATTGCCTTTTATAAATCACTCTCTCCAGAGCAGCTAACTCCCACAGCTCACTGCACCACTCCTTTAAAAATGGAGCCATTGATCATTTCCAGTCTTGCAATGCTATTTTCCCAACCATTAAAGAAACCTTTTCTTCATTGAAACTCCCAGATTCAGCAGTTTTGGGATTGCACCCAATAAAAAACAGATAAAAGGTAATGAATTACTTGGAAGAGTAAGGCTATATCTACACTACACAGCTTTGAGCGACATGGCTGTGTCGCTACAGCCCTGCTGCTAAAAGTCGGGCAGTATAGCCGCTGTTTGTCGGTTCTCCTGCCTACAAAAAACTTCCACCCACAATGAGCAGCGTTTGCGTTGTCAGTAGGAGAGCGCTCTTGCCGACAATGCTTTGTTCACACTGGTGCTTGTCGCGGCAAAACTTTTGTCTTTCGAGGGGTCAGGGTTTAACACCTCTGAAAGACAAAAATTTTATTGTTCAATTGCCAGTGTAGACATAGCCGAAGATTAATTCTAGCAAGTAGATCCTCCCAAAACCTATGTGACCAAGCATTTCCACAAAACTTGTATAATGCTCAACATCGTCAGCAAGCACCCATTTCCTTAATTTTTGTGGGGTCCAATATAATCTAAATGTAAGTTTTTGTTACATGAGTTGGTGGTGAAAATTTAATGAGACTCAATTGTACTACAACTGCTGATCTATTTGAAGTTACAGGCCCACAAATCTTTTTGTGGTTCTAATTTGACCTCCCATGAGGGACAAAAGGAAGGTTGGAAGTTGGTCTCATAGAGGACCCTACATCTTTAAAAAATGGTTGATGTAGGAAATCTCAGGAGCTGCTATCAAGGCCAAGCCAGAAATGTCCTGAAACAGGTTATATGCAGTGTAGTTGTAGCCGTGTCAGTCCCAGGATATTAGAGAGACACAGTGGGTGAGGTAATATCTTTTATTGGACCACCTTCTGTTGGTGAGAGACACAAGCTTTCGAAGTCCAGGATATATGCCATAACACACTTAAAGCCACCTGTGATGTTATTGACAGAATCTGTAACCGTATAGATCACAGTTGCAACCACCGTTATATATTTGCAGCAAGTATTGTACAAAGGTTGTTGTGTGAGGTGTCTATGGGAAGGTTACGATTGACTGGTTATAATTATGCTATCTGTATATGTGTATCATCTTTGTAGTTGAAGTTATGAATATTGGCTCTATACTGTCTGTATTTCAAACTTATGTTATGCTTCTGGGTGACATCCCAGACAAGTTGGTGTCAGCTCTGCCTAGCCTGCTTGATGGCCCATTAAGAACCACCAGCTATAGGATTGACCCAGGGGTAGGCAACCTATGGCACGGGTGCCGAAGGCGGCATGCATGCTGATTTTCAGTGGCACTCACACTGCCTGGGTCCTGGCCACCGGTCCGGGAGGCTCTGCATTTTAATTTAATTTTAAATGAAGCTTCTTAAACATTTTAAAAACCTTATTTACTTTACATACAACAATAGCTTAGTTATATATTATAGACTTATAGAAAGAGACCTTCTAAAAACGTTAAAATGTATTACTGGCACGCCACTTCTGAAAGGTTGCCGACCCCTGGATTGACCCATCCAAAGAAGGCAGACACACCTTGTGACTCAACAAGGTATGCAGGGACATGCCTATGGGCAGAACTCTGAGGTTTTTCCATGCCATGTGATGGACAGCTTGTCTTTGGGACAAAGAAAGCAGAGACCACATGGCAAGAGACTATAAAAAGCTGCTGCAGCTCCTCCATCTAGTCTTCAGTCCTGCTTCAGACCTCTGGAGGACTTTGCTACAAACGGAAGCTCTACACAAAGGACTGATGACCCATCCCAGCTGGGGATGTACTCCAGAGACTTGATCTGAACCTGCAGTTTATTCTGTCCCTGCTACAAGTCTGAACCAAGAACTTTGCCATTACTGTATGTTATTGATTCCATTTAACCAATTCTAGCTCTCATCTGTATCCTTGTCCTTTTATGAATAAACCTTTAGATCTTAGATTCTGACTTGTATATTGACCTGGGTCTGGGGCCTGGTCCTTTGGGATCGAGAGAACTTTTTTTTTCTTTTACTGGGATATTGGTTTTCATAACCATTTGTCTCCATAATGAGTGGCACTGGTGCTGATACTGGGAAACTGGAGTGTCTAAGGGAATTGCTTGTGTGATTTGTGGTTAGCCAGTGGGATAAAACCAAAGTCTTCTCTGCTTGGCTGGTTTGGTTTGCCTTGGTATGCAAAGAAACCTCAGCCTTGGGCTGTAACTGCCCTGCTTTAAGCAATTTGTCCTGAATTGGCACTCTCAGTTGGGTCCCACCAGAACCAGCATCATTACACCACCTTCACCAAATAAGGACACTCCACCAAAGAAGTAGATTGCATCATGGAAGAGACCACCCAGATACCCTGAGAGAAGCTTCAATACAGAAGAAAAACCCCCTCTGACCGCACATCCCTAGTTGTTACCTACCACGCCATACTAGAACCCATATGGGGTATCATCAAACCACCACAACCCATACTCAATAGGGACTGCATCCCAAAATAAAATTTTCCTGATCCCCCACTTCCAGCCTTCAAATAACCCCCCAACCTCTTCAAGCTCATCATCAGAAGCAAACTCCCAAAGACCAGGACCCACCAACTCAAAGCAGCACCAGACCCTGCCAGAACAACAGATGCAAAACCTGCAGACATATTTCCACTGCCACAATGATCAACACCCCCCACAACACACCTTTCAAGATCCATGGATCTTACACATGCCTCTCACAACATGTGGTGTACCTCATCCAGTGCACTAAATGCCCCCAACAACAATTATGTGCGTGAAACGGAACAGTCACCTTTGTGAACTTTGTATCAGTCCCACAGTAAATTTATTTTGATACAAAATTTTGAAAATATTGTTATTTAAAAAGTGACTCCTTTTCTTAATGTGTTACAGACAACTAGTGCATAAGATGGTTTAGAAGCCTTATGTAATTTGCCCATTGGTGCTACTTTTCTTTTACCATGAAAATATTAAAAGATAAAAGCTTATACATCACTAGTTGGTCATCTGTACACATGAGTAACTTTCTTTGGAGAAAGCTAGCAACTAAAAACATCCTACCCAAAGAACTTTAGCTAAGGAATATAATTTGATTGTGGCTGGGTCCTTTCTTCCTCAGTCTTATAAACAAGCAGGTAGGGGGAAAACTACCACTACCAAGAAGCCACTCATGCACCAGGTCTTGGTGCTGATTTTCTTGGAATAATTGTAATTTGCTGTTTAAATGGCAGGCGACAGGAAAATAATATCACTCCATCTGCATGCCATATTACAGTAATTTTTCTAAATGATTTCAATACTAGGGTCTTCAAGGGGATAAAGGCCTAGATTTTGAAAGATTTTTAGGTGTTGCTGCACTCAGCATTTCAATGTCTAACTAATTTAGGCTCCTGTCTAAATTCCTTTTGAAAAAGAGACGTAGGCTTCTAAATGAGTTAGACATTGCAACACTGATTGCAGTGACACCTAAATACTTTTAAAAGGGCCAAAGTGTCTATCAATGAGGAATTTATAGAATATCCTTGTCCAGGGGTGGAATCCTTTTCATTGCCAACTGGACAATTCACATTTAGCAGTGGGATGTTCCATTGCAGAGGGAAGTTTTTCACAAGGTTAAAAAAACAACAAAAAACATCAAGCATAGCTAAATAAATAATTTTTAAGTCCAAAACTACACTGGAAATATAGATGTAGGAGAAGAGAGAGAAGGCCCGTAGCTCACTGAGTTTATGAACCCTGAATTTACATAACTCCTTTTAATCTTAAATTCCATTTTTGTGTCCTGCAGCCTGTGTGTATGTCATTGTTTGTCAACTTTATTTTACAAATCTCCACTTTCAATTAATATTTCTGGTGCCTCCTGAAAACTTCTTAAATTTCAGGGTCCTACTGTACTTCCAAGTATTTTGATAAAGGAATTATCTTCATAATGGATATTTAAAGTACAGTTATATTCTGAAAAGTGATTAAAAATGGCACTCTGGGGTTCCATGCGTATTGGTTATCCATTATTCTCGATAACATTTTCTCAGTTTACAACTTTTTCTTCCCTTCACTGCCAGGCCTGCAGGTGCAACCTAGGATCTGGAAATCCAGCAGTGTTTTCTGGCTTACATTACATCACCAATAAATAAATATTCTGTAATTGAACTTAATTAACAATTCTGTTGATAATGAGTGGCCCAGAATAGAATCCAGCTCCCTTTTCCATAGGCACTGCAGAGCTAATGCAGCTAACAGGAATAGAGTGTATAGTAAAGTCTATCTTGGTAAAGAGGATGAAGTGATTGAAATATCTGTTTGATTTTGTAATTTGCCGGTACCTCCAGCTAATGTGGTTTCCATTAAAATGCTGATCATTACTAGGTTATCAGTGGTATCTTAAAGGAGAGTACATGCTTAACCATATTATTTCTGGCTGGATGTATACGGAGTTGAACTGACTGGCCAAATTTGGGGCAAAAAGGGAATTCCATTAACTTGGGTCCATCCATAATTGCCTTGGACACAGAGGTTCTTTCATTTTTGCACCTTTCATAAGAGTACTGACAGCTTTCCCCTACAATTGCAGGGGAAAGACATCAGTCTTTTCCATCTGTATTTTGCTTCTTTGTTAAAGAGAATTCCAAATATTTATAACCCTTTTGTGGGGAAAAATAAGCTCTTCTATGTCGCCTATAGAGATTATAAAAGAGTTAATATGGACAGGAGTAGCTAATCACATCCTGTAGTAACTCTTCAGGTGACATCAAGTTACCCTCTCTACAGGTTTGTTCAAAGTCATCCTAGAGTCAGCAGCTTTAGGATATGTTTTGGATGAATGTTAATCAGAATGTTCAATAACTAGAAGGTGAGGAAAGTGAATAATGGAAAGAACAATAGAGAAGCATAATACAACAGATAAAAAAAGTGTTTGCAAGTGGAACAAGTGAGGGTATGATGTAAGATCTAGTATACATGTGAGTGTGTAATCGTGCACAAGACCCTTTGTATGTGTATAAAAAAGAAAGAATGTGAAAGGATTAAAGTTTTTCACACACATTTAAGGCAATATATTGTTATGCATTTATGATTTGTTGAGCATGTAATTATCCCGCATAGTATGTACATGGTATAGAATAAGCATGACTGGGACAGTAAGAAAGGGAGAAAATGTCTGCATGTGGGTGGATAGGTTTGTCTGTTTATGTTGTTGATTGCTTCAGAGATACAAATTGTGAATGCAATGCAGGGTAAAGCCTTATCTGGGAAGAGAGGGAGAAAACATCCTGGCTTTTGTGCTGCTACCAATTACTACTACTTGCTTACTATGAAGTGAGATCCACAGCACCTAGCCATATCTCGTATCTCTAGGTAGACTGGACTATAGAAGATAAAAGTTTTAGGGTTTCACAGCTCTCAGAGTTGTGGGTGTTACATTTCTCACTAAGTGTCCTTGCTGTAAATGCAAGGTAAATTATTCTCTCTCTCTCTCTCTCTTTTTAGTTCCCTTTTTCTCTTCATGCTTTAATCGTTTTGACACCAAGCTGTACAAAAGTAATTTAAAATTAACATGATTGACAGTTGGTAGATAGCAGGGCCCAATTCAGAACTCCGCCTCCTACTCAGGACTACTGAAAGAGCTCTTCTGATTGGCTGCAGGACCTGAGGCAGCTGACAGGGTCATAGGAAAAACATAAACAATTAATTTGCTAATTTAGTTTTCTGTTTAATTTGAAACCAGAAAATTGTCAGTCACTCATCATCCTATGAACTTAGCTGCATGGTTTCATTGCAGTGGCTGCAGCTCTTGCTAGCCAAGAGGGGATATGTTTGAAAGACAGGGAACTGTCCTATGGAGGTATCCAATGACATTTAATAGTCCTGGGAGAAGTTGTTAGCATTTGAGTTCTGTAGTGCTGTTTTTAATGTCACATTTGTTCCATACATATGTGTTAAATACACACATACAGTAACCGTCTCACATTCAGACTGGGAAATATGTAATATACACACATGTATACCAGCCTTATAAAATTGTTGTGGAAACTTACCAGTCTAGGCTCAAAATTTACTAGTCCATCATTAGCATGATAATAAAAACAAAGTTTTATTTATTTATAAAAAAACTTGCCTTGGACAATCAGAACGCTTACAAGACTAACTTGTACACAGTAGTTAGAAGATTTGTGAAGCATAATGGCCCTGGGATCTTGTGGTATGTCAGGGCTAATATCCTTTGATGGAAGAGGAAATTCAATTTTCTCCTATTCAGCTGTGAATGGGAGTGTGTAATTTTGAATCAATTTAGGGGAGGGCTTCTTGAATTTGTAAGTGTTCTATGATAAATTCTGTACATACTTTTGAGGTAATAAACTGAATTGTAACAATATTTTTATTTGTGAATCTGTTATTTATGCTTTGTCTGAGTGCACCTGCTTACAGAAAGAAAGTGCTATTTGTATTCAAACTGAGAAGTCATCTCAGCCCTAATGTAAATTAATTTAATCTCAGACTGTAGCTTTTGTAGAGTGCCTTGATGAGGATCTGATTTTGCTTAGAAAAAAAAAATACACACATTTAACAAATGAGTTCTTTGCCACAAAGGGAAGCCAGGATTGGGTTTAGGACATCACCACACACTAAAAGCAATGGACAGTTGCAACTAAAGTGCTATCCATCCCAGCCATTTATATTGGAGTAAGATAGAGGGATAGATTTGCAGATGACTGCTTGGGGATTTCACATGAATTCAGCAACTCATGGAGTGATCCAATCTTCACAGCTGGTGACACCTGAATGTCCCGTTACTGTTAGGTCTTCCATAAATCATAAAGCCAATCTTACTAGCTGGTAGTGCCATTCTTAACATTAGCACCCTTGTACCTAGGCCTACACTCAGGCGTTGGGGTGGGTGTGTCCCACCATTTGTGCCCAAGTATGTGTGAGATAGCTAGATCAGCCTACAATTTATCAGGTACATGCAAGCAAGCAGCCCCAAACCATCAAAAGGCAGGGGGGAAAGTAGGATGAATTTACCTGAGATGGTCCTCTTGTCAAAGAGAGAGAGGTGGGAAGCTGTCTTGCCTTCCAGTCCTGCTGCCCAAGAGGGAGACAGGGTCACTGCATGAATTGCAGGCTTTTATGGTGCAAATGACCCCAGTCACCATTTACTTTGTGCTTACGGTGAGCTGGGCTGATGGCAACCGCATCTCAACAATAAGGGCCTTATCCTGCACGAGCGATACTGATGGAATCTTTGCTACTGACTTCAGTGGACACAGGATTGGGCCCTACCATTAGGCTAAAAGCATAGCTGTGATAATGAGCATCCAGCTACAAAGCAGGGGAGGATTACACCTCATTTAAAGATCACAGAGTCAGTCCAAGGTGGGTGCACAGTTCCATATACCTTTCAATCAGTCACATCTACCCACCCTCCCAAGCTTTCAGATGACATCACCAAGAGGTTGTGGTCGCTATTAGAGGGCCTTTGACCTTTCCACCCTGATTCATAGAGCAGTGTTTCCCAAACTTGGGACGTCGCTTGCACAGTGCTGCGGTTCACTGCTCCAGGCCAATGGGAGCTGCTGGAAGCAGCGGCCAGTACGTCCCTCGGCCCACAGGCCACCACTTCCAGCAGCTCCCATTGGCCTGGAGCAGCGAACCGCGGCCAGTGGGAGCCGCGATCGGCCGGACCTGCGGACGGGGCAGGTAAACAAACCAGCCCGGCCCACCAGGGGCTTTCCCTACACAAGTGGCGTCCCAAGTTTGGGAAACACTGTCAGAGAGAATGGTACTAACAGGGAATTGTGTCATACTCTACATCAAGTTCCAGCCATCCCATCTGCAGAGCCAGCTGAACTGTCATTTCTCAACTATCATCATCATCATCAGCTATTTGGAGACACTTTACCTGGTCAGGCAGTCTGTGGAGAGCTGCATAGTGCCCTTTTTCCAGTTAGGATTCTATCTGAGGGGAGAATCAGGCCAATTAAATGAGGCAGCATTGAATCTCTAATTGACACAAATGAGACAGACAGACAGCTGGAAGGGTGGGGGAAGGAAAGGGAGCAGGTGTCCTGGATGAGAGGGAGATGGAAATCTAGGGTATGTCTACACTACGAGGGTAATTCGATTTTACTTAAATCGAATATGTGGAATCGATATTGCAAAGTCGAACGTGTGTGTCCACACTAAGGACACACTAAGGACAGTAATTCGACTTTGTGAGTCCACACTAACGGGGCGAGCGTCGATATTGGAAGCGGTGCACTGTGGGCAGCTATCCCACAGTTCCCGCAGTCCCCGCTGCCCATCGGAATTCTGGGTCGAGCCGCCAATGCCTTCTGGGTAAAAAAAATTTGTCGTCATCCGTCTGTCACTAACGCCCTCCCTCCCTCCATGAAAGCGCCGGCGGGAAATCAGTTCGCGCACTTTTCTGGTCAGTGACAGCGCGGACGCCACAGCACTGCGATCATGGATCACGCTGCGACCATCGCTGCACTTGTGGCCGTTCTCAACACCTCGCAGCTTATCATACACCTTTCCCTGAGGCAGATGCAGAGAAATCGGGCGAGGAGGCTACGGCACCGCCGTGAGAGCCTGAAGTCGGAGAGTGGCACAGAGCTGTCAGAAACCACGAGCCCCAGCGCCCAGGACATCACGGTGGCAATGGGGCATGTGGATTTTGTTGAACGG
Source organism: Terrapene triunguis (assembly GCF_002925995.2). Classification (NCBI taxonomy): domain Eukaryota; kingdom Metazoa; phylum Chordata; order Testudines; family Emydidae; genus Terrapene; species Terrapene triunguis. The sequence continues at coordinate 9,226,280 of NW_020664587.1, forward strand.
CGATTCTGGGCCCGGGAAACAAGCACGGACTGGTGGGACCGTATAGTGCTTCAGGTCTGGGATGAATCCCAGTGGCTGCGAAACTTTCGCATGCGGAAGGGGACTTTCCTCGAACTTTGTGAGTTGCTGTCCCCTGCCCTGAAGCGCAAGGACACCCGCATGCGAGCAGCCCTCACTGTCCAGAAGCGAGTGGCCATAGCCCTCTGGAAGCTTGCAACGCCGGACAGCTACCGGTCAGTCGCGAACCACTTTGGTGTGGGCAAATCTACCGTGGGGGTTGTTGTCATGCAAGTAGCCAAGGCAATCGTGAAGGTACTGCTCCCAAAGGTAGTGACCCTGGGAAACGCGCAGGTCATCATAGATGGCTTTGCCGCGATGGGATTCCCAAACTGCGGTGGGGCTATCGATGGGACTCACATCCCTATCCTGGGACCGGACCACCAGGCCAGCCAGTACATCAATAGAAAGGGCTACTTTTCAATGGTGCTGCAAGCACTGGTGGACCATCGGGGACGGTTTACAAACATCTACGTCGGATGGCCGGGCAAGGTTCATGACGCTCGCGTGTTCAGGAACTCTGGTCTGTTTAGACGGCTGCAGGAAGGTATTTACTTCCCAGACCACAAAATAACTCTTGGGGATGTGGAGATGCCTACAGTCATCCTCGGGGACCCAGCCTACCCGCTAATGCCCTGGCTCATGAAGCCCTATACTGGCGCCCTGGACACAGAAAAAGAACTGTTCAACTACCGGCTGAGCAAGTGCAGAATGGTAGTGGAGTGTGCTTTTGGCCGTCTCAAAGGGAGATGGAGAAGCTTACTGACTCGCTGTGATCTCAGTGAAACCAATATCCCCATCGTTATTGCAGCTTGCTGTGTGCTCCACAATCTGTGTGAGAGCAAGGGGGAGACCTTTATGGCGGGGTGGGAGGTTGAGGCAAATAGCCTGGCTGCTGATTACGTCCAGCCAGACAGCCGGGCCATTAGAAGATCCCAGCGGCACGCCCTGTGCATCCGGGAGGCTTTGAAAGCTAGGTTCCTGAGTGAGCAGGGCAACCAGTGACTTTTCAGTTTGTGGACAGAAAAGCTGAACCTGCCCCCGTTTCTTTACCCAGTTCATTTTGACTATCCTCTCCAGTTACATACCCCCTTCACCCCCTTCCCCTTCCCAAAAAATAAAATCATTTCGATTTTGTTAATGAACACCGTTGTCTGTGTTGCTGTTTTCGCGGGAATATTTTAAACCGGGGACGCAGACTGTGGCGGGGGGCGGGTTCAGTGTTCTGATGCAAATGATGCTTCTAAACTCCCGGAATGCCAGGCTCCGCACTGGTGGACTGGTTATTTCAATGGAGAACATGAAAAACACCTCCCAGACTGACCAGGGTAACCAGTGACTGCACTGTGTATGTGTCCTGATGCTGGACCTGACACCGCCTCTGTACCCTGCTAAAGGTCACTGTCCTGCCCAATTACCAAGCCCCTTCCCCCCCTCCAGACAGACTCTCCCTCAAAAGAACCTGACTGAAACAGTAATGGAGAGAAACAAACATTTTATTGCGAACCAGACATGAAACGTGGGGGGTGAAACTTGGACGGGGGCTTGTGTGAGGTGGGTAGGAAAGGACTTATGAAATTTTGGGGAATGTCAGCCTTCTAGTGCTAGAGCAGTCTGCAGGGGTTGACTGAAAGTTTTAACGGCCCTTGCCGCCCCTCCTTCTTTGGAGTTTGGGTGAGGGTGGTGTGGGACTTGGTGGCGGGTGAGGGCGGTTACAGATAGACTGCAGCGGGGCTCTGTCCTCCTGCCTCCGGTCTTGCAGAACATCCACAAGGCGCCGGAGCGTGTCCGTTTGCTCCCTCATTAGTCCAAGCAGCTTTTCAGTAGCCTGTTGGTCCTCCTGACGCCACCTCTCCTCCCGTTCCATGACTGCTCGGTGCATTTGTGACAAGTTCTCCCTCCACTGTGTCTGCTGGGCTGCCTGGGCTCGGGAGCATCCCATTAGTTCTGAGAACATGTCTTCACGCGTCTTCTTCTTCCTCCGCCTAATCTGCGCTAGCCTCTGGGAGTGTGCTGACAGGCTGGGTTGGGAGACAGTCGCAGATGTGTCTGTGTGAATTGTGAAAAGGGAGTGAATTCCTGAGACAGATAAATGAAATTGTATACAAAGAACCTAGTCTTTCTCTGTGAACAAGACCATGCACTGCACCTCTCACATGCGCACTCAGGACAAGGTCGAATTTTCGGCCGTCGCCTTCAGTGCCTGTGGACTTGCGGAGGTCTTGGAGTGATCTGAGAAGCGTGGCTGGAGACCTGAACTTCTGGAGCGGGCAATAATGGTAAGCCGCAGACTTGTGGCTGCTTAAAACTCCAGCAGTAGCACTGGCCTCCTTTCACATTGAAAGCAATGCCAGTCTCTGCTGCCAGCAATCAGGACAGCATCAACTCTGCCCCTGTCCCACCCCCTCGCGGCTGTCCCAGGGAAAGATCCCTGTATGCTGCCCCTCTCCCTCCACCGCGTGGCTGTAAAGCAGTCCCAATACTAACATTCCCCTCCCTAATTCAAAGCAGGGCGTCATGAGCGACATCACCCTTCTGAGGATCCCGGACACCCAGAGAGAACGCATGCTGCGGGAAAGCATGCAGAAACCGGGGCCGTATGCCGCCATGCTATGTCGGGCCATGATCCCGGAGTACTTGATTGTGGCGTGGAGGGGGCATGTCTGCTACCACGGAGGGCCCACTAAGATCGCCCTACCCCGGAACCTGATCAACAGGCTTGAGCTCTACCTCCACGAGACCTACGAGGAGTTCTCCTACGAGGATTTCTCGTCGATCCCCGGCCACATTGACCGGATTTTCGCGTAGGTGCACTGGGACTATGGAGTGGAGCGTCTTGGGCCTGGGAATCATGGAGTAACGGACATTGTGAAAATTTTTTAAAACACTTGGGACTAAATTGAGAAGAGCCTAAGACAGAGAAATCATGAAAACCCATTTGTTACCTTTGTAAATATTCCTGTTTTGTACCTGATTATTTTTTTACTAGTTTACAGAACTTTTATAAATGTACATTGTTAATAGTATAAATATTACCGTTCTGTTTTAAATAAATGTTTACATGTTTACAGCACTTACTGCTTGATCCTTCCCCTGATTCTGTGTCCGGGGTAAGGGATGGGGACGGTTGGTACGGGATCTCGGTAAGGGTGATGAAGAGCTCCTGGCTGTCGGGGAAATCAGCGGTGCCAGCGCTGTCGACTGCCTCGTCCTCCTCATCTCCTTCTTCATCTTCCCCGTCCGCTGTCATGTCCGACGAGGAACCGGCCGCGGACATGATCCCATCCTCGGAGTCCACGGTCAGGGGTGGGGTAGTGGTGGCGGCCGCTCCCAGGATGGAATGCAGTGCCTCGTAGAAACGGGATGTGTGGGGCTGGGATCCGGAGCGTCCGTTAGCCTCTTTGGTTTTTTGGTAGCCTTGTCTCAGCTCATTGATTTTCACGCGGCACTGCGTTGCATCCCGGCTGTAGCCTCTCTCTGCCATGGCTTTGGAGATCTTCTCGTAGATCTTAGCATTCCTTCTTTTGGAGCGCAGCTCTGAAAGCACGGACTCATCGCCCCACACTGCGATGAGATCCAAGACTTCCCGATCAGTCCATGCTGGGGCCCTCTTTCTATTAGATTGCACGGCCATCTCTGCTGGAGAGCTCTGCATAGTTGCCACTGCTGCTGAGCTCCCCTCGATGTCCAAAGAGGAACTGAGATTCAAACTGCCCAGACAGGAAAATGAAAATGAATTCAAATTTTCCCGGGGGTGTGGCTGGTCAGAGCATCCGAGCTCTGACTGCAGTCCAGAGCGTCAACAGAGTGGTGCACTGTGGGATAGCTCCCGGAGCTATTACCGTCGATTTCCATCCACACCTAGCCTAATTCGATATGGCCATGTCGAATTTAGCGCTAATCCTCTCGTTGGGGAGGATTACAGAAATCGATTTAAAGAGAGCTTTATGTCGAACTAAATGGCTTCCTGGTGTGGACGGGTGCAGGGTTAATTCGATATAACGGCGCTAAAGTCGACATAAAAGCCTAGTGTAGACCAGGCCCTACTCTCATAGTGCTGCAGTCTCTTTATACTATAGATGTATGCTAGTTAGAAACATTAAAACATATTTAAAAGTATCAAGGGCTTTCAACTGGAGATAAAAGTAATCAGTGAAGCTAATACATCTATGAGTGTTCTATCGCTGACTGGAAGATTTCTAAAATAATCTTCCACCCCAGCATTTTCTTAGTTTCCCCTCTAATTTTTATGCATCCGTATAAATAAAAACAACATTAAAATGTCCTTTCCCTTTGCACTTTGAAGTCAGGGAATTGCTGTTGAACAGTTACAGTTGAGAAAAGATTTTAGATGTGAATATCTTTGTTTCTTTTTCTTCATTTAACAGTAGTTGATTTAGAAACAATATTTTTTCTCCCCTTCTTTTGTTAGCAGAGGATATTTTTAGCTTAAATGCCTTTTAAACTTTAATTTATAAATAAAATGGAATCGTTCTGTCAATTGATAGATCTCAAACTTCAAAGCACTTCGGAGAGGAAGTGACTTGCCAAAGGTTACAGAGAAAGTCAGCAAGAGAGCCAGTAATAGAAGCTAGGTTGCTAGACTCCCGGTTGGTGCCTTGCTGTGAGTACAGATTGCTGCCTCATCCTTAATGCTGCTTTTAAGGAAATAAACCCTCTCCTTAGCATTGTTGAACAATAAAACACTTTGGTTGGTTGTGTTTCTGGAGCTTCTAAAAGGGGCTAGAAAAGCAAAGAATGTTCTTAAGGTAAAAGTTCAATTTGGGCACAGAGTGAGCCAGCCAAATTCCACTTTGGTACACTAGTGTAAATGTTGAAGTAGCAACTGTGAAGTCAATAGTCACTGTTTTATACTGTTGTAACTGGGATGAGAACCTGAACCATTACGTGCATCTCCATTTGAAAAAAGAGCAGATTGGTGGGTTGTGGTGCAATTACACCAAGAACATTTTTCTTTTCCACCCTCCAAAACTTTTGGAATCTCTTCCAGAATGTGTTGAACAATTTTCCTTCAACATTTTCCCTGCTGGGATCATCTCCTCCAGTACAGACAATTCTTTGCGGTATCCATGGGAATTGCTTTCGTAATTAGAAGTACACCCAGCACAGATCAGAGAGCGTTCAAGCCTGGGAGTTGGAACTAGGAGGCGGGTCTGATTAAATCTGCACTGCCACAAGGAGAGAAACCCAGTTATTGTTTAAACATCAGAAGAGCTCCTTGTCCCCTCCTTTAAATAGCATTTGGGAGTGGGGGAAAAAGAGAGAGAAGGGGGGGGAGGGGACATTTTAATTTTATTTTACTTCATGAGTGAATTTTTTTTAATCTACCTTAAACTTTCATTGGACAGATAGAGTAGAAGCTTGGACCTTGAAATCAGTAATAAATCCCGTTCAGGATATCAAATACCCAGCAATGACAGCTACTACTGTTTAAACAAAGTAACATTCAAAGTATTTCTTCAAAGTTGCAATAAAGATTAGGAACATCTAAGCAAAGGATGACTACAAGAGACAAGCCACAATTCTGCTCTCAATTGGACCCCTGCAAATCTGAACTAGCTCTACTAATGTCAACAGAGTTACATTGGTGTTAAACCACTGTGAGATCAGATTCGGGCTAGACGGTCATGTAACTCCCTTCTAGGAAAACTGCTTGTGTATGAGATTCTTACCTGGATGCAGGAGGAATTATTTGTATCCATCTAAGCATAGCCAGGAGAATATAGCCATTTTGGAGTCTAAAACTAGTCAACTTAACTTTACCCGGTTTTGTTGGTGCAAAATAAATAAACAGCTCAAAAATGGATCTACTGATGACTTAAGTCTACCAAATATTAGAAATATATACACAGTCCTGCACTATTATTAGTAAATATTTATATTATGGTAGCAAACACCTACATCTGTTTTACCCATCCCATCTCTATTCCAGTGATGCTAACAGAGAATTACCTTAGCTGGTTTCTTTCCATTATAATCAGAATGATTCAAGCCACAATTGCTTTCATTCATCCTAATATGTGTGGCTCAAAAGCTGTTTTCTGCCTCTTTTCTTCTGTAGTAAATATTCAAGTAGATGACCAACCTGCTGTTTGCCTAATGAACGAACCTACCCTGGGGAAAAGAGAAATTTCTGTTACTTCTGATCTCTTATATTAAGCTGAAGAATTTCCACCTGTTGTAGGTTTGCAACACCATCTGCTGTTTAAAAGCAAGACAGCATTTGAGCTACACACCACACAAGCATTTGGGTTTGTTTAATAAGATATGACTGTGGAAGGGCTTTATGTAATTAGCACTCTCCCTCACTTCTTCTCTTTCAAGCTCTTGAGTATATTTCATCTTGGTCTTGTTTATAGCGAGTAGTGTTGTGCTTTCTCCATTGGGAAACCTAGAAGGCATGATGGCCAACTGGAGATGGTTAATAGAATCTGATGGCCACAGGCTTCAAAACAGGGATCTTAATCCACATCCAAACCATCCCAAAAACCCAGGGTTTGGGTTTGTATTCTCGGATAATCTCTGGCCACCGTCAGAGGATGTGGATGGTTTGACTTTTCTTTTGCAGCCCTGTCTGCACCACCGTTACCCGCATAGCAGATTTCTAAGTAGGACTGTTCTGTTCCCAAACAAACCAAGTCTAAAAGGACCTTGTTAAGAACTCATTCTTGGAGAAGAGTGATCTACTCCTTGGAGAACGATTGATTCATAAATGAACCCTCTTGCTCTTCAAATCAAGATGTTTCCCTGACCTCTGACACTGCCAGGGTAATGCAGAGTGAATACACTAACAGGTCCTCTGCTGTGAAGGTTTGATATTGACCTTGTAGTATAAACAAAAGGCCCCAGTCAGGATTGGGTGACAAACTTTCCCAGTCTCTATTGAGATTCTTTGACTCTTCACCCAAGAACTTCTCACTGACTTTTCCCCCACTGGAAGCTAGTCCGACAAACAGGTATATTTTTGCAGTGTCATTCCGGGTGCTAACAGATTGGTTCAATTTGTGAAGGACCTTTTGATGGAGGAGAGAGGCTGAGAAAGCCAGAAGGCTTGTGAGTGGAGGCAGTGCCAAGGAGCTGAACACCTTCCTTTGATTGGTGCATCAGACCTGAGCTGAAGGGATTTCTCCTTTAGTACATCTAGCCATCTCCTTACTTCTTGGAGCAGCTAGTCCTGTCTTCTGTAAAGATATTTGCTTAGAGGTGGGATGATTACAATTAGGGCTGTCAAGCGATTAAAAACATTAATCGAAATTAATTGCACAATTAGTCGCACTGTTGAACAATAATAGAATACCATTTATTTAAATATTTGTGGATGTTTTCCTCATTTTCAAATATATTGATTTCAATTACAACACAGAATACAAAGTGTACAGTGCTCACTTTATATTTATTTTTGATTACAAATATTTGCACTGTAAAAAACAAAAAATAGTATTTTCAATTCACCTAATACAAGTACTGTAGCGCAATCTCTATCTTGAAAGTTGAACTTACAAATGTGGAATTATGTACAAAAAAATAATTTCATGCAAAAATAAAACATTGTAAAACTTTAGAGCCTACAAGTCCACTCAGTCCTACTTCAGCCAATCGCTCAGACAAACAAGTTTGTTTACATTTGCAGGAGATAATGCTGCCCTCTTCTTGTTTACGATGTCACCTGAAAGTGAGAACAGGTGTTCGCATGGCACTGTTGTAACTGGCGTCGTAAGATATTTATGTGCCAGATGCACTAAAGATTCATATGTCTCTTCATGCTCCAACCACCATTCCAGAGGATATGCATCCATGCTGATGACGGGTTCTGCTTGATAATGATCCAAAGCAGAGCAGATGATGCATGTTAATTTTCATCATCTGAGTCAGATGCCACCAGCAGAAGGTTGATTTTATTTTTTGGTTGTTCAGGTTCTGTAGTTTCCGCATCAGAGTGTTGCTCTTTTAAGACTTCTGAAAGCATGATCCACACCTCATCCCTCTCAGATTTTGGACGGCAATTCAGATTCTTGAACCTTGGGTTGAGTGCTGTAGCTATTTTTAGAAATCTCACATTGGCACCTTCTTTGCATTTTGTCAAATCTGCAGTGAAAGTGTTCATAAATCAAACAACATGTGCTGGGTCATCATCCAAGACTGCTATAACATGAAATATATGGCAGAATGCAGGTACAACAGAGCAGGGGACATACAATTCTCCCCCAAGGAGTTCAGACACAAATTTAAATAACACACTATTTTTTTAACAAACATCGTCAGCATGTCCTCTGGAATGGTGGCTGAAGCATGAAGGGGCATACGAATGTTTAGCATATCTGGCATGTAAATACCTTGCAACGCCGGCTACAAAAGTGCCATGTGAACGCCTGTTCTCACTTTCAGGCGACATTGTAAATAAGAAGAAGGCAGAATTATCTCCCATAAATGTAAACAAACTTGTTTGTCTTAGCGATTGGCTGAACAAGAAGTAGGACTGAGTGGGCTTGTAGGCTCTAAAGTTTTACATTGTTTTGTTTTGAGTGCAGTTATGTAACAAAAATATTTACATTTGTAAGTTACACTTTCAGATAGAGATGGCACTACAGTACTTTTATGAGGTGAACTGAAAAATACTATTTCTTTTGTTTATAATGTTTACAGTGCAAATATTTGTAATAAAAATAATATAAAGTGATCACTGTACACTTTGTATTCTGTGTTGTAATAGAAATCAATATATTTGAAAATGTAGAAAAACATCCAAAAATATTTAATAAATTTCAATTGGTATTTTATTGTTTAACAGTGCGATTAATCATGATAAATTTTTTAAATTGCAGTTAATTTTTTTGAGTTACTCACATGAGTTAACTGCAATTAATCAACAGCCCTACTTTTTACGTGACAATTTATTTTCAAATCACTTTTAGACCATTGATAGAGGGAATCTCTTTGCAGAATGGAGTTAGCATTAATAGCTGCTCTTCCAATTAATGGGAGGAGGAAGGCGACAAGTTAGCTAAGGTCATTAATCAAGACATCTTGGTATTTTAATAACCAGAGGCAAGAAATGGCAGCTCCAACTTTAGAAGGGCGAAGAAAGGTTTTATTCAGAGTTCACTGAAGCTAGAAATCATAGACCCATAAAAATGTAGGAGTCATCTAGTTCCCACCCTCCCCCATGGAGAAATCTGTTAAAATTCTGTTAAAATATTTGTTTTAAAAGGAAATAATCAAATTGCCGAATGTTACATCTAAGCAACACAGTAATCCACACACAAAATCAAACATGTCCCTGAACTAAAAGCCACTCTATTCCCTGAAAAAGAGGGTAATAGACTGGATATTGTGGCCACTAGAGGGTGCTGGTACACACAAGTCAGACAGTTGCTTACTCTTCTGATTTTATTTCGAAATACAAGTATCAGGTGAGAAAACTAGAAGATTGTTGATAAATGTAAAATAGGTGAGAATGGTTTTGTGCAATTCACACTCTGTGACTGAGACTTGGAGGGGACACTCCAGTAAATCAAACTGTGGTAAATTTAGAACAAAAAAAAAATTGGAAAAGTGTACAGCCTCTGAAATTCACTGAACTCAGGAGACTGCTGAAAAAATTATTTTAAAACTAATAATTTTGGCTGGATAATTATGAACATTAACTTTTGCCGGCATAGACAATTAAATACATTTCTAGTCTGGTTTCCAGTTGGACAAGGTGCAGTACCATATCCTTAAGAGGAAGGCATAAGGAATCCTATATATAGGGCGGTTATGAAATAATCTACCCAGTGGGGAAGTTTCTTCCCAATCGCAGACAGTTAGTGGCTGATTTATGCCCTGAAATAGGAGGGTTTAATCTCTTTTCAAGGGCTTATCCTGGCTTTTGCTGCCAGAGCAAAGTGAGGTCTTATACTCGATGGCATCTGCTTGCCTGTAACGTGGTAACTTTTGAACACTGCCTCCAGCAATTTCAAAATTTCAGGGTATGATCTACATGTGAATGAATGGGTAGACCCCTATTGATTTTGGTGAAATCTGGAAAACTGGCAGATGGCAAATGAAGGACATATGGAGCTCCTAGTACCTGTTGTGCAGACCCAGCGACTTCAGCCACCTCTAATTGTCTCCAGATCAAAGATTATATCTGCCACCCTTCTTAGCTCTGCTGATCCTTTCAATAGTTTTAAATTTTTGATAAGTTATTCAGGGTATCTCCAAGAGAGAAAGAAAAGAAATGGAAGAGATGCGGGGAGGGGGGAAGCAGAGCAACAGAGCCCCTGGTATAGGGGAAGGGAGTCCTTGAAATAGAGGGGGATGGAAGACAGAGAGCTCGTGTGAAGAAAAACAAGGAGCCCCTGGTATGTGCAATGTGCTCAGCCAACAGCAGCAACAAAGCTCACTACCATTCTTTCCAGTTTAGTTGTTTATGGATTTGCACAATACTGCTGCACAGGGTCATTCCAGCTGGACCAAGATATAAGAGACAAGAGGCTGCAACTTCTAAAGCTCTCCTCCCTCACATACTGACAACAGAAGCAAATTTTAAACACCACTGGGTTGCAACTAAGCATATAAAATCATAGAGCAAGAAGTCTCCAGAGAGACATTTCCTCATGTGTGAAGAAATTAAATGCACCATTTGATCATCTAGGAGATCAGCTCCAATCTCTCGTGGCATTGACACCCACGGAAGGATAGGTACAAGTGCAGTCACAGACCCTTGTAGGAACCAACAGCTGGATCTTCTGCAAGTAAGCTCAGAACTCACCATGCTGAACTTAAGGGAGCCAGTAGAGACTTAAATTTTCACCAGGAACCGTGTAATAAAGGGAAAAATCACTTCAACCTTTCTCAAAAATCCAGGCTGAACTAGCACCTGGCAGCAAAACTCTCTCTGGGGTTAGAAGGCTACTGGAGACTACCCAGCAGAAAAGAAAAGAAACCCTGAAATGTTCGTGCATGAATGGAGAACAATAAGTGGAATTTTATTGAGCACTGGAATAAAAGATGCTGCTGCAGAGATTTGATACGAGTAAGTCTGAATTAGAACTAAAAATGAAACTAATTTGGAGTTATGGAGGAATCATTCACACTGCTTTTGGTAAAGATAATTAAGGCTTGATCAGCCTGTCCAATGTAAACTAAATGAAGGTTACTTACCTATAACCAAGATTCTTCGAGACAGACTATATATTTTCACTCTTGGGATACGCACCAACCGGTTCAGCCTTCTATTAGCAATGCCTAATCAGTTGCTCACTCATCCCTTTCTTCCCCAACCCTCAGGGTTGGAGCACATCCTGAAGGCACAGCTATAAAAGGGGGGCACAAAAGCGGTTGCTGCCTCAGTTCCTTCCCCGCTAATGCAGAGCCACGAGTAAACTGGACTCCACTGAAGAGGGGAAGGAGGATGAGGCGGGTGAATATGCAAAGTCCATTTTGAAGAACCTTGGTTACAGGTAAGTAACCTTCGTTTCTTCTTCAAGTGTCCTCTCCGTATTCCCACTCTTGGGATAGGTTAGTCAGAAGTATGTAAGGAGATTGGATGGCAGGTAAGGAGTCCTAACTGAGCAAAGACTGCTGAACCAATCTGCCAAACAGAGCAGCTGCCTTCGCTGCAGTATCTAACACATAACAGTCAGGAAAAGTCTGACAGGCACACTTTATAGCAAAATGGGATTCCCTTTCCAGTTACCCACATATGAGAAACAATCTGTGTGATAATCTCAAATCCTTAGTTCTGTCTAAGCAGAATGATAACACTCTTTCAGCATCCAAACAATGTAATTTTGCTTCACACCTATTTGAATGCTGTTTGGGGAAAAATACACTGGCAGACTAACAGGTTGGTTAACATGAAATTTCAAAATTACATTTGGTATAAACAGTGAGCAAAGATGAAGAACTATTTTGTCTTTATGAAAAACTATAAATGGGGGGGGGGGCAGCCATCAAGGCATGAAATTCACTAACCCTCCTTGCGGATATTATTATTATTATGATAAAAGCAGCCTTAATTGAAAGGTAAAACAGAAAACAATTAGATAATGGTTCAAGTGGAGGTGATACACATTGTAAATGCACCAAGTTTAACTTCCGGGCAGGAACAGCATTGTTCAGCTGGAGGATACAGATTTACACCTTTCATAGCTCTCTTACCAGGCTGATGGGAGGATACTGATTTACCATCTATAGTGTATGAACAGTTGCTATTTTGGCTAAATATGCCCTCTGTGTTTTGTTCTTCAATAACAATTACTCTAAAATGGATTGTACAAAAGCTAACAAAGCTACAATCCTTATAAACACCACCTAGAGAAAATCTTTTCCATTTCAACTCCTAACATTGTCTTCTTGGAGTTAGTAATACATGTTGTACATCCTCAGAGAAAGATTTCTCTATTTCCGGCAAAGACCTATTTCCCAGGCTCTAGGCGTAGTGAAGATGGATCTTGGTCATACATCCTCCTCTGCTGCAGTCAGAACAGGTCCGGTGGCAGTGGCAATACTTTGATGTTTCTCTTTGACAGAAGGAGTAAGTCAGTGTACCACTGCTAGCTCAACCATGCAGAAGCAATCGGAATCAGCCTGTCTGACCTTCCTCATATCCTTCAGTATTAAGGGACGAAGGTGGGAAGGCATACATCATATCCATACCCCATTGAGGAAGAAAGCGTCCATCAAAGTGTATAGGTCCCCCCTGCCCTTGAATAAAAAAAAGAGAGGACATTTTGTGTTGAAGATTGTGGCAAAGAGATCTATATTTGGAGTGTCCAAGAGAGCAAAAATTTCCCTGCTTAGAGTGTCTTTGAAGGATCATTTGTGCATTTGGTCTGCTGATTGAGGGATCCTGCTTTATGAAGAGCTATTGCATAACCTTGGTGAGTAATACACCACTCCCAGAGTCTCATTGCCTCCTTGCAAAGCTGGGAAAAGCATGCTTCTTCTTTGTTTATATAGTACATGGGTCGGCAACCTTTCAGAAGTGGTGTGCTGAGTCTTCATTTATTCACTCTAATTTAAGGTTTCGCGTGCCAGTAATACATTTTAACATTTTTAGAAGGTCTCTTTCTATAATATATAACTAAACTATTGTTGTATGTAAAGCAAATACGGTTTTAAAATGTTTAAGAAGCTTCATTTAAAATTAAATTAAAATGCAGAGCCCCCCAGACCGGTGGCCAGGACCCAGGCAGTGTGAGTGCCACTGAAAATCAGCTCGTGTGCCGCTTTTGGCACGTGTGCCATAGGTTGCCTACCCCTGATATAGTATATTGCTGCCAGATTGTTGCCACCTGCACCACCCATTCCTTGACTTGAGGTAGGAAAGATTTTAGTGCTAACCATATTGCTCTTAACTCCAGGATGTTGCTACACAGATGACACTCATGCTGATTCCACAAACTTTGTTACCAGATGTGCACCCCAGCTTGGTCATGATCTGAAAGATCCAATGAGTCCCCTGAGTAAGAGACAATGCCAGGCCCAGAAAGATGCTTGGTTTTGTCTTTCTTCTTCTTGGAACTGAAGACCTCAGTTCCATAGGGATTCAGACATAGTTCAAGAATTGTCCATACGCCTTTCCTTCAACAACAGAACCCTTTTTGGAATAGAGTCAGATGTGTTTGTAATCAGATATCTCTTATCTCAACTTTGGTGTCAATGCTGAAGACTTTGACGAGGACTGCTTCTTGGAACCCAAAGGTTTCTGAGTCAAACCAGCTCTTTTGTTTTCCTTGTCTGGAGTCTTATAGCTCTTAGTTCTGGATTTTTTGCCAACAATGATTCATGTAAAAGGAGGGCCTGAAGTCTGTTCTGCCTGTCCTTCCTAGCTCTCAGTGTAAATATCCCAGAGTGAGTGCATTGAGAAAGAGTGTCCCTCCCTAAACATCTAAAGCATGAGGCTGGAAAAACTGCAAGACACGATGCACATCACTTGAATCTGTGCTTCTTGCTCTTTGGATCTGCCATTCTCAACAGCTAAACCTAACACTATACTAATCTAATTATTTACAGACAGAAGCAAGGCACTTATGTAAATCAATAAGGATCTTGAATCCTGAAGGCACTCATCTGTCTGTGGTAGCTGTTGGAAAGAACTGAGGTGGCCACACCTGCTGTGCCGCCTTTATAACCACGCCCTCAGAACATGTTCAGATACTGAGAGTTGGGGGAAGAGAGGGGCATACAAGCAATGGATCAGGCACTACTAGTAGAAGGCTTCATTATTCAACAACAACGGTCAGCACATGTCCCAAGAGTGGGAATATGCAGAGGAAACTCGAAGAAGAATCTAAGTTTGAAGGGGTATGGAGCTGAGATATACAAAAAGTACTTTGGAATCAAGTTAGCAAGGCAGTTAAATAAATTCAGGGTTATTGTTGAGGATTTGCATATGCAAGTTAGGCAATGAATAGTAGGGTATCCTCAGCTACCTTAAGTGATACTCCTTGAACATACTGAATGCCCATTGCTGTATGTACCATTATCCCAAAATTGGTGGATTACCACTGCTTTTCAGCCGTCAGGCCAGTAGGATTGACTCAAGTACTGTTGTGACAATTGGGCCTACAAATTTTCCCTAATTGTAAGCTCAATTCTAAGACGTTTATAAAATGGTAGGATAACTTTAACAAGTGTTGATGGAAAGTAGGTCAAGTTGTTTTCATTAATGAATGTTATAAACAGGTGCAAAAGAAACAGACAGGGAGTAAATTACTGCAAACAAGAGAGGCCACGTTGATATAACTCCAGGCCAATGCTGAAATCATGCTGGGTTAAAACAAGATGTGGGGCTGGAAATTAATGAATGAAAAGTGGGGTGTTGGATATTAGGCTTATTTGATGGACAAAATAATGAGGGGATGGGCTATTCTACCCACCATTTCCTTTGTAGATCCTTATAGAAAGATTTTGGGGCAGAATACAGAACAACAGATGGAGGAAAGTGAAATGAGCTTCTCCATCACGCTGTCACTCCCCACATCTCCTGGGACCCTGGACCTTCATCATCCTAATCCTGAGAGATGAGCTGTCCTGACCAGACCAGGCCAGAGAGCGGGACCCAGCTAACATTGCCAGCCCAACCAGGTCCAGCTAGATCCCAACCACCAGCTGGGAGAAAATGGGATTGGACTTCAAGAACCGCTCCAGCTCACCTGAGCTAACTTCTTCTCTTTTTTTCCCCAAAAGGACAGTTATTACCATCTTTAATACGTCTAAGAGACTGTCAGACAAAGGGGGTTTTCCTTCTAAAATTCTCTCCAGCTAAAGGGAAAAGGAATGGGAACAAGAAATGTTGTTAAAATGAAAACCTTACGTAATACTTCACATTTCAAATGCACTGTTTTTCCTTCTTTTCTGTATCTTTCCATGTCTAAAGGTGGCTGATGTCTCTGTATACCAAACCCTGAACCTTGTTTCATGCTATTTAAATGTTGGACAGCGACTGGGTTATGTTAACACCTTTAGCCCCCATATTCCATCTAAATTAATACGACAGCAACCCTGTGGAGAGGATTCTGTGAAGGCTTCGGTGTCCATCCTGCTTAAATAACTATTGTATCCGAGTACACATGTGATGACCTGCATGAAACTGTGATTGTTAGACCACCATTCAAGCAGGACAAATATTGGTTTCTAGATCTGCTCTAGACCCTCCATGTTGTTCTGAGGCTCACTGCAAGTGGTGAACATGAGCAGCATTTCAAACACATTCAAGCTGGTTAGAATGGAAAGTTTCAACCCCAAAGTTGGCTGGGAAGTATCTTCTACATTCCAAGAACATTTATGTTTCAATCTCTTGTTGTCAATAAATTGATATCGTCTATACCTAACAGTTTGGGCAACATACCAAAAATTCAAGGTGAGCAGCCCCATGCGCCAAACAGTTTATCTGATTCCTAACTCTGTACACATTTGTACTGATACAGTCACTGATGCACAGAGGAGGAGGAGGAGTAACATAAGGCAGCCTTGTTGGCATGGATACAAGAGACACCACACCAGGGTGTGCCAGACCTGAGACAAACCAGAAGGGAAAAGAATTTTTAAAGAAGCTGTTACATGTAAAGGACTCCAAACCACCCCCAACTAAACTATGGATCAAGGCCAAGTTCAGACCTGTAAGCAGGCACAACTCCATTGACCTCACTGCTTAAGTCTTCTGATGTCCCTGAGGAAAGTCAGTTCTGTTTACACAGGGAAATTGACCAGCATAGCTAGAGCAGAATGACTGTTTCACTGTAGTCATGCCATTGTGAAACAGCCCCATGCTTTGGAAGTTGGAAGCAGAGTAATTATTCTGGAGTCACTCTTACTCCAGCTTAATTACTCTGCTTCCAACTTCCAAAGTATGGGGGAGTTAAAATGACATAGCAATAGCAGAATAATTATTTTGCTATCGCTATGCTGGTCAATTTCCCCAGGAAGACATACCCTAATAGATGTACCTGTGTTGCTGGGAATAGCGAGTGGACAGCTCAAGAGCAAGGCTTCAGAATAGATGGTAAGTGTGAGGGGCTAGTCAGAGTAACTGAAAGGGGAAAGGTACTTGTGCTGTTGGATTGCTGCAAGGAAAAGGAAAATTAAATTGGAGGGCCCCCATTAGAGAGTCCACTGGGGCAAACCAAGGAAAGTTGGCACTTCTCTGTTCTCATGAGCAGTGAACACAGCTGAGATTGACACACTGAAGAGAGTTGCTCAGTTCAGTCCTGGAAGCCATCCTTGTTACATCCTTGTACAGTTATTTCAAGATTTCCCCAGCTTCTCTCACTGAAGATCCACACCCACCCACCTACAAAAGGGAGGGAGGCACCCAGGATATACAAAGCAGCTAGGAATCCATGTCTCAATACCACAATATCTAAGGGTTCAGAAAGACTCAAAAAGTTCAGATGAACAGGGCTAGAAGTAGTCTCTGAGGGCTGATTTCTATTAAGATTGTGATATTTAGTTCCTGTAAATAAGAGTTTCCCCTCTACAGGCCAAATTCTGCCACCCTTAATGTTGATTAGTGCCTTAGCCTACAATTAATCTTAATGATTTCAGTTGCAGAGTGAGTTCTAAACTTGAGCATAATATAGCTGTTAGCAGCACTGTGTTCCCCGATCACTGAGATGCCTGGGGAGAAGAGATGCACTTATACACACAGCTTTTCATCTGTAGATGTCAAAACGCTTTACAAAAGGCAGGTAAGTACCATCATCCCCATTTTAAAGAGAGGAGCAGTGACTAGCATAGCTTATTCTGTAGCTAAAGGGATGGGTGAACATTCAGTCAGTAAAATAACTTCAACTGAATGACATGTTTATTATAAAGTTCAGACAGAAACCCTGAGTTACCAGCCATAGAACAAAATTAAATTAAAAAAGAAAAAAAGATTTTGCTTTGCATCACGGATTCCTGGATGGTGCTAAGTGAAACAGGAATAAAAAAGAAAGAAACCAAAGCGAACCCAGAAAGACTTGACTTCACAACAGAGAATATTTCTTCCCTATCAGCATCTGTTCATCCGACAGAATCCTGAATGAATGCTGGGGGAAAGAGGAGGAATGGTCCAGACCCTGCAGGTATCTGGGACAGTTTAACCAAGTAGGTGCTTAAAATGGCTGATGCACTCGTACAGCAGCCATGTGGCTTCTGAGGGAAACCAAAACCTACAGGATGAAATTTAAGAACTGGTTTTACAAGCTGTACACAAAAATGGGGCGACTTCTCTAACAGGTGGTTCTGGAAAGAACAGCTGCTAGTTTGACATTGGGGAGGGTACAAAAAGTTTGAGGGGAAGAAAAAAAAAAAAGGTCAGACTTCCAGCTGCACCAGCCCTGAACCCCAAATCAGTTGTGAAAGGTGATGTGTCTACAATCAAGGTCTGGCCCTTCACAGGAAAAGACAAATCAGATCTGCTCTTTAGTGACATCATTACACAGATTATACATTCTAGTTCTCATATACACAAATGGATCCCTTTAAAAATTGTATCAATTTACACTTTAAAAAAAAAAAAAAAGGTTTTACAGTGAACTTCTATCAGGACAGGCGAGTCCACGAAGAGAAGAGCTAGTCTTTCAGAAGGAAAAAGGCACTTGGCCTTGCCGTGGTTTGGAGGAAGACAGTCTGCAAATGGGCTTCCTTTCACGCGTTGTTTTCCTGCCCGTTTCCCTGCTTCCCATCTTCAGCAGCTTGTGCAATGTCACGAGTGACAGCACTGCACAGCGGTGCCATGGGCTGCCCAGGTTTCCCACTACAGTGAGGTGGAGGGGAGCTTCTTCACCCGCCTCTGTGCCAGAATGGATGACTCAATGGGCTTCAGCTGGGGGCTTGGCTTGGAGCTGTTTATTGCAGAGTATGTTGCAACCATGGCTCCCTGGGAGAAAAGAATGAAAAAAAAAAACAAAAAAACGGTCACTGGACTGTCTTGGGACTGCATCCACCCAGAATAGCTGGGAGGCAGAAATATCTCTGTACCCTACTGAAAATTACTGGCCAGCATATTAGAAACTGGCTTCTTTTTAGAAGAGAGAGTTATCAGAAGTCTTTCTTTGGCCTGCAGGAGTTAGTTTCTGCCTTGTACTTACTAACCATTCCCCTCCCACTGCAATTTCCCCCAGATTATCCCTTTGCCCTGGCAGCAGATGTCCTGTCGTGATCACCCTACTCCCCCGACCTTGAGACTGCTCTACCCACTACCCAGAGGTGGTGATGGAGCAAGAGGGCACCGCTGAATGCACCACAGGCCAGGCACAGCCCCACAATGCGTACCTTTACAAGCTGTACGTCCTGGTGACTCAGCTGGCTTTGGGGTAACCTATCCTTCTGGGTTATCCAGGGATGCTGCAGGACTTGTTTGGCTGTCAGGCGCTGGTGAGGATCAATATGGAGCATCTTTGTTACCAGATCCTGGAGCAAGCATTCAGAGAATTAGACTTCAGAAAGGTGGTGCAAACCCATCTGAGAGAGGTTCATCTCATTCAGAGGCCAGACTTAGAAGTTCATTATCCTGGGAAATAGCAGCTATCAGCCTGGGCACAGAAGATGGGGCTGAGCGTCAATGGCCATGGATGGGCCACTATAGACTGGTATTGCATACCAGCACTAATTGCAAAATGGTGAAGCACCCTACATAGAGACTGCTGCCCTGGTTTTGGAGGAAAATGTGCATGTGAAATGGGAGCTACTGAACCCACATGGTGGGGGAGGAAAAAGTGAAAGCAGTAGAGAGGTTTATTTTAACAGGCTGCACAGCAGCTGTCTATACTTGACCTGAGCTACAGACTTAATTCAGGTACCAGACCCTACCTTGGCTGCCTCAGAAACTGTGTCCCAATTTCCTCCTTTGAGAGTGAACTTCCCTCCACCTATTCGGCTCAGGATGTCCTCTGGAGTGTCACTGGGCCCATTTGCAAAAGGAGTGTATCTGAAAAACAGAAAATTTGCAGGTTCCTCTTCTAACCGAACAGAACTGAAATCTGAGTGAATGATAGTCAATAAGGGCAACATGGCCTCTGCAGCAGGGCACACCCACTAGCAATATACCCAGACAGCCTTCGGTGCTAAACGCATCCCCACCATAAGAGCAGCAGATACTTACCCTGCCAGCATTGTATAGAGGAGTATCCCTAAACTCCAGATGTCACATCCCTCATCGTAGCCTTGACGTTTTAGTACCTGTGCAGAATAAGCCAAGGGAAAGATGTCAGTTTTCCTAAGAGTTCCTGCTCTGTCAGACAACAAGCATTGGTTTGACCCCTTTGCCTGCATGCCGGACTTTTCTACAGCTCTGTCAGGGTCATGGGCTGAAGGTTGGGACTCAATTTGGCTTTGGTTTCATGGATGAAGAGGAAACATCCCATGTGTTATGTCAAAATAGCCATGGAAAAGAATCAGGCACTAACAGAATCACACTCTGCATATTAGTTCTACAGAGAAGCCAGTTCTCTGACACCTAGATATACTCATTGAATTAGGTGGCCAGTACACTGGCTTTTCAGCCCCCTAAATGAGGGGCTTTTTTTGCAAGCCAGTGACCCACCCTGTCCTGAGAATGGAGGGTCACTGCTTCTAAAGCCCCGCCAACAGAGCAAGTCTGTTAAGGAACCCAGAGAAGGGGTCAGATTGCAGGAGCGAGAAGTAAATCGGGGATAACTTCCGGACTAGGAAAGGGAGCCGACAGAATCATTTGGTTTTGAATTGTGCCCCCACTTCATGACGAGGCAATAGATAGAGGGTAGGAAAGAAAAGAAGCAGGAAGGTATGAAACCTAGTCCCAAAACTTGAATCCATTAGTTCAATACTAGGAGAGTATTTCTGCTTTTGCCCGCTCCTCAAAGTGGGCCCTGCTGGCAGAGTGTGCCAGAGCTAGCCCTGGCCAACATTTCAGCTGGTAACTAATGTTGGCAGAGAACCACAGCCTGATGGAGGACAGCAAGAGCTACAGAGGGAGAGTTTCAGGTCACGAGCGGCTTACCTCGGGGGCCACGAAGTTCGCAGTGTAGCAAGGGGTCATGAGAAGGCCATTCTCAGCTCTCAACTGCTTGGCAAAGCCAAAGTCACAAATGCGAATGCTCTCTGGGTTTCCAGACTCATCCACATAGAGAATGTTGCTGGGTTTCAAGTCTCTATGAACTACCTGTGAAGTAAACAACAGCAGGTGCTGCTGTCACACTCCTCTAGCAGCTGCATTCAAGGCTGCAGGTGAAGCAAATGGCACAGACTTAGATTTCATGCCTGGCCTCCCTCAAGACTGAAACGTATCCTAAGAGGCAGCTACTTCCTGGAGAAGGGGCAGGATAGTAGCCCTGTGCCTGCCTGCTTCCCACTTGATTGTGGGGATCAGTCAGCATCTCAGCCTCCCATACTCACCCCTTGAGAATGCAGATACTCTACAGTTTTACAGATCGTGTGCAGCACAGAACTGGCCTCCCGCTCAGAAAAACACTTCTGTCTGAGGATCCTGTCCAGCAGCTCCCCTCCTCTCATCAGCTCAGTCACGAGGAAAACATGCTTCCCGTCGTCATACACCTGCCAAACCAGATATGCAGGGGTTAGTTCCTAAAACAATAATGATCTCTCTCTCTCTCATGCACACGTCCGTCCGTCCGTCCTGGGGGCAGAGTTGCCTACAGCCATGCACCCTATGGCCGTATTAAAGTCATTTCCTGCATGTGTTATGCAGATCTAGTTGGAGGGGACTTTCACAAGCTCTGTAAAAAGCTGAAGCAGAGCCAAGTTTTGATTCACACGTGGAGGGACTCCTCTACCCCAGCCTTTGTTACCAGGCAGTGCTGGGGGAACAGACTGGTTTAATGCTCTGTGCACTCTGCCTGGGATCAGGTAAGGAATGGAGCATGGACCAAAGAAGTGCTTCTCACTGCTGAAAGACCTTCTGGCACCACAGACACTGGGTGCTTAGTCCCATAAGATTCCTGTGTACTAATAAATTCAGTGATACTTCAAGGGAAAAGTAGCTGTGTTATGGTGAACTACGTTATAGCTTTAGAGAGACAGACGCTCTAAGCTAGGACTTGTAGCAATCAGGTGGTATCAGAAACCACAATGCCCATCCAACGGGATGCTTCCAAAGCAGCCTTTTAGTAGTTCTACCACAAGCTCTACAGAAATCTTCCATCTCCCCCAGCACACTGCTGGGGAGCTCTGACACCTCCACAGACCTGCCACCATTCTACTGGGCGGGTTCTCAGGAGCAACAGCGTCAGCCTCAGCAGGCAGGCCGGTGCTTTCAGAGACAACATCTCTGCTTAGGTGCAAGTTAAACACGGTTACACTCACATCTTTCAGGGTGATGATGTTTGGGTGCTGCCCGTACCGCAGGAGGATCTCCATCTCCTCAGAAGGGTCTCGTTTACTCTTATCAATGATCTGCAGGAGAGCATAGGTAAGTGTTAACCAGGACTGGGGTCCTTCTGCCAGGCAGGTAGGACAGAGCTGTGTGCATAGAGAAACAACGGGTGGAGCACTGCACAATTTAGCCGGGGTTGAGATTCTAAACTTATTTCCACTCCCACCTCCTGCTGTCTTGGTTTTCCAGAACAACTCATTTTACTGCCAGTTATACATCCCCATGATCACATGGGGCACCACATCAGCCTTCGTTCAGACTGAGAAGCACTCGATGGAATCCCTAAAGCCCAGCACAGCAAGTGCAATGACTGAAAAGTAATGTGTGGTACCGAACTTCCCTCTCCCAAAAGGAGAATGTCGCTTCCCCAGCACCCCCAGCCCAGAAATCCAGCCTGGCTTCTTGCATGATAGCACAGAGCTGCAGGGACAACGGCACTTAGCTCCATTTTATTTTCAGAGGCTGTTACTAGAGAAAAAAGGAAACTCGAGTGTGGGAGTGCACATGAGAGAGAGAGATGGCAGACTGCAAACCTTGACGGCATATTCCATGTTGGTGGATTTATGAATGCAGCGTTTACACACTGAATAGGAGCCCACACCGATCGTCTCCCTCACTACGTAGCCTTCATTAAACTGGAGACTCTTGCCATGCAGCTGCTACAGTGGGATGAATGGAGAAATGAAACAAGAAAAGAAGAGTTAGTTTAGGGAAATACCACAGTATCTGTACACCAACAAAATGGAGGACGGATTGACTGATTGCTACCCGCTGTATCACACAGCTTCTTATTCTCCTCGTCAGGGAGGGGGAGGGAAGGGCAAACGCAAGTCACATTTCTAGAGTGCCTTTCAGCCCAGAGCTACCACCCGCTGAAATCCAGCCACCTCTAGGGTGGGGGGCAGCAGCCACATGGCACAGAGTTGGGGCAGTGCCCTGGTGTCCTTGGCTGAACAGTTCACCGGACAGGGGAAGTTCTGGAAAGAGTCACAGGATCTTCAGCATCCAAGCAAAGCCGAAAGGACCTTGGTCTTTAAGGCTGTAATTTTCAAAGGTCCCTAAGGGAGCTAGGCATCTAAATCCTATTTAATTTCAGTGAAATCTGGGCACATAACTGCCTTAACCCCTTTGAAAATCATAGGCCACTTCATCCGAAAGCCCCACACATTGCAAGCTGCATCGACTCAACTGACTTGCTGCTGCAGGATGAAGGACTGAGCTGGCCCCAGCAGGATATGAACCCTCTGGTCCTGTGCGTAAACATGCGTGATTGGGTCAAACCATCCAGGATATTTAATCTTGTAGCGTGTTGAAGTCTGATCTCTCCACAGAAAGTTATGTGGCCATTTTACCTTGGCCCATTATAGGCTGTGTCTCTTCTCCCCTGCCCTTCCTCTTGTTCACCTCCACGGCCTGGCTAAGCCATTGAACAAATTCACACACTTCTCTGGAATCCACCAGGGAACTGGTCAGGGAGTTTGCAAGAGGAAATCCCTCCTTTTCCACCGGAAA
Organism: Terrapene triunguis; assembly: GCF_002925995.2. NCBI lineage: Eukaryota > Metazoa > Chordata > Testudines > Emydidae > Terrapene > Terrapene triunguis. The sequence goes on from NW_020664587.1 coordinate 9,249,714, forward strand.
AAGCCTTGCCCTCAGGCTTTCGCCAGGCTGGCACTTATCAGCCCTCATGGTCTGGCCGACACGTGCTAGGCTTCTGGAATTATCATTGAAGTTTAAGAAAGGTCTTTCCTTGGTCCGGTCCCCTTACCTGTACCACAGAATGCAGAGGTGCCTGGGTAGGTTTGACCATGCCATCCTCCATCAATCCAGTTGCCACAAAACTGAACCCTCGGAAGAGCTGATGGGCCCCCGCACTCGGGGGAATTCCAGGGGAATCTGGAATAAGTCAGGAAAAAGAGTGGTCCTGCAGCAGCCTGCCAGTAGCTGACAATTTACCCCTCACATACTAAGGGTTATGGTTACTCCCTATTCTAGACAGTAGCCACACCGCATGCTGAATAGACCATTTACCCAAGAGACCCCCCTGCAGATTTACTTCTGTACCACCCATCCCTTGTCGAGAGCTGTAACCCTCTGAAGTCAGTGTTCCTCATTTTACAGTGAGGATAGGCCTAATCCTGCTGGAATAGGAGTCAGTGTAATACACCTCACCCCAGTACCATGTGTTTATATAGCCAGAGCATCCTGTACCAATTTCCTATTTGTTGGGGTGCACACAAACCTTTTGGCGTACGAGAGGTGAACTCTGTGTCAAAATAAAAGGTGTCATCTGGTTGGGCCACTGCAGGTTTGAAAGGTGGTTTGATCTCCCTGCGATATAGCTTCTGCAAAACAAAACGCCAAGGATGCCATTCAACAAACCATCCCCCACAGGTAGATGTCCCAATTGGCAGACATTCCCAAACACTCCTAAGGGGATGGATTTACCAGGAAAGAGAAGCCATGAGGAGGAAACTTTACAAGCCAGAAATTGCTTGGTAGCATAGTGTATAACTACAGCTCAGTCAGAGTTAAAGACTCTCATTGGAAGGCCCTTCCATGGAGCTGTTGAGTCACTTCTGTGGCAGAAGCTTGCAGTATTTCTCCTCCCTAGGCATCTGCTACCAAGAGCCAAAAAAACCTTGTACCTCCAGGGTGCTAAAAAGCCAACTATCCAGGAACTGGTTTATGCCACCAGGGTCTGCTGCGTCTTCTCTGCTCACTCTGGCATCAGATGCTGGGCCTGAAAGCTACATCTAGGAAGAGCTAGAGGAATTCCTGGCAGGGAGTTTTTTCCTCCCCACAGCCTTTCTGAATTGCTACTTGAAGATACACCTCTACCCAGATATAACGCTGTCCTCGGGAGCTAAAAAAAATCTTACCGCGCTATAGGTGAAACTGCGTTATATCGAACTTGCTTTGATCCGCCGGAGTGCGCAGCCCCCCCACCCGAGCACTGCTTTACCGCGTTATATTCAAATTCGTGTTATATCGGGTCGTGTTATATCGGGGTGGAGGTGTAGTTTGAGAGGAACACTATGCCAGCATCATGGGAGGTCTGTCCTAAAACCTTTCTAGGTCTTCTATAACTTCCATCACCACAGTATCAGAATGCCTCAAGCACTAACTGGCCAGTCCTCAGAAGACCTCGGCAAGGTACCGGAGTACAGATGGGGAACAGAGCTGCCAAGAGATCATGTGACTTGCTCAGAAGTTACACAGGAAGCTTGTGGTAAAGCAGAAAATTGAACCCATATTTCCTGAGTTCCAGTCTTAGTCACCAAACCATCCTGGCCCAATCACTTCAGCCAGATATTGTTCTGTTAGGACAATTTGTGTCTTTCAAACTGTAGATCCATTCCTTCCAAAGATTCCTGTCCCTCAAGTATATTTTCCAATACCTCCGAGGCCATCCCTCTCCTGCTAAATCCCAGATTAGCTTCCACGTCCTTCCACTGCAAGAGATGGTTGATGGTCTCATTTTGATCTGAATTCACACATGTAGGGTATTTGCTATGACAAACGTGATTTTTGTTCAGTTTCCTACTTCAGCAGTCCAGGTGACTCCCGTTCCTTTTGTGTGAACACTGTTTTGGGGAAGGACCCTGACAACTGATGAACAACAGGACGCAGCCTTTTGACTGCCGGTCACTCTATAAGCATCTGTTTTATTGCAGAGCTAAGTCAGTCGAGTGACTCATGCCTCTCCCCTTCATTGGTATGCAAGTTTGAGAGCATGTAGAATCCAATATCTAAGCAAAGAAAGGTTCAATACTCACATTCCAGTCAATGGTGGAGTAAAAAGGGTGACGCTTTATCTCTTCTGCCCCATCGGTACCAGAACCTGGAAGACAGACACCACTCTGGATTTAGTGCTACTGTATATACCCACTCCACTGCTAACGACATAAGCACGGCTATAATCCACTGTGCAATGTGACCGGGTATTACTAGGAGTCAAGCTGTGCTGAGATGTGTGGGAGAACCTAGCCAAAATCCAAATGGATCTGACCCACTTGGACAATAGGAGCCAAGCCATTGCACCTGGAGCTCCCAGAAACAATGTAACACCGGATGTCTTACCTAATCTGTTGGCTGGATTCCTTTTGAAAAGAGCTCGCAGGAGACTCTGTGCTTCAGAGCTCAGGAACTGAGGCATGCCCAGCTTTGCTCTGGAAAGAAAAAAAAAAATTGTGCAATTAACTATGAGTAAGTAAAACAAGCAAACAGGCGCTGACTGCAGCTCATCGGCCACCTAGCTTCCCACGTCTTTCCTTGCAGCAAGTGAGATAGAGTCAGTTTTTTGCTCAGCATTTTAACACTGTGCCCTCCGTAAGTCTGTTTATAGAAATACTTGCAAATTAATGCCATTAAACTGTTATAACCCCCAGGATGCAAAATTCCTGATGTCCTAGCGTAGGGTGACCAGATACCAAGTAAGAAAAATCAGGATGGAGGCGAGAAGTAATAGGAGCCTATATAAGACAAAGCCCTGAATATCGGGACTGTCCCTATACAAATAGGACATCTGGTCACCCTATCCTAGAAGCAGAGCAGCAAGCTGTGCCCCTGCAGAGACACTGAAGAATAACTCCTCTTACTTGAGAATGAATGTCATTGTCTCCTTACGGTCTTTTCCCTGGAATGGCAGGGAGCCAGTGAGCATCTCAAACTAGAAAGAAGAGCAAGAGAGAAGGTTAAATGATTGAGCGAGAGTTTCTAGGGGCAGCAGATCCTAATACGCTTTAGGCAGAGAGCCCTATAACACTGAACCTTGATATGGTTAATGGTAATTTATACAGTCTTTCAAAGAACACCTTAGAGCTGAAAGGCCATGGATTGAATGACCAGTAGGTGGCAGCTCTAGATCCAAACAAGGAACACTAGCATCACTTCCAGTCTGAAATGAAGGTATCTTAACAGGAAACTTAAGCTGTCTTAATGAGACAAAATGTGACAGTCGTGAGAGACTGTCAGAAACCATCTAAATTCTACCTTCGACAGCTATGAATGTAGCTGATCCCTGTGACATTTGTTACACTTCACTACTGATTGCTTTGGGCAGAATAACTTATATGGGAGCTTGAAAACATTGGAGTGACTATTAGATCTTTCCCAGTTCAATTGTTCTCTGTTAGAGATACACTATAATGCACAGAGATATTACATCATCTCTCCAGAGCTACCATTTAAAGAGCCACCATAAAATTAGGCTTCAAACATGCTAGTTAGATACCATACCATTAATACACCATATGACCACCAGTCAGCGCTGTGGGTGTGGCCCTGACGATTCACAACTTCTGGTGCCATATATTCCACTGTCCCACAGAAGGAATACGCTTTCTTCTCATGGTCAATGGCTTCTTTACTCAAACCAAAATCTACACAAAAGAGAAAAACCATGAACATATGTCCACTTTCTACAAACAGAGCACAGGCATGGAAGAATGTCTGTATCTCAAGTTGCAAGTCTGCTGTAGTGCAAAATTTTTGGAGTCCCCTTACCTGTGAGTTTGATGTGTCCTTCTTCATCCAAGAGGATGCTATGAGAGGGAGAAGAGAGACAGGCGTGTAAACATCAATGATCATTACCGTAACATAGAGACGCTAACAAGTGAACCAGCACTTATTTCTGCTCCGGAGAGGCTAGTTAAAAAGCTTTAAGAACCCCAGAAACAGATCTTAGCGCCACCACTTTCAGCCCCGATGGTTTAGCCCTTTCATCAAGATGTACGATGCAAAGAGAACGGCCCCATTTTCCTCCAGCCACTTACACTCTCCCTCCTAACAGGGATGCTTTGTGCAAGGACTCCATTATTTGCAATACTGTAGCACCTTGGAGCCCCAGTCCTGGATCAGGAACCCACTGTGCTAGGCATTGTACAAACACAGAACAAAAAGACATCCCTGCCCCGAAGAGCTTACAATTTAAGTATAAAGACAAGAGACAACAGGTGGACAGACCGAGGACTACAAGGAATCAATGAGACAACACTGGTCAGCATGACAGGCAGCTGCCCCAGAACACCCGCAACTTAACTGTTAAGTTTTTTGTAAGTATTACAGCAGAGGAGATTTGAAGAACCCCTACTTTTCCTTTGATGGCTCTACAGGGGGTAGCGGGGGGGAGGGTTTGATGCCCGAGCCTTTATATAGTCTCTTTGGAGTACCCCTATTGTTTGCCAAGCAAGCCAGCATTTTCGTCAGCTAGAATACAGAATCTGAGTCCTTGGGTCAGCACGAAAAAGCAAAGTTTAAAAAGAAGTCTGTTATTGGCAGAAACAACTGCCCTACTCTTCCATACTCCCCTGGAATCCATCTTGGTCTGTTTCTCTCTCTGTCTGACTGCGTCTATATCATCTGATGTGATGTGCAAGACTCTGAGCCCAACCCTCAGGCTTCATGTGAACTTGGTCCCAAACGTTTTCTGTGCAAGGACTATTCAGTTGCACAAGTGATGTGCGTCTCTGCAGAGGCCCTGCTTTTTGCATAGCCCCTCCCCTGGAGGACTGTTCATTGCTCACTATATAGCCCTCTACTGCCAGAGTCAGCCGGGAGCAGTAGACTAGCACGAGGTGCTCTCTTAGCCCAGGACAGGGCAAGCGTGCTGCCCAGTGTTCCCAGCCCGACTGCCTAGGAAGGGGAGGAGAAAGCTGGAGCATTTTTCTCCTTCTCTCTTTCCACACAAGAGATTTAGGCTACTGCTACTTATTACTCCAGCCTATGTGCATTTCTCAGCTTAACAGGAGGACACTTTGGCATTTAAAGACTACAGACGTGAGACTGAGCTGCAGGAGAGCTGGCCCAGTGCTTTGTCATTAAATCGGAGGCAGCGTAAGGTTCTGCTATACATACTTCTCTGGTTTGAGGTCTCGGTAGAGGATTCCCAGGCTGTGTAAATGATCAAGCCCCAGAGCCAGCTCAGCTAGGTAGAACTTCACATCTTCCTCAGTGAACATTACCTGAGGGACAGAGGAGAGACAGACACCTGGGTTATAAGAAATCAGCCTCCCAAGAACATACCATGAAGTTGTTCCCCATCACAAACATCCCCTCCCCAACATATCCAGCCACTCACCCCTTCAGACTTGTATTTCCTGCTACCCTGAGATTAAACAGCACAATTAGAGGTTGCTAAGCAGTGAGCTGATGTTAATTTAGGATTTTCATTTACATCAGCTATTGTTCTCCAATTATCTTTACCTGTCACTTCAATTTGCAGATTAACTTCCCCATCCCTAGCCTCCTTCCTTGCCCCCTCCTCGATAGGAGCAAATCAGTTTGATTAAGCCGCTACATTGCAGCAGGACAGAGAAAGGGAGTCACTGGTTCTCATCTCTGTCACTTTACACAGCAGTAGCTAGTCAGGGCTCACCTCATCTATGTAGCCACTGTTTTCTGTTCTGATGAGTTGGAGAACAGTGCTCCAAATACCAGTTGTCCTCTACAATAGGCACTCACTATTGCCTACGCTGGTAGAGCTGAACATGCCTGCACCACGAACAGCACAGCAAGATCCCAAGGCATGCTCACCTCTTTGGAAAGCCGAGTGAAGAGATCTCCTCCTCTCAGGAAATCCAAGATGAGATAGAGCTTGCCCTCTGTCTGGAATGCTGAAACATAGGCCAGAGCAGGAATCAGTGCCCTTCTACCCCTGACTGCTTGGCAATGTCAGATACCCCCCAAAGCTGGGTGGCTTTAGGTTTCTAGATGCCCCACTTTCCCACTAGGCTTAATACAGATATGGCTAGTGACTGGGTGTCAAAATGAGATCACCTGCAAAGTCAGCACTGGGATGGGAGATCACCAAGAACACTTAGGCGCTGCAGGAATTGGCATTGGTGATTGAGTAGGTGGCATTCTTCCCTTGAAATCGGTGCCTAATCAATGCATGCTGCTGGGAGGCAGTGACTTACTGGAAGAGCTGTTTTTGCAGAGGAGAAATAAGAGGTGCCGACCACTGTAGTGCATAAATCTCCCACGATACCTTTCCTAGGAGTAGGAGTTTTAACCCTGGGGACAAATTCTAGCACATGTAGTTATTCTGCCTTCTTAAATCCCCCCTGCTGTTTTGGTAACTGAAGCACCAGCTGCCTCTGGAGCCACCCACAATGGAGAGCTCAGAATTCTGAACTTAGGAGGGAGGGTGGGGAATGGAAGGAAGGGGAGATCGGGTCCAAGGGGCTGCATGGAAAAGACAAAACTAAGCTTTAAAAAAGGGAACAAATTCAGGTGCATCTGCTATGCCTGCTCTTCTGTGCTTAGATAGAACTGTAGTGAACACACAAAGCCCAAGGTTTTAAAATTCATCCTCTTCTCCTGTGTTATTCTATTTTCCTATTCAATAACCAGGCAGGGCATGAGACCAAGATCCTATCAGAGGAACAGTTCATTTTTAGGGGGATTGTGCTTAGAAAGACAACAGGACAATCTAGGAAGTAAGGGGAACAGGGGCTACTTGACAGATGAAGGCTCCTCCCATATTACTGCTATTGGCATAACCCTTCCAGACAGTATTTGAGAAAAATGCTTTGAGCACATTCAACAAGAATCTGTTGCTGGACACCTAGGGAACAGCTCCCCCGGGCAATGCACTGCACTTGCAGTAGCGCATAGTGGGTAGTGCTCATGGACAATTAGAAACTATTCAGGGCTGTTGCCACCCACTGGCTCTGTCATTCCTCTGGCCTGAAGCTAGCTCTGTACTCACCATAGTGCAGTTTCACCACAAAGGGATGGTTCACATCAGCTAAGATGTCCCTTTCCATTTTTGTCCGTACGCGATCGCGCACTGTGGAGAGAGATGCACAGTTCAGACACTTCGGAACAGGACAGTGACCCTGACACCAGCTACAGGGCTCTGCCTGCAGCCTCATGGCTTCACTAGCTCTCGCCAAACTGTGCCTGAGCTCGACATTTCCCCATTCCCAGCTCTGAAGAGACTTTCCTTCTTGGAGCAGCATTGATTACTCTCTCCCACCTCAGTCAGTCAGCGGTGGGGAGATATGGGTGCATCACTACAGAATGGTGCAGTTTTCCCAGCACGACTTCTCATTCCATTTTGGGGATGCAGATGTGGATCAGCACGCGGAAAGCCCTTCTCACCTTTCAAGGTTGCTTTCTTCAGGACCTTCATGGCATAGAGATGGCCATTGTCTGGTGGGGTGATTTTTCTTACTAAAAAGACCTGCATACACAGGAGGAGAGATCAACTTGTGACTAAAGTCGTCTGGATAGAATTTTACTGCATACTAGCAAATAAACCCCCACGTGACTCCAGAACAGCAGCGAACTGCAGGGTCAGCAAGTTCAACGCTTTGAGCTCCGCAAGCAAAAGCCGACAGGTTTCCAGAGTCTCCTGGAGAGGGTATTTTGATGCTTCACCTTCCTGCTCCCCATCTCCAAAGCAGGCTTGCCCTTAGAGCATTCCTGCCTCTGCTCACCACACCTTTTTTCCTCCAACCGTCACAACTGAAAGCAATGCCTATTAAGAAAAAAAAAAAAAAAAAAAGCCTCTCCCCAATACCAAGGAACCAGTCACCACCCTTGGTACCATGTCAGACTAGATCAGACTCAGGGAGTACCCAAGTCCCCCACTGTACTAGGAGACTTCCTGCTGACATGTGGCTTTGGCAGCAAGACTGACTCCCAGGCATTCATGATTAATGCCATCCCTGGCAGCTTCCCCTCCTTTCCAAGTCCTCATATACAACAGTGGCTGGATCCAGGCAGGGAAATGGGGCCTCATTATCAGAGTGGCCACTTCTCTTGGCAGCATGAGAAATGGAGCTCAGAATCCTAGTCAGATCCTCAGTGACCCATGGAGATATCCGGGCTATTGACCAATGCAATATTGGCCAGTCTCAAGACTGTATGCAGCAGATTGTTTTTAGAGATGGATTATTCATGCGTTGAAAGAGAACAGAGTTTAGGTGCCACTTCCCTCCCCCTCCATAAAGGGTAAAAAAGACCATGCATACAAGTGAGTGGAAGCCTTGGATAGTCACCCATATACAGAGTAATCTGAGAGAGGAGGGTGGGGAGAGTTACAGAGAATCCCTAAATTCTCTTTATCCAGCCACATGGCTAGAGAGCCAATCGGAGAGCAGCTGGATGTTGCTTTGTCACATGGAATACCTACATTTTATGGCTGTCGATTAATCGCAGTTAACTCACGCAATTAACTCAAAAACATTAATCGTGATTAATCGCAGTTTTAATCGCACTGTTAAACAATAGAATACCAATTGAAATTTATTAAATAGTTTGGATGCTTTTCTACATTTTCATATATGCTGTAGTCTGCGTTGTGATTGAAATCAAAGTGTATATTATTTTTGATTACAAATATTTGCACCTTAAAAATGATAAACAAAAGAAACAGTATTTTTCAATTCACCTAAGTACTGTAGTGCAATCTCTTTGTCGTGAAAGTGCAACTTACAAATGTAGATTTTCTGTTTTGCCACATAACTGCACTCCAAAAACAAAACAATGTAAAACTTCAGAGCCTACAAGTCCACTCAGTCCTACTTCTTGTTCAGCCAATCGCTAAGACAAACAAGTTTGTTTACATTTACAGGAGATAATGCTGCCCTCTTCTTATTTACAATGTCACCAGAAAGTGAGAACAGGCATTTGCATGGCACTTTTCTGGCTGGCATTGCAAGGTATTTACGTACCAGATAAGCTAAACATTCATATGGCCCTTCATGCTTCAGCCACCATGCCAGAGGACATGCTTCCATACTGATGATGCTCATTAAAAAAAAAAAAAGCGTTAATTAAATTTGTGACTGAACTCCCTAGGGGAGAACTGTATGTCCCCTGCTCTGTTTTACCTGCACTCTGCCATATATTTCATGTTATAGCAGTCTCGAATGATGACCCAGCACATGTTGTTAATTTTAAGAACACTTTCACTGCAGATTTCACAAAACGCAAAGAAGGTACCAATGTGAGATTTCTAAAAATAGCTACAGCACTCAACCCAAGGTTTAAGAATCTGAAGCGCCTTTCAAAATCTGAGAGGGACGAGGTGTGGAGCATGCTTTCAGAAGTCTTAAAAGAGCAACACTCCGATGCGGAAACTAAATAACTCAAACCACCAAAAAAGAAAATCATCCTTCTGCTGGTGGCATCTGACTCAAATAATGAAAATGAACGTGCTTTGATCCGCACTGATGTGGACTGTTATAGAGCAGAATCCGTCATCAGCATGGACGCATGTCCCCTGGACTGGTGGCTGAAGAACAAAGGGACATATGAATCTTTAGCACATCTGGCACGTAAATATCTTGTGACACCGGCTATAATAGTGCCATGCGAACGCCTGTTCTCACTTTCAGGTGACATTGTAAACAAGAAGCAGGCAGCATTATCTCCTGCAAATGTAAACGAACTTGTTTGTCTGAGCAATTGGTGGAACAAGAAGCAGGACTGAGTGGACTTGCAGGTTCTAAAATTTTACATTGTTTGATTTTGAATGCAGTTTTTTTGTACATAATTCTACATTTGTAAGTTCCATTTTCATGATAAAGCAATTGCATACAGTACTTGTATGAGGTGAATCGAAAAATACTAATTTTTTTTTACAGTACAAATACTTGTAATCAAAAATAACTATAAAGTGAGCGCTGTACACTTTGTATTCTGTGTTGTAATTGAAATCAATATATTTGAAAATGTAGAAAATATGCAAAAATATTTAAATAAATGGTATTTTATTATTAACAGTGCGATTAATCGCAATTAATTTTTTTAATCGCTTGACAGCCCTACTACATTTATAAGCAAAGATCTCTCCTTCCACCCTCTTCATTGTCAGAGCTCTCATTAGAGCCCACTGGAGCACTGCACGCACAAGGGCTGCAAGAGGACCTCTTGGAGCAGACTGCACCCGCAGCAGCATCTGGTCTCAGAAGAAACTCAGTCAAATTGTTATTCCGGCTGTGAGCTCGTGGGAATCGTGTAGCCCGTTGCTCTTCTCCCATCATCCTGGCCCCAAAATAGATTTAATTGACATATAAAGATACAGTAGGAAGCAAACTCACTTTGCCAAAAGAGCCTTGGCCCAGAACTTTGAGAAGTTCAAACTGCGAAGGATCAGCCTTCTCAGAGCCTTCCTTCACATGGTGTGTGATATTAATTTCTTTCACGATACCTTCATCCTGAAATTAAAAACACATGGATGAGGAAGACTAACCTCCAGAGCAGAGGAAAAGCCTCATCTGTTCAAGTACGACTACAAGCTCTTGGGAACCAGAACTGATCCCACAACACAAGCATCTCCTGCTTGCAACTTCCAGGGCAAAATCACTAGAAGGACTTGCAAATAGCATAGCACCTTGCAAATATTTCACTCTCTTATCAAACGCCACACTCCTTTGCTTCTAGCCAAAGAACAGAGTTCAGTTTCTTTGAACTGCATTTCATAAGAGTTTTGAAAGCAATTTTTTTAAAGCAATAGTGGCAATAATGTTTATACTACTAAAAATCCCAACACGCGGCATTGTTGTCATACAACAAGGACGTGGCTGGCAAGTCAGACACACAGAACCCCATCTGTTCAGCAATCTGAGTAGCTCTGTCACAGGAGTCTTAGTGCATCTTGAGCACATAAGGACGCTTTTTTACAGCCTCAGCTCTTCTGGGAGATAGAGAAGCCAAGGTCTGTATCTGACACATGATTTGTTTAAATACATTCTTTTACCGAGCTCGAGAGAAGACATGATCAGAGAATAATGAAAGGTGGAGGGAAGGTAAGTCACTACCTTCCATCTATCTTTTTTTGAAAAGATAGAACACAGGGCAACAAAGGACATTAAAAAGACAACATTTAACATGTCCCTCCACACCTCGCAAATAAAATGTCCGGTGGAACTCCCTGCCACAAGACTGAGGCCAAGAGTTTAGCTCAATTGAAAAAGCCCTAGACATTTACATGAATCAGAACATCTCCAAAGATTAAAAGAGGGGCATAAGCGTTCATGCTTCAAAGCAGCCAGTCATTAACTACCTCGAGAACAGGAAGGAGTTTTCCTTATAGTCGAACAACTTCATAATTGTCATTTTTTAAAATTAAACGAAGCACCCAATACTAGATCCAGGAAAAATTTGACTAAAAACATATTTTTGGGGACCAAAAAAAAAAAAATGCAGATTTGGCAACACCAAAATATTTTATGATGGTTTTTCAGAATTGTTCCAGTCAAAGAAGCCTTTAAAAATGTCAAAACCTGCCCTCCAAAACATTGTTTTGACATTTTCTAAACAAAAAACATTTCAATTTTATTTTGAAATGACTGTTTCAAAATTTCCATTAAATTTTACCGTAAAAAATGCTTTAAATTTCTCAAAATCTAAACAAAAAATATTGTTTGACTCCATTTTTTAAAATTTGTTTTTGATTTTTCAGAATTGCCAGTGAACCAGAAAAATCTGTATTTGCATGGTTCCACCTGAGATTCGCCAGCATATGGAAACTCAACAAGCTGGACCTCTGGTCTGGGAATTAAGTTCCGGAGCACACTGAAGACCCAATCTACAGCAGGGTTCAGAGACACTGGGTTTAAAAGTGGTCCTGACTTCCTAATGCTTTTTAGTTGACTGTTAACATCTTGACTAAGTCAGGTTTAGAAACAACAATTCTACCCTATGTAAAAACCCAGTTTTGTACAGTTTAGTCCCTACAGGTTTTAAATAGAACAGTATTTAAATCAAGTTTAACCACCACCCGAGAGGATGGAGCTGCCGTGTACTTTGGGCACTAGCTTGCTTTCCTTACCAGAGCTGCCTCCACCCGCTCTGAAAAGGTTCTCCGGAAACGGAGAGATGCACACAAGGATGTGGTTGCCTACCTGAAGTAGTGCAGCCTTTTCTTTCTAGCTCATGAGCTTTGTTTTCTCTAGACTAGGAAGTGCTTTTGTTTTCATATTATTTGGCAGCTCTGTTCTCTCAAAACTGACAGTAAACACTGAATTCTGGTACCAACTGAAGCCTTTACCCACACAACAGGTCCAGCAAGAGCAGCAGCAGGACTAACTTCCCCGACATTCTCCTGCCTCTCTCATCCCTGTTCCGGAGGGACCAAACTAGAGGCAAGAAAGGTATTGTCTCCATAATGCAGTCCTAAGCTTCTATGCAGAGACTGTCCATAAGATGGTCAACAGAGTTTGTGGTTTTTACATTGCTGGCAGCGGTCCACTAGGGACTGAATCACCAACTCCTTTCCCATGCCAATGAAAAACCATTCTCTAGGAACAGCTTTCCATCATTGTCAACCTGGTTTGGACTGAAGTGAGCAAGGGGCCCCATGACACTGTATCCCCCAGTTGCTAAAGCATGACACCCAACCAACTTGAGAAAGGACCCAGAAACACCAAGCTATTTGGGGAATGTCACGAAAGGTACTGGAGAAAGCCTGCAGTCTAGGAGTATAAGCCTCAGCATTAGGACTGAACACACACTGTTCTGACAAGTCAGACTGTAGAGAGTTTCATTTCCAGCACACTATTTTTATGGCCAGAGTCACTTTTCTGGATCTCAGCAGTACAATTTGCTGTTCATAATCAAAGGAAAAAGATATGGCCAACAGCGTTCCCATTAACACAAAAGAACGAAGAAATAGCCAGAATTCAAGACAGCTTAATGACCCAGTTCAACATCAAGGAAGTAGTATTAAAGTTAGGCTCAACTGTAGAATAGAGAAACAAAAACAGGGGTTTCATGAAAACAGCAAGGAGAAAAAAAATATTGACACTGATTGGGTTAGGTTAAGTTTACTACCAAGTTATATTGTCTGCCTAGTAGATCCATTTTAAATGAATATTTCCTTTACACACAGACATTTATGCTCCTCTATATTCCTTCATTATAACTGAGGGACTCAGTATGGTAGGAACAATTCCGTGTACACCCAATAGCTGCTGTTCCAAGTTCTTCCAATGGAGGTACAGTACAATTGTGCGAATGATCTGAACTTCAGTACATTTAGCCAACAATAAGCCCCAATTTGTCTAGTTCTAGATGGGTTTTCACCGCTATACTTGTGCTCTCAAGGCTGTCAGGCAGTGAAAGATTTGCATAGATAGCCTGGCAACTAAAGCTGCTCAGTGAATATACGAACTAGGAAAAAAATTGGCATTTGAAAGGAGACCGAAATTGATCACATTTTGAGATGAAGCTTTAGAGCTCAGCTAACAGCTCCCCCATAAAAAAGGGTGTTTTTAAAATGTTTTTGCCTGTCTAGTCCATTAACCTATAAAACTACTGCAAGAAAGACAACATCATGACTGTTTAGAGCGTTAGTCAGAAGATCGGAACAATCGCAGCAGCCAGATGAGAATAAGCGCATTATCACCACACTGATCAGTAGCATTAACCGGCTTTATACCTGGGAGAAGGAACTTTCCTTCTCCAATGAGATTAAGCCAAAGTTACCCTGCAGGAAAGGAAAGAGGGAAGACCCAGAAGGCTGCATCCACAAATTGCAGCGACTGTTAACCCAACCAACATCAGTCCAGTTGAACTGAGCAGTTACAAACACAAGCTGAAGCCAGAGAGTCCTCCAGCAAGCTAGCTGCAGTACTAACCGAGCTGGAGAGCTGGCCAGGGGCAGGCAGTTGCAGGCTGCAGGGTTTCGCTCGGTGTTTCCTGTGCAGCCACAGTGTGAGAAAGGCACAGATGCGAGGAAGCTTGGGGTCCCTCTCCATGGTCCATCCCGTTGAGCATGGCACATCCCCAGTTACCAGGGGCTCTAGGGGAGCATGGCAGGCTGCTGGAATACACACTGCTTCATGGAGGACTTGAGACAGGCTTCAGGTTTTAGAGTCACAGACTGGAGGAGCTGGAGGTGGTTAAAGCCCCACTGGCAGATGAGCAGTGAAGGCAGCAGTCTAGATTCTCACAGCTAAGCAGGTTAACACTCCCACTCCCCAGCACTTGCAGCTGGTTTTTACACCTCACAGCTCCTTCTCAGATCTGACTCCTCTCTATACAGAGAAGACTCACTCTCTCTGCGCTAGACCCCGCAGGGTCTACTCTAGGTAGTCTGAGTTTATGTGGGAATTCCCACAAAGGGGGAATATTTTGAGGAGTTATTTACATTTTGAACAAGAGATAAAAGCCTCACATTCAGAAGAGCCTGAACAGTGATACTGCCTAGAAGATCTGCAAATGCATCTTTGCCCCTCTGACTGGGCACGGAGAAGAGGATTTAGTATCAGATCGATCCTGGGGGTTACTCCCCTAGGGCACATAACCACACTGAATTCCGTGATAAATTTGGTCCTTAGATTTCCACATTTACAACTCTTGAACAGCCAAGAGGATGCCCTTCTATCATAGGGGAGGTGGCTTTGCCTAATCCCTTCCTGGAATCCTATCCATGATATTTATAAGGCACCAATGGAGATTATAAGTATCCAACTAGCCATGGTTCTGCAGAGGCCGTGGCTCAAGGAGCTGCAAACAGGGACAGAATAGAGGTTAACAGAGTGTTGTGGCAGACAGAATAGCCCTTTCATCCCATCATTGTCCAAATTCACTTACAGGATGGGAGCGATTGTTCTGATTTAAAAAACAAACAAAAAACAACCCACCAGCCTCCTTTCCCTCTCCTCCATGTTCCTTTTTCATAGCCCAGTATGCTGGGCTAAGTGGGCATCTGCTCCCCAAGTGAGCACGAAGTTATTCCCTCCAGTTATATGTCTCTGTTCCAAGCTTTTTTAAAAATAAATATATAGATTTATAGTTATATATTTTTTGCTTTAAAACTAGCCTAGCTTGCAATAAGACATGAGCCTGTCTCCGTTCACTTCTGGAAATACCCCCAGAGGGTGTTTGGAGCTGGGATTTTAGTTTGAGCCTATGACTACTTCTGACCTTTCTCCTCCTCACCACGCACAAACCACGCTCTTTGGTAACTGATAATGAAAGTAGGAAATGACGGTTAATTATGTTGCGTTAACACCAGTCAGGGATGAGGGCCCCATTGTGCTACACACTGTACAAGTGAGTCAGACCAAGATGGGCTCTGCCCCAAAGACACAACAGGTAGAGGAGTCAGGGGTGCGGGACAGCAGGTTTAGTAGGAAAGATCCTGAGCAACGGGCAATAGCAAATCCTTGCTACAGTCCAGAAGCTGTCAGGAGTAAAGTCTAGGTGCCTGATTCTGATTCACACTACTTTATTCTGCTGGAGTCACAGTGTGAGCAGCAATCAAGGCCAGAGGTTGCATTCAACATCTGTAAAATGAAGTTAATGACACTGGCCTCCTTCGTAAAGAGCTCTGAGGTCTACTAGATCAACGAGCTAGGTAATTATAAAGAGAGAGTGTCAAGAATGACTAAAGGTTGCATTGGGTCAGTTATTTCTGGTGGACACAGAAGCCATCGCTCCACTCAAGAACTGAATGCGAACAGGTTTCAGAGTAGCAGCCGTGTTAGTCTATATCCGCAAAAAGAACAGGAGTACTTGTGGCACCTTAGAGGCTAACAAATTTATTTGAGCATAAGTTTTCGTGGGCTACAGCCTAATTCATGCATCCGATGAAGTGGGCTGTAGCCCACGAAAGCTTATGCTCAAATACATTTGTTAGTCTCTAAGGTGCCACAAGTACTCCTGTTTTTTTTTTAATGTGAACAGTTACTGCTAAACTAAGGTGACCAGATGTCCCGATTTTATAGGGACAGTCCCAATATTTGGGCCTTTGTCTTATATAGGCGTCTATTACCCCCCACCCCCATCCCGATTTTTCACACTTGCTGTCTGGTCACCGTATGCTAAACTGTTAGCATGGATACAAATACAATCCTCTTCCCTCCCAGGGTAGCTAGCTTATTGGAGAAGAATACATGACACAGAGGCAGAGTGCCTTAACAACCACACAAAATGGCGCCTTGTGCTCCAAAGACAATGTAAGAGTACAACAGTTGATGACTACATCATGGGGTGGGCTGGGGGAGGGTGAAGACATGATCACAAGGTCACATGAGTGAGTGACTCATGTCTGTCTGCCTTCCATATTAGCAACTCTGTGATTTGCCCAGTAGACGTGCCATAAAAGACCTTTCAGAGAGTTACTTGTGCATGTTGCTAACACCTGCTTGTGTGTCCAATTTTGCTGAAGTTCACAAATACAGTTCAGACAGTGTTAATGGTGTGCAAAGCCAGCACAGGCATTGGAGGAGAGAATGATTCACAACTCAAATATGAACTCAAATCCTATACCGTAATAAACGGTCAAAGAATCTTGTCATACAACAAAGTGTGAATTAAAAGACACAAATCTCCTCAAGCCATGTGTATGCAACAGGCTCTCTTACCTTATCTGCTGAGTCTACAACGTCTTTCTCTATCCAAGATATGTCCGATTTTGCCTGTGGAACAGAAAAGGAGTGTCAGCACAAAGGGTCTGTGATGCTCAGGTAACATTTTCCTCATGTATTTGTTTAATAGAAGCAGGCAAGCTATTTACAAAGGCACAAGACAGTGCCAATTCAGAGCTGTGTTGGTACTGCCAGGAAAGAAGGGTCCAATAGGTTTAACAGTTCTTTACAGACTTGTCCTGTGGCACCTTTCAGACTAACAGATCTGTTCGTCTTAAAGGTGCCACAGGACTCTCTCTTGCTTTTTACAGACTCACACGGCTACCCTTCTGATACTTTACAGACTTGTTTGCACAGCAGGTGGGAGAGGGGAGTGAGAATGTCAGAAGTGAATCCTGCGTGCCTCCAAAGGTCACAGGATCACTGCGGCTATGGAGAAAGAAAGTTTAGTTCCTAGGTCTTCACAGGGTGATTGGCCTCTTTAAAGGAAAATGGGGCCAGCCTCACCCATGCCATAGTTAGTCCCCCTCTTAGGCTGGGGGGCAGCTAATTATGGCACAGCCAGGGCTGGTTCTACTTTCCCTTAAAGGGGCTGGTTGCCCAGGGGCAGGGCCAAATTCTGCTCTCAGTCACACCTGGTGTAACTCCACAGCAGCTCTCTGCTTTGGTAGAGTTACATCGATTTGACATTCAGGATAATAGCAGAAATTGGGATCTGGACTCTTGCTCAACTCTTCCCAGCTGAGAAATGGGTTTTCATCTGAGTGGGAATCAGTGCTCCTAAACCAGCTATAGGAATACAGACAAGTAAAAAGTGCATCACATCTTGCAGGGAGAGAGTAGGTCTAGCCCCTGTCTCATGGTCTGTTTCCAGCCCAGCTATTGGATTTCATCTCAAAGGGTGACATGAGAAGTACTCATCCAATTGCCTTTTAACCTGATGCTTGCCCAGTTCTAGACAGCCTTCTTTTGTTGAGAGAGAGAAAAACTGTTTGAGGAAGGTTTAACCATGCCCTGGTTCAAAAGCTGTTCCTTCTGCTCTGCCCCTACAGAAACACTGGCAGACAGATTTCAGACAAGAAGGTTACATTTGAAGAGCCTGATTTTTGGAAGGTTAGAGATTAGATCCCAAAGCCTGTTGTATCTCCAAGGGGTTAACTCATGTACATATAGATTCACTATCGCAGCTGGGTGCTTTTTCAGCCAGCTTTGAGAGGCTGAGCTGAAGTTTAAATAAAAAAAAAAAAAAAATCCCCCAGATGTGATGCATTTCCCTCTGTGGGGCTCAATTCTCAAGCTGCAGATTAGGTGGAGCCTCCTGTAGCATGGCCACATAATGTGTTTTTTAAAGAGACACTCGGATGCTACTTCTGCTTTCTCTGGATGCGGTTAGGTAGTGTCACAGGGTGGGGGGTGGGGTGGGGGAGCTTGTGGCCCAGCATTTTGGATAATCACAGTTACAGTTCCAAGGTCCTCTGACCGCAGGTCGAAAGGAGAAACCTCCCCAACTCTGCCCCCATAAACAGGATTACTGTCAAGAAACCTGAAAGTAAGTAATGGCTGCGAAGGAGATATGAGAAAAAATAAGCCTTGGGGGAACTTCACCAAAATTTGAATAAGGGAGACATTCTAAGCCTGGGAAGAAGCTGAATACAGGGCGCGGGGGCCTTGTTTTCACATCTCCCCCACATGACCCCATTACTACAGCTGCTTGGCACAGCAGCAGGAAGGCTGAGCTCCCTAGCTCCTCCTGCCACCCGTGCCGTTGCCGCCACGCTATTTTCCACACACTAGCGCTCACCGAGCCAGCACAAGTAGATCTCCTGGAAGTGGGATGGACACGTCCAGCCTGAAGCGCAGACGTACCCGCAGTGAAGGGACTGACCGGGCCGCCCTCTGCCATGAGGGCGCAAATTCTACGCCCCGGCCAAGAGTTGCTGTTCACAGCTGAAGAAAAACAATCGCCGCCAAAGTCTTTCACTAACGTTCATCAGGTGCTTCAAAGCCTCACAACAGCCACTCACGGACCAACACTGTCCCCCATTTACAAATAAGGAAAGATGCAGAGGTTAAAGTCACGCACGTCAGTGATGGAACAGCTCTTTTACGACTCTTCTCACGATACCCTAATCGTTTGCTCTGACCTCGTTCCTTGAGCAACGTGTTCAATTGGGCACACTTTGCTAGAGTGGAACCCCTGCAAACTATGCACACTAGCTCACATAAGGGGCAGGTTGCATTGTCATGGGACTGCAGCGGAATTAGGGTTGCCAACCCTCCTGGATTGCCCGGGAGTCTCCAGGAATTAAAGATTAATCATTAATTAAAGATTATGTCAAGTGATGAAATCTCCAGGAATAGGTCCAACCAAAATTGGCAACCCTAAGCGGAATATTTTGCAGCCCTCTACAAATTCAGAAGTCATTTACAGAGATCCCCTGTGTGAGTGGGAGATTAGGATCTGCTGCTGCTCACGCAATACTCCTCCTCACCCAGTCAGTCAGGTTTGAAACCAGGAAGTTACTGCAAGTCTGAGAGGAGGAGACTGAGTTTCTTTTGAACTGAACCATGTTGGGGCTGCTTTAGTACTAAGCAGATCCCTTAGTCAAGCCTAGAACAGTTTGTACTGCAAGGGTCTCAGGATATAATTTGTTGTCTCTTCCCACAGATACAGGTCAAAATGCACTCTCCTGACCTCTCTCTCTCTCTCTTCTTCTTCTTCTTTATATAAAGAGTTTTAGAAACAAAAGTGGCAAAAGACCACGTGTGTTTTATAACCTTGATAGTTGATATATTTGAGTCTGAATGTTGGAAACAGGCGGCGAGAACTAGAGGCTATTTAGTGTTATGTTTTCTGCATCCTGCTTTCATGCATCGAGGACCATAATCTGAGGCATCTTTTTGTTCCACTGTTGCTTCAATCATGCTCATGTGCCAAGCCACTCCCAAACTCTGCCAGTACAGAGAAGAGAGAGTCCTCAGGAGAGGACGCCATGGGCTTTATCACCACAAAGGCCCTTTCAAAAGAGAATACATAATACAGTAAATTAAATGCAGCCTGGCCAGCTCTAGAGTCTTGCAAGTCTCTGACTTCCGGCCTGTGATCCTGTGAAATAGAAAACACGATACTGAAAACAGAACTGATAAAGAGACCACTACACTTGCCTCCTGGATCCTTGGTTTGGTGCGAAAGAGCAGCCTCAGCATCTCCAAAGCTCCAGACGGCTACTCTCCCATAGTTTGCAAGGGAGCTTCGGATCTAGCGCTCTCCCCAGCACGGACACCAGCACAAGAACCCCCAGTAGTAGCTATGTCACTTGGATGTATTTTGGGAGTTTCAGCATAAAAGGAAACTGTGGTTTTCTATGGGGAAATTGTGCAGTGAGTGCTCACTGCACAACACCAGCAGCCAAATGAAAGCCTTAGTCAAGGCACATGACCCCTAATGGGATGCTGATTTGTGAAGCCCAATTCAGAGAATCCAAATGATGTGCTGCTCGTGTGCATGTAAGTCCTATTTACACAGTGGATTGTCTCTCCGTTGGACAGGGTGAGGGTGACAGTGTTCAGGATACCCGTGACTGAATCACCTATTTACACCTCCCGCCCGCAGCCTCTAGCGAGGAGGAGGTTTGCCTGTGGTGTCAGCTCCCTAACATCACCAGCCTGTCAGCCACTCAAGCACTCTCCTCCGGGCTCTGTCAGCCTGTCTTTACCTCGCAGGTGAACAAAAAGAGCACCTCAGTCCCTGAGTCTCCTTGAAGCGTTCGCCTGTGATACCCAGCCCCGGATGCTGGATACTCACAGGAATCTCAGATCCTCTGCCCTCAAAGAAGCCGGCTACCCCAGTTTACCACTCCTGTGTAAGTACAGCGCTTGTGAGCACTTACAACAAAACAAAA
This sequence comes from Terrapene triunguis, assembly GCF_002925995.2. Lineage (NCBI taxonomy): Eukaryota > Metazoa > Chordata > Testudines > Emydidae > Terrapene > Terrapene triunguis. The sequence continues at coordinate 9,270,307 of NW_020664587.1, forward strand.
TGAAGGTATAGGAAAGAATAGAGACTCCACTAGAAACCAGAGAGTAATGGAAACAAAATGGTTACAATCCAAAACAAAATCATAATACTAGGGCTGTCAAGCAATTAAAAAAATTAATCACGATTAATTGCACTGTTAAACAATAATAAAATACCATTTATTTAAATATTTTTGGATATTTTCTACATTTTCTAATATATTGATTTCAATTACAATACAGAACACAAAGTGTACAGTGCTCACTTTATAGTTATTTTTGATTACAAGTATTTGCACTGTAAAAAAAAGAAATTGTATTTTTCAATTCACCTAATATAAGTACTGTCGTGCAATCTCTTTATCATGAAAATTGAGCTTACAAATGTGGAATTATGTACAAAAAAATAACTGCATTCAAAAATAAAACAAATGTAAAACTTCAAAGCCTACAAGTCCACTCAGTCCTACTTCTTGTTCAGCCAATCGCTAAGACAAACAAGTTTGTTTACATTTACAGGAGATAATGCTGCCCTCTTCTTATTTACAATGTCACCAGAAAGTGAGAACAGGTGTTTGCATGGCACTTTTGTAGCCGGCATTGCAAGGTATTTACATGCCAGATATGCTAAACATTTGTATGCCCCTTTATGCTTCAGCCACCTTTCCAGAGGACATGCTTCCATGCTGATGACACTCGTTTAAAAAAAAATGCGTTAATTACATTCGTGACTGAAGTCCTTGGGGAAGAATTGTATGTCCCCTGCTCTGTTTTACCTGCATTCTGCCGTATATTTCATGTTATAGCAGTCTCGGATGATGACCCAGCACATGTTCATTTTAAGAACACTTTCACTGCAGATTTGACAAAATGCAAAGAAGGTACCGATGTGAGATTTCTAAAAATGACTGCAGCACTCGACCCAAGGTTTAAGAATCTGAAGTGCTTTCCAAAATCTGAGAGGGACGAGGTATGGAGCATGCTTTCAGAAGTCTTAAAAGAGCAACACTCCAATGCGGAAACTACGGAATCCAAACCACCAAAAAAGAAAATCAACCTTCTGCTGGTGGCATCTGACTCAGATAATGAAAATAAACCTGCGTCGGTGTGCACTGCTTTGGATTGTTATCGAGCAGAACCCTTCATCAGCATGGACGCATGTCCCCTGGAATGGTGGTTGAAGCATGAAGGGATATATGAATCTTTAGCGCATCTGTCACGTAAATATCTTGCAACGCTGGCTACAACAGTTCCATGAGAACACCTGTTCTCAATGTCAGGCGACATTGTAAACAAGAAAAGGGCAGCATTATTTCCTGCAAATGTAAACAAACTTGTTTGTCTTAGCGATTGGCTGAACAAGAAGTAGGACTGAGTGGACTTGTAGGCTTTGAAGTTTTACATTGTTTTGTTTATGTGTGCAGTTATGTAACAAAAAAACAAATCTACATTTGTAAGTTGCTCTTTCACAACAGAGATTGCACCACAGTACTTGTATGAGGTGAATTGAAAAATACTATTTCTTTTGTTTATCATTTTTACAGTGCAAATATTTGTAATCAAAAATAATATACACTTTGATTTCAATTACAACACAGAAAACAATATATATGAAAATGTAGAAAAGCATCCAAAATATTTAATAAATTTCAATTGGTATTCTATTGTTTAACTGTGCGATTAAAACTGCGATTAATCATGATTAATTTTTTTAATTGCAATTAATTTTTTTTTTGAGTTAATTGCGTGAGTTAACTGCAAATAATCTACAGCCCTACATAATACACAAACTAGGGCCTACACTCTATTAATAGTTGCCTTTCTTATCTAATAAAGTAAGTTTTCCTCCCCAAAGTTCAGTCTGTTGTGTTGCTGGCTGGCTTCACAGGAACCAGGATCCACACTTTCATGGAACACCTCTTGCTCCAGAAGGTGTCTCCTCAGTGAATGGATCCAGAGCGGGTCTCTCTACTCTCTCATACACTGAACCAGGCTTGTGTCTTTATTCACAAACAGCGCAATCCCCTGTCTGCTATAATGTTCCTTTTTACCTCCAAGTGGTTTCGGTTGTTTGGCGTGGTCTTTGATAGTTTTCCATTGACTCTTCAGGAATAGAGCCAGGGTAGACAATTGAACCTTGCATTATGTCACTGGCTAACCAGGAAAGAGTGACAATTCCCTCCCACCTTAATGGGCCCATCACCGAGACATGTGATTCTCTAGTGACTAACTTTTATTCTAAGACCATAAAGCATAATTCTCAATATAGTTACATTATTCCTTAAATATTACCCATACACACATCTCACAATGATTATAAGTATTGATAAGTTACAAGATTTCAGTAGAGACCTCACATGCTACCCCTCATGGATAAATACTGTGAAAGTGGTGTATTAGGTGTACTGAGTTTGTCAGGTCTGGGACAGGAGTTGCTTGTAAAGAACAGGGAACCCTTTGAGAGAATATTTTTCTGAACTTAGTATGGTCCTCGGAAAGTAACAAGAGTGCAGGCAGCCCACGCCTCTCAGGATCAGGCCCTCTGGGCACCAGTAAGTGAGTCTGTTAAAAGGTGAATGGGGTGAGTGTGCAAGTTTTTCCTATCACAGAAGGCATTTTCACAATCCTGCAGATCTCTCTCGTCACATGCTTATGGGCCAAATTACACACTATGATATTGCAGGTTATTATGGATCATATGCATTCACGAGAGGTGACCATTTGTGCATGACTTGTGTCACAAGCTCACTTCTAGCTCCCAAGTGTGGGGGCCTTCTGTATTTCAGATGTGCAAACACACTGACAAGAGACTATCTGGGGTAGGAAGTTACACAGCAGTTTTGCTAATGTCAGTGCAATGCATCTCACAAATGATACCATCAGCAGCCCTGCAGCTTGCTCACGCCACACTCCGATAAACAAAACTTTGTAAGACAGAGCTCTCTTGAGGGGGATCGGTTCCATTTAGCCCTCTTTCCAAAAGCAGACAGCATAGGGTGACCAGATGAGATGAAGAAAATATTGGGACACCGGGGGGGGGGGGGGGGGAAGCCG